>NC_139338.1:9187500-9787500 GCF_056507025.1 Lutjanus erythropterus
TGTAACTATGTATGTATGAGTTGTCTTCTTTTAAGTATATAGGTATGTATGTATGAGTTGTCTCCTTGTATGTATGTATGTATGTATGTATGTATGTATGTATGTATGTATGTATGTATGAGTTGTCTCCATGTATGTCTCTATGTATGTATGTATGCATGTATGTATGTATGTATGAGTTGTCTTCTTGTATGTATATAGATATGTATGTATGAGTGGTCTCCATGTATGTATGTATGTATGTATGTATGTATGTATGTATGTATGTACATATGTATGAGTTATCTCATTATATGTATGTATGTATGTATGTATGTACATATGTATGAGTACATACGTGGAGAAAAATCATACATACATACATACATACATACATTCAGACGTGGAGACAACTCATACATACATACATACATACATACATACATACATGGAGACAACTCATACATACATACATACATACATACATACATACATACATGGAGGCAACTCATATATACATACATACATACATACATACAAGGAGACAACTCATACATACATACATACATACATACATACATACATACATGGGGACAACTCATACATATGTACATACATACATACATACATACATACATACATATAATGAGATAACTCATACGTATGTACATACATACATACATAGAGACAACTCATACATACATATCTATATACATACAAGATGACAACTCATACATACATACATACATACATACATAGAAACATACATGGAGACAACTCATACATACATACATACATACATACATACATACATACATACAAGGAGACAACTCATACATACATACATACATACATACATACATACATACATGGGGACAACTCATACATATGTACATACATACATACATACATACATATAATGAGATAACTCATACGTATGTACATACATACATACATAGAGACAACTCATACATACATACATACATACATACATACATACATAGAAACATACATGGAGACAACTCATACATACATACATACATACATACATACATACATGCATGGAGACAACTCATACATACATACCTATATACTTAAAAGAAGACAACTCATACATACATAGTTACATAACTACATACATACATACATACATACATGGAGACAACTCATATATACATACATACATACATACATGGAGAAAAATCATACATACATACATACATACATACATACATACATACATACAGACATGCAGACAACTCATACATACATACATACATACATACATACATGGAGTCAACTCATACATACATACATACATACATACATACATGGAGGCAACTCATATATACATACATACATACATACAAACATACAATTAGACAACTCATACATACATACATACATACATAAATACATACATACATACATACATGGAGAAAACTCATACATACATACATACAAACATGGAGACAACTCATATACATACATACATACATACATACATGAAGACAACTCATACATACATACATACATACATACGAGACAACTCATTCATTGATACATACATATATACATCGAGACAACTCATACATACATACATACATACATGGAGACAACTCATATGTACATACAAACATACATACATACATACATGGAGAAAAATCATACATACATACATACATACAGACATGGATGCAACTCATACATACATACATACATACATACATACATGGAGACAATTCATACATACATACATACATACATGGAGGCAACTCATATATACATACATACATAAATGGAGGCAACTCATACATACATACCTACATACATACATACATACATGAGGACAACTCATACATATGTACATTCATACATACATACATATATATAATGAGATAACTCATACATATGTACATACATACATACATACATACATACAAGGAGACAACTCATACATACATACATAAATACATACATACATACATGGAGACAATTCATACATACATACATGGAGACAACTCATATATACATACATACATACATACATACATACATACATACATACATACATGGAGACAACTCATATATACATACATACATACATACAACTCATACATACATACATAAATACATACATACATACATACATGGAGGCAACTCATACATACATACATACATACTTACATGGAGACAACTCATACATACATACATACATACATACATACATACATGGAGACAACTCATATATACATACATACATACATGGAGACAACTCATATACGTACATACATACATACATACATACATACATGGAGAAAACTCATACATACATACAAACATGGAGACAACTCATATACATACATACATACATACATGAAGACAACTCATACATACATACATACATACATACATACATACGAGACAACTCATTCATTCATACATACATATATACATCGAGACAACTCATACATACATGCATACATACGTACATACATACATGGACACAACTCATATATACATAGATACATACATACATACATACATACAGACATGGAGGCAACTCATACATTCATATATACATACATACATACATGGAGACAACTCATACATACATACATACATACATACATACATGGAGGCAACTCATATATACATACATACATACATGGAGGCAACTCATATATACATACATACATACATACATATATAGAGCAGACAACTCATTCATACATACATACATACATGAGGACAACTCATACATATGTACATACATACATACATACATACATACATACATATAATGAGATAACTTATACATATGTACATACATACATACAAGGAGACAACTCATACATACATACATAAATACATACATACATACAGGGAGACAACTCATACATACATACATACATACATACATGGAGACAACTCATACATATGTACATACATACATACATGGAAACAACTCATACATACATACATACATACATACATGGAGACAACTCATATACGTACATACATACATACATACATACAACTCATACGTACATACATAAATACATACATACGTACATACATACATACATACATGGAGGCAACTCATACATACATACATACATACTTACATGGAGAAAACTCATACATACATACATACATACATAGGGAAAACTCATACATATGTACATACATACATACATGTAGGCAACTCATATATACATAAATACATACATACATACATACATACATACATACAAGGAGACAACTCATACATACATACATACATACATACATACATGGGGACAACTCATTCATTCATACATACATATATACATCGAGACAACTCATACATACATACATACATACGTACATACATACATGGAGACAACTCATATATACATACATACATACATACATACATACATACATACATACATGGAGAAAAATCATACATACATACCTACATACAGACATGGAGGCAACTCATACATACATACCTACATACTTAAAAGAAGGCAACTCATACATACATAGTTACATGCATACATACATACATACATACATGGAGACAAATTATATATACATACATACCTACATACATACATACATACATACATACATGGAGACAACTCATACATACATACATACATACATACATACATACATGGAGAAAAATCATACATACATACATACATACAGACATGGAGACAACTTATACATACATACATACATACATACATGGAGACAACTCATACATACATACATACATACATACATACATGGAGACAACTCATACATACATACATACATACATACATACATACATGGAGGCAACTCATATATACATACATACATACATACAAGTATACAACTCATACATACATACATACATACAGAAAGAAAGACATGGAGACAACTCATACATAAATAGATACATACATACATACATACATACATACATACATGGAGAAAACTCATACATACATACATATATGGAGACAACTCATATACATACATACATACATACATAAATACATACTTACATACATACATACATACATACATACATGGAGAAAACTCATACATACATACATACATACATATATGGAGACAACTCATATACATACATACATACATACATGCAGACAACTCATACATACATACATACATACATACATACATGCATGGAGAATATTCATACATACATACATACATACATACATGGAGACAACTCATACATACATACATACATACATGGAGACAACTGATACATACATACATACATACATACATGAAGACAAATCATACATACATACATAGATACATAGATACGAGACAACTCATTTATTCATACATACATACATATATACATCAAGACAACTCATACATACATGCAGACATACATACATACATACATACATACAAGGAGACAACTCATACATATGTACATACATACATACATACAAGGAGACAACTCATACATACATACAAGGAGACAACTCATACATACATACATACAAGGAGACAACTCATACATACATACATACATACCTATAATGAGATAACTCATACATACATACATACATACATACAAGGAGACAACTCATACATACATACATACACGGAGACAACTCATACATACATACATACATACATACATACATACATACATACATACAAACATACAAAGAGACAACTCAAACATACATTCATACATGGAAACAACTCATACATACATTCATACATACAAGGAGACAACTTATACATACATACATACATACATACATACATACATACATGGAGACAACTCATACATACATACATACATGAGGAAAACTCATACATATGTACATACATACATACATACATATAATGAGATAACTCATACATATGTACATACATACATACATACATACATACATACATACATGGAGAAAATTAATATATACATACATACATACATACATACATACATACATACATGGAGACAACTCATACATACATACATACATACATACATACATACATACATGGAGACAACTCATACATACATACATGAAGACAACTCATACATACATACATAGATACATAGATACGAGACAACTCATTTATTCATACATACATACATATATACATCAAGACAACTCATACATACATTCATACATATATACATACATACATGCAGACATACATACATGCAGACATACATACATACATACATACATACAAGGAGAGAACTCATACATATGTACATACATACATACATACATACAAGGAGACAACTCATACATACATAAATGCATACATACATACATACATACATACAAGGAGACACCTCATACATATGTACATACATACATACATACATACATACAAGGAGACAACTCATACATACATACATACAAGGAGACAACTCATACATACATACATACATACCTACAATGAGATAACTCATACATACATACATACATACAAGGAGACAACTCTTACATACATACATACATACAAGGAGACAACTCATACATACATACATACATACACGGAGACAACTCATACATACATACATACATACATACATACATACGTGGAGACAACTCATACATGCATACAAAGACACAACTCAAACATACATTCATACATGGAAACAACTCATACATACATTCATACATACAAGGAGACAACTCATACATACATACATACATACATACATACACACACACACACACACACACATATGGAGACAACTCATACATACATACATACATATATAGATACATACATGGAGACAACTCATATACATACATACATACATACATACATACATACATACATACATACAGATAGAAAGACATGGAGACAACTCATACATACATACATACATACATACATGGAGACAACTCATATACATACATACATACATACATACATACATACATACATGGAGAAAACTCATACATACATACATACATACATACATACATACATACATACATACAGACAGACAGACAGACAGATAGGTATGGAGACAACTCATAAATAGATACATACATACATACATGGAGACAACTCATACATACATACATACATACATACATACATGGAGACAACTCATACATACATACATACATACATGGAGACAACTCATACATACATACCTACATACATATATACATGGAGACAACTCATATATACATACATACATACATACATGGAGACAACTCATACATACATACATATATACATACATACATACATACATGGAGACAACTCATATATACATACATACATACATACATGGAGACAACTCATACATACATACATACATACATATATACATACATGGAGACAACTCATATACATACATACATACATACATACATACATACATACGTACATGAAGACAACTCATACATACATACATACATAGATACATAGATATGAGACCACTCATTTATTCATACATACATACATACATATATACATCAAGACAACTCATACATACATTCATACATATGTACATACATGCATACATACATACATGCAGACATACATACATGCAGACATACATACATGCAGACATACATACATACATACATACATACATACAAGGAGACAACTCATACATATGTACATACATACATGCATATAAGGAGACAACTCATACATACATAAATGCATACATACATACATACTTACATACAGACATACATACATACAAGGAGACCCCTCATATATATGTACATACATACATACATACATACAAGGAGACAACTCATACATACATACATACATACCTACAATGAGATAACTCATACCTACATACATACAAGGAGACAACTCATACATACATACATATAAGGAGACAACTCAAACATACATACATACATACACGGAGACAACTCATACATACATACATACATACATGGAGACAACTCATACATACATACATGGAGACAACTCATACATACATACATACATACATACGTGGAGACATCTCATACATAAATACAAAGAGACAACTCAAACATACATTCATACATGGAAACAACTCATACATACATACATACATACAAGGAGACAACTCATACATACATACATACATACATACATACACACACATATGGAGACAACTCATACATACATACATACATACATACATACATACATACATACATACATAGATACATACATGGAGACAACTCATATACATACATACATACATACATACATACATACATACATACATACATAGAGACATACATACATATAGATAGAAAGACATGGAGACAACTCATACATAAACAGATACATACATACATACATACATGGAGAAAACTCATACATACATACATACATACATGCAGACAGACAGACAGACAGATATGGAGACAACTCATAAATAGATACATACATGCATACATGGAGACAACTCATACATACATACATACATACATACATACATGGAGACAACTCATACATACATACATACATACATGGAGACAACTCATACATACATACGTACATAGATACATACATGGAGCCAAGTCATATACGTACATACATACATACATACATACATACATACATACATGGAGAAAACTCATACATACATACATACATACATGGAGACAACTCATACATACATATATATATACATACATACATACATGGAGACAACTCATACATACATACATACATACAGGCAACTCATACATACATACATACATAGAAATGAGACAACTCATTCATTCATACATACATATATACATCGAGACAACTCATACATACATACATACATACATAGGAGACAACTCATACATACATAAAAGGAGACAACTCATACATACATACATACATACATACAAGGAGACTACTCATACATACATCCAAAAATACATACCTACATGGAGACAACTCAGACATACATACATACATACATACATACATGGAGACAACTCATACATACATACATACATACATGCATACATACAGACAGACAGACAGACAGACAGACAGACATGGAGACAACTCATACATAAATAGATCCATACATACATACATACATGGAGACAACTCATACATACATACAAGGAGACAACTCATACATACATACATACAAGGAGACAACTCATACATACATACATACATACCTATAATGAGATAACTCATACATACATACATACATACAAGGAGACAACTCATACATACATACATACATACATACATACATACACGGAGACAACTCATACATACATACATACATACATACATACATACAAACATACAAAGAGACAACTCAAACATACATTCATACATGGAAACAACTCATACATACATTCATACATACAAGGAGACAACTTATACATACATACATACATACATACATACATGGAGACAACTCATACATACATACATACAGACAACTCATACATACATACATACATGAGGAAAACTCATACATATGTACATACATACATACATACATATAATGAGATAACTCATACATATGTACATACATACATACATACATACATACATACATACATGGAGAAAATTAATATATACATACATACATACATACATACATACATACATGGAGACAACTCATACATACATACATACATACATACATACATACATACATACATGGAGACAACTCATACATACATACATGAAGACAACTCATACATACATACATAGATACATAGATACGAGACAACTCATTTATTCATACATACATACATATATACATCAAGACAACTCATACATACATTCATACATATATACATACATACATGCAGACATACATACATGCAGACATACATACATACATACATATATACATACATACAAGGAGAGAACTCATACATATGTACATACATACATACATACATACAAGGAGACAACTCATACATACATAAATGCATACATACATACATACATACATACAAGGAGACACCTCATACATATGTACATACATACATACATACATACATACAAGGAGACAACTCATACATACATACATACAAGGAGACAACTCATACATACATACATACATACCTACAATGAGATAACTCATACATACATACATACATACAAGGAGACAACTCTTACATACATACATACATACAAGGAGACAACTCATACATACATACATACATACACGGAGACAACTCATACATACATACATACATACATACATACATACGTGGAGACAACTCATACATGCATACAAAGACACAACTCAAACATACATTCATACATGGAAACAACTCATACATACATTCATACATACAAGGAGACAACTCATACATACATACATACATACATACATACACACACACACACACACACACATATGGAGACAACTCATACATACATACATATATAGATACATACATGGAGACAACTCATATACATACATACATACATACATACATACATACATACAGATAGAAAGACATGGAGACAACTCATACATACATACATACATACATACATGGAGACAACTCATATACATACATACATACATACATACATACATACATACATGGAGAAAACTCATACATACATACATACATACATACATACATACATACATACATACAGACAGACAGACAGACAGATAGGTATGGAGACAACTCATAAATAGATACATACATACATACATGGAGACAACTCATACATACATACATACATACATACATACATGGAGACAACTCATACATACATACATACATACATGGAGACAACTCATACATACATACCTACATACATATATACATGGAGACAACTCATATATACATACATACATACATACATGGAGACAACTCATACATACATACATATATACATACATACATACATACATGGAGACAACTCATATATACATACATACATACATACATGGAGACAACTCATACATACATACATATATACATACATACATACATACATGGAGACAACTCATACATACATACATACATACATACATGGAGACAACTCATACATACATACATACATACATATATACATACATGGAGACAACTCATATACATACATACATACATACATACATACATACGTACATGAAGACAACTCATACATACATACATAGATACATAGATATGAGACCACTCATTTATTCATACATACATACATACATATATACATCAAGACAACTCATACATACATTCATACATATGTACATACATGCATACATACATACATGCAGACATACATACATGCAGACATACATACATGCAGACATACATACATACATACATACATATAAGGAGACAACTCATACATATGTACATACATACATGCATATAAGGAGACAACTCATACATACATAAATGCATACATACATACATACTTACATACAGACATACATACATACAAGGAGACCCCTGATATATATGTACATACATACATACATACATACAAGGAGACAACTCATACATACATACATACATACCTACAATGAGATAACTCATACCTACATACATACAAGGAGACAACTCATACATACATACATATAAGGAGACAACTCAAACATACATACATACATACACGGAGACAACTCATACATACATACATACATACATGGAGACAACTCATACATACATACATGGAGACAACTCATACATACATACATACATACATACGTGGAGACAACTCATACATACATACAAAGAGACAACTCAAACATACATTCATACATGGAAACAACTCATACATACATACATACATACAAGGAGACAACTCATACATACATACATACATACATACATACACACACATATGGAGACAACTCATACATACATACATACATACATACATACATACATACATACATACATACATAGATACATACATGGAGACAACTCATATACATACATACATACATACATACATACATACATAGAGACATACATACATATAGATAGAAAGACATGGAGACAACTCATACATAAACAGATACATACATACATACATACATGGAGAAAACTCATACATACATACATACATACATGCAGACAGACAGACAGACAGATATGGAGACAACTCATAAATAGATACATATATGCATACATGGAGACAACTCATACATACATACATACATACATACATACATACATGGAGACAACTCATACATACATACATACATACATGGAGACAACTCATACATACATACGTACATAGATACATACATGGAGCCAAGTCATATACGTACATACATACATACATACATACATACATACATACATACATACATGGAGAAAACTCATACATACATACATACATACATGGAGACAACTCATACATACATATATATATATACATACATACATACATGGAGACAACTCATACATACATACATACAGGCAACTCATACATACATACATACATACATACATAGGAGACAACTCATACATACATAAAAGGAGACAACTCATACATACATACATACATACATACAAGGAGACTACTCATACATACATCCAAAAATACATACCTACATGGAGACAACTCAGACATACATACATACATACATACATACATACATGGAGACAACTCATACATACATAAATATATACATACATACATACATGGAGACAACTCATACATACATACATACATACATACATGGAGACAACTCATAAATACATACATACATACATACATACATACATACATACATACATACATGGAGACAACTCATACATACATACATACGTACATACATACATACATGGAGACAACTCATATACGTACATACTTACATACATACATACATACATACATACATACATGGAGAAAACTCATACATACATACATACATACATACATACATGAGACAACTCATACATACATACATACATGGAGAAAACTCATACATACATAAATACATACATACATACATAGATACGAGACAACTCATTCATTCATACATACATACATACATACATACATCGAGACAACTCATACATACATACATACATATATACATACATACCTGGAGACAACTCATACATACATACATACATACATACATACATACATACATACAAGGAGACAACTCATACATACATAAATGCATACATACATACATGAATACATACATACATACATACATACAAGGAGACAACTCATACATATGTACATACATACATACATACATACAAGGAGACAACTCATACATACATACATACATACATACATACAAGGAGACAACTCATACATACATACATACATACATACGTAAAATGAGATAACTCATACATACATACATACATACATACATACAAGGAGACAACTCATACATACATACATACATACAAGGAGACAACCCATACATACATACATACATATATACATACATACATACACGGAGACAACTCATACATACATACATACATACATGGAGATAACTCATACATACATACATACATACATACATACATACATATATATGTGGAGACAACTCAAACATACATTCATACATGGAAACAACTCATACATACATACATACATATATGGAGACAACTCATACATACATACATACATACATGGAGACAACTAATATACATACATACATACATACATACATACATACAGACAGAAAGACATTGAGACAACTCATACATAAATAGATACATACATACATACATGTAGACAACTCATACATACATACATACATACATACATACATACATACATACATACATACATACATGGAGACAACTCATATACATACATACATACATACATACATACATACATGGAGAAAACTCATACATACATACAGACAGACAGACAGACAGACAGACATGGAGACAACTCATACATAAATAGATACATACATGCATACATGGAGACAACTCATACATACATACATACATACATACATACATACATACATATATACATACATACATACATGGAGACAACTCATACATACATACATACACACATACATGGAGACAAGTCATATACGTACATACATACATACATACATACATACATACATACATACATGGAGAAAACTCATACATACATACATACATACATACATACATACATACATACATACATACATGGAGACAACTCATACATACATACATACATACATGGAGACAACTCATACATAAATACATACATACATACATACATACATACATGGAGACAACTCATATACATACATACATACATACATGGAGACAACTCATATACATACATACATACATATATTGGAGACAACTCATACATACATAAAAGGAGACAACTCATACATACATACATACAAGGAGACTACTCATAGATACATCCAAAAATACATACCTACATGGCGACAACTCAGACATACATACATACATACATACAAGGAGACAACTCACACATACATAGATACATACATACATACATACATACAAGGACACATACATACAAGGAGACAACTCATACATACATACATGCATGTATACAATCAAAGAGACAACTCATACATGCATACATACATACATACATACATACAATCGAGGAGACAATTCAAACATACATACATACATACATACATACATGGAGACAACTCATACATTTATACATACATACATACATACATACATGGAGACAACTCATACATACATACATATATGGAGACAACTCATACATACATACGTACATACATACATACATGGAGACAACTCATACATACATACGTACATACATACATACATGGAGACAACTCATATACATACATACATACATACATACATACATGGAGACAACTCATACATACATACATATATACATACATACATACATACATGGAGACAACTCATACATACATGGAGACAACTCATACATACATACATACATACATGGAGACAACTCATACATACATACATACATACATACATACATACATACATACATGGAGACCACTCATAAATACATACATACATACATACATACATACATGGAGACAACTCATACATACATACATACATACATACATACATACAGACATACATGGAGACAACTCATACATACATACATACATACATACATACATACATGGAGACAACTCATACATACATACATACATACATACATGGAGACAACTCATATACATACATACATATATACATACATACATGAAGACAACTCATACATACATACATACATAGATACGAGACAACTCATTCATTCATACATACATACATATATACATCGAGACAACTCATACATACATTCATACATATATAGATACATACATGGAGACAACTCATACATACATACATATGGACAACTCATACATACATAAAAGGAGACAACTCATACATACATACATACATACATATATACATACATACATACATACATACATACATACATGGAGACAGCTCATACATACATACACATGTGGAGACAACTCATACATACATACAAGGAGACAACTCATACATACATACAAGGAGACAACTCATACATACATACATGCATACATACATACATGCATACATACATACATACATACATACATACAAGGAGACAACTCATACATACATACATACATACAGACACGGAGACGACTCATACATACATACATACATACATACATACATACACGGAGACAACTCATACATACATACATGGAGACAACTCATACATACATACATACATACATACTTGGAGACAACTCATACATATATACATACGTGGAGACAACTCATACATACAAGGAGACAACTCATACATACATACATACAAGGAGACAACTCATACATACATACATAGAGACAACTCATACATACATACATACATACATACATACATACATACAAGGAGACAACTCATACATACATACATACATACATACATACAAGGAGACAACTCATACATACATATATACAAGGAGACAACACATACATACATACATACATACATACATAGAGACAACTCATATATACATACATACATACATACATACATACATAGAGACCACTCATATGTACACATATGCATACATTCAAGGAGACAACTCATAAATACATACATACATACAAGGAGCCAACTCACACATACATACAAGGAGCCAACTCACACATACATACATGGAGACAACTCATACATACATACATACATGGAGACAAGTCATGCATGCATGTGTACATACATACATACATACAGACATACATACATACATACATACATACAAGGAGACAACTCATACATACATACATACATACACCGAGACATCTCATACATACATACATACATACACCGAGACAACTCATACATACATACATACATACATACACCGAGACAACTCATACATACATACATACATACATACACCGAGACAACTCATACATACATACATACATACACCGAGACAACTCATACATACATACATACATACACCGAGACAACTCATACATACATACATATATACACCGAGACAACTCATACATACATACATATATACACGGAGAGAACTCATACATACATACATATATACACGGAGACAACTCATACATACATACATATATACACGGAGACAACTCATACATACATACATATATACACGGAGACAACTCATACATACATACATATATACACGGAGACAACTCATACATACATACATATATACACGGAGACAACTCATACATACATACATATATACACGGAGACAACTCATACATACATACATACATACACGGAGACAACTCATACATACATACATACATACGTGGAGACAACTCATACATACATACATACATACATACGTGGAGACAACTCATACATACATACATACATACATACGTGGAGACAACTCATACATACATACATACATACATACAAGGAGACAACTCATACATACATACATACATACATACATACAAGGAGACAACTCATACATACATACATACATACAAGGAGACAACTCATACATACATACATACATACAAGGAGACAACTCATACATACATACATACAAGGAGACAACTCATACATACATACATACATACATACAAGGAGACAACTCATACATACATACATACTTACATACAAGGAGACAACTCATACATACATACATACATACATACAAGGAGACAACTCATACATACATACACACAAGGAGACAACTCATACATACATACATACACACAAGGAGACAACTCATACATACATACATACATACATACATACATACATACATACATACATACATACATACATACATACATACATACATACATACATACATACATACATACACACACACACACACACATACATGGAGACAAATCATGCATACATACATACATGGCCACAACTCACACATACATCCATACATACATACATGGAGACAACTCATACATACATACAGACATCCATACATACATACAAGGAGACAACTCATACCTACATACATACATGCATACATACATACATACATACATGCATGCATACATACATACATACATACAAGGAGACAACTCATACATACATATATGTATATAATCAAAGAGACAACTCATACATACATACATACCTACGTACATACATACATACATACATACATACATACATACATACATACATACATACAAGGAGCCAAGTCATGCATACATACATACAAGGAGAAACCTCATACATACATACATACATACAAGGAGACAACTCATACATAAATACATATATACATGCAAGGAGACAACTCATACATACATACACACAAGGAGACAACTCATACATACATGCATGCATACAATCAAGGAGACAACTCATACATACATACATACATATATACATACAAGGAGACAACTCATACATACATACATACATACAGACATACATACATACATGGAGACAACTCATACATACATTCAAGGAGACAAATCATGCATACATACATGGCCACAACTCATACATACATACATGGAGACAACTCATACATACATACATACATACATACATGGAGACAACTCATACATACATACATACAGACATCCATACATACATACAAGGAGACAACTCATACCTACATACATACCTATATACATACATACATACATGCATGCATACATACATACATACAAGGAGACAACTCATACATACATACGTATATGTATACAATCAAAGAGGCAACTCATACATACATACATACCTACATACATACATACATACATACATACATACAAGGAGCCAAGTCATGCATACATACATACAAGGAGAAACCTCATACATACATACATACAAGGAGACAACTCAAATATACATATATACATACATACAAGGAGACAACTCATACATACATACATACATGGAGACAACTCATAAATACATACATACATGGAGACAACTCATACATACTTACATACATACATACATACATGGAAACAATTCATACATACATAAATATATACATACATACATACATACATACATGCATACATACAGACATACATACAGACAACTCATACATACATACATACATACATACATGGAGACAATTCATACATACAAACATACATATATACATAAATACATACATACATACATACATGCATACATGGAGACAACTCATACATACAAACATACATACATACAAGGAGACAACTCATACATACATGCATACAAGGAGACAACTCATACATACATACATCCATACAAGGAGACAACTCATACATACATACATACACACACACACACACACACACATATAAGGAGACAACTCATACATACATACATACATACATACATACATACATACATACAAGGAGACAACTCATACATACATACATACATACATACATACAAGGAGACAACATATACATACATACATACAAGGAGACAACACATACATGCATCCATACATATATACATATATAAATAAAAGGAGACAACACATACATACATACATAGATACATACATACATACAGCAATGAAACCTGCCATTTACATCAGAGATGCTTTCAGCTTTACCTTTTGCTTTGTTTTGTTTTCATTGTTTGCATGCGGAAAAGGAAACCACAATCACCCACAGAAAATCCCCCAGAGATACTGGGGTCTGCAGTGGACACAGGTGTTACCACTTTGAGTAAACACATCAGCTTTCCAAGAACTTCAGAAAATGTCTTCATCCGACATTTACTTAATTCTACTTTATATTAAAATATACATTTAGTCAGAACTGGATGTTAGAAGGATTTAGAGGAAAATTGGGTCATTATCTTATGCTGATTAAAGGTCAGGTTCAGTTTTTAGTTCACAAAACACTGCTGGAGTTTCACAATAAAATAGTGTTGTAGAATCTCCCAAACACTGGAAGTGAATGGTTTTCAAATGTAAAAAAAAACAAAACAAAACATAAAAAGCCTCCATACTGCTCATCTGGCATAATCCAAGTCTCCTAAAGCCCCAGTATGCCGCTCACTTTAAAACACATGGTGTAAATGACAAGTCAACTTTTTTCCAACTTTTGTGACCTAAAAAAACAATCCCAACCTTCAGTCAGCATGCCAGTGAGCAGATAATGACTGAATTTTTATTTTGGGGCGAATTATCCCTTTATCCCTGACATATAATATGGCCAACACAGTCCAGGCCACCAGGCTATCGCACCACTCACGGGTCCCCGGCTCTGATAGCAACAATAAGACTCAATTATTGCATTATGAAGCCATTACAAACCACTCTTCCTCTAGCATGTTTCTTTTCTTTTTCATAAAAAATTCTTTCTTCCTGTTAACTTTAATGACAAGTGAACTGGAGAAGAGTCTTCCCATCTCCTCGCACTGAAATTACAGGAAATGATGACCATAAGTTGAACAGCAAATTTCAAAGTAAGTAAAGTGTGGTACAATGTTCTCATGTTTACACAGCTACTTAGGTCCTCAAGCATATGAAACCATTTAGCCTTTTCCTGTTAGATCTAATCTTTCAATGTTAAAAATATTTAAAGGTATTTATAGTCAGGGGGGTGTTATTTACACTGTTGATTAATTATATATAACCACCACAGAATAACACTCTGTGGAGAGGAGGGTAGTTCGGCCTGCTTGCCCTCGTTGTGACTGGGACTGTGGTTTGTTTGAGATGCAGTGTTTGATGGGCGTGTTTCTGCTTCAGTTAAGTTTCACCTCAGCAGCATCCTCCATCCAACGCTCACCATGCCACACACAACAACACAACACAAACTGAAACTCCCAGTGACTTTTTGCATGAGTATATACGTATGACAGAAGTTGGTGGCGGTCAGGGGCCCCTTGAGCTGAAGTGTCGGTCTTTGTATGACTAACTTTTGAGAAGAAATGTTAACAGCTATTTGAAACAAAAAGAGACAAAAACAGAGACACAAAATGACTACAAGGAGACACAAACCTACCACAAAGAGAAAAATTTACCAGAAAGAGGCTAAATGTACCAAAAAGAGACATAAAACTACTATAAAGAGACACAAAGCGACTACTTGGCAGCACCAAACCATGGGGTTTCAGTCAGACTTCAGTAATCAACTGCACACTCCACCCCCCGACCCCCCTCACACACACACGCATACACCAAGTTGTCCTATGGTTGCTTTACAGCCCAATCAGTCACTTCTCAAAAGACACGCAGTCACACACCACAGTCCACTATAGCAGCTACAGCAGCATCACAATCAGATCTTAATTTTTTGTCACTCAGCAAGCAGATTGCACACGTGCATCACACAGCGCAAAAAAAAAGTGCAGTAACTGTTCAGCAGTCGCTTACACAACTTCTAATATTGTGTGTATGTGTATATATAGCGATAGAGATAGATATATACACACACACACATATACACATATATACATATACATATATGTAGGAAATCACAACTCTAGCTCAGACGGAAATAACCATGTTTGTTCTGGATATATTATAGTAGCTTGTTGAAGAATAATTGAATTCAGACACATTCAGACATTAATGTAATTAAGAAAAAATATATGATTTTGATCGGGTTAGCAGAGAAGGCCTCAATGGCCCTGACAGCCCAACACTGCTGGTAAGAGACACAAAACTACAACTAAAGAGACACAAAACAATGAGGAGATACAAAAGTACCCCAGAGAGACACAAAACTATCATAAAAGAGACACAACTCGACCACAGAGGCACAGAAGTAACCCCAGGAGACAAAAACACAGAACATAGACATGTAGACAGAAAACTACCACAAAGTGACATAAAATGACTACAAGGAAACAAAAAACGACTATAAGGACAAACAAGTATCTAAAGTATCTAAAGACACACATAAGTGCCACAAAGAGACACAAAATGACTACATGTAGACACAAATGACCACAGAGAAACAAAAGTAACCAGAGGAAACAAAAAAAAGACAAAAAAAAAAGACAAGGTCACACAGTCTAGTGTCTCTGGGTTTGCTCCTATAAAGGCTAGATGAGGGACATGTTACATGTCTGTACCCAGATACCCATCCATGAATACTTTAATTTCTCACCTTGTAGTGCTTGAGCGTGTTGAGCATCGTCACCTCGCCAATAACCTCCGAGCTCGCATCTACTTCCTGAAGAGGAACAAACGATCCATTCTTCTCATACTCTGGTGAAAAGAGAGTGAGTTGTGTTAATATTCTTTATCCATCTAGATAGATATTTTGTGGACATATTGGCCGTAGAGATTGTCCGTCTTCTCTAAAATATAATGGAACTAGGGGCTGCTAAAGCGTCAAAAAATAAGTTTGAAAAACTCAACATTAGTGTCTCTTTCCAGAAACCATTACTCAATTACTCACACCATGCTGTGAGCAGTGTCATGTGGGAACTATTTTTTCCTTTCTACAGAACTACATCCACCAACCATCATCACTGGGCAGAAGGAAGCATGCATCTACTCACAGAAGAGAGGCTTGTGCTCATGACAGTGTGGGCTGTAAACATAGCCATCCTCCTCAGCTGAGCTGTAACATCTCTTCCTTCTGTGCATTTATATGGTTAGCAGATGTAGTTTGGTAAAAAGTGTGACTCAACCGATACTGGATGTTTGGGTCCGATGCCAATACCAATAATAATAGAGAATAAATCATTCCAATATCAATACATCAACCAATATTGTTTGTACAGAATATAATATAAAAAGTACAGAATATGCACATAAACAGATTTTTTGTAATGATCCCTCAAAAGTTGTTAAGACTTGAGACAGTTATGCAATGGAGGCGGAGTATTTTACGGTTTAACACTAAACAATTTTAAAAATTATGAACTTAAAAAAAACATAAATAAAGCAAAATCTATGCATGTTAAACCTGAATTTAGAAAAAGGATCAAATGTACATAAAAAGCTAACAAATAAAAATAATCTGCATCATAGTCTGTTAAAGAATTACTTTTCACATCGGTGCATATCAGACAACATATATGTTGATACCAACATAGCTGTGATTGGCCAGTATTGGGACAGTAATATCGGTCCACCCACACATGTGCTGTATGTATGTCGATCAGGCTCTAACAGAGAGAAAATAGTTCCTACATGAAACTGCTCACAACAAGGTTTGTGGATTATCTTGAGTATCTGAGTCATGACTTCTGGAAAGAGACATTGCTGATGAGTTTTAGAGAGAATTGCATTATATTTGAGAGAAGGCAGGCATCTCTACAGCCAATTCCTCCAAAATTCTGCAACTCAAAACAAAGCGATCTACATATACAAACAGCAGAGGACATATGGATTTTTGATTTTGTAGTGAACTGCCAGGTCAACAGTTTTTGGACAACAGTGGAGCTCTATGACAGGACTAAACAGCCCGTTCTGTTGCTCACCAACACAAACGTCCCTGAGCGAGGTGTTGTAGGGGAAACCAAACTTGGCCTTGAAGGTGGACAGGATCTTCTCTTTGACCTGCTCCACTGTGTCACAGGTCAGAGCGTTGACCTCCAGAGGCTCGCTGACCTCTCCGTCACTGCCCACTGCAAACAGCACCTTCAGCTTCTGTAGACAATACATACAAACATGGACAAAATAGACTGTTACATGTCCTAAATGTTACTAATCTTTCATGGTTTCATTTGCTACTCTGAGACGTGTACACTGACTGTAGAATCTATGCTACAGAGTGCATGTGTGATTGAATGGTTACGGAAAGTTTACCACACCGGCACACAGCACAGCTATTTGTTTACCTGCATTCCTACTTGTCAAAAACCACCTGAGTAACCACTAACCTCAGTTTTCCCATCATGCAAACAGCAGCATTGAAACAACAGCCGTTTCATATTGCAAGACATTAGAGATGTTTGAGGTAAGGTGTGGTTAATGAAAGGCTTTCACAGCATGAGCGAATGCATCATCACTCTCCATCTTATTTCCTTTCTGCAGCTTTGTGGCTAATGCACACACCCTCTAATGGATGGAAACGAGCAGTGAAGTGAGGAGGTGGTTTGGTAGATTACATAAAACGTTCATGACTGCCATGGCTTGGGCCAGTGTAGCAGCACAGAGATGGAAGTGTAGAAGAAGAGAGTACACAGTACTGAAGGTGTAACCTTAGAGGAGCCTGGTAGAGATAATTCAACAGATAGACTGTTTTTGTTGCAGGTTTGTAGACATTTATAGTTTGTGTGCAGGGTGTTAATGTGTCAACTACTGCAAATATGCATTTAAAGTTCTGAAATCTAACTCTAACTCTCTGAAATGTTGCATATATATGTATGTAACAACTACAAACAAATAAAAAATGTGTTAAGACACTGCAAAATCAAAAACCTACAATACCTACCGACAACATAAAATAAAATGACTATAACAGCACATTTTATACCTATGTATTTTTCATGAAAAGGTTGGTCTTTTAAAGATGTGCCCTGGATTTCCATCAACACCCTCAGATTTTTGCAAAAATTTTATCAGGCATAAGGAGGTTTAGCTACTCCCTTAGGACCCCGGTCTCATTTTCCGGTTAAAAAAAGACAGGGATACTCCTCAAGAACTGGTAAACTTTCTATTTTTTGACAAATTATTTAAATAATGTTGCTATTAGACGTGTCTCAACCCTAACGTGTCAACTCTGTAGCCCCTCTAAATCAAAGCTAAATAAGAATTATGGTTTAAAAATGTGTATTTTGATTAGCATCAAGGGAACTCTTATATATATATCTTATATAAAATAAAAAGGCTGCTCACTACGACTATGCTGTCAAATGAAAAAATTTAACATTTTGTCAACTTCATAAAACCTGAACTTTGTCAGATTTTCCATCTTATAGAATAAAAATTTTAAAAAATTTTAAAAATTAAAACGTGGGAAGGAAAGCATCTTTAGGCATCATTAATTAGAGGTTTGAGAAACCAAAACATCTTCATGAGATTTGATCGACAGTGGACCGACAATGCAAGACAACGGCTTCATAACTGTCATCAGATACTCATTTACATGTTGCTAAGATACTGACTGATGAAATGTGACATCACCTTTTTTAAGCAGAGCCCGCTTCAAACTAAAAGCAGTTCAAAATCAGCAAAAACATCATCCCACGTATCATGAGACATACTGTATGATATGTATGAATCAGGTCCAATGACTGATGTCACAAGTTAATTTCTGGTGACACTATCTATGAACTCCAGCGACTTCACTGTCAAACACACAGAATTACAAAGAATTTGATTAATCAAGCATACACCAAGTTCAGGTTCAGTTTTGTGTAATGCTTGGCTGCTCACTTGTATTCTCCTGAATGATATTTCAAGTCTTCAGAATTAACTAACTGTGCAACCAACTGAAAATCCCTTGCCTCACTCAATCCTTCCAAGCGTGTAGGTGTAACTACAGTGGCCGCAAAGAGAGCCAGTGTTTGGGCTACTGTAGAAACATGGCAGTTCAAAAATGACGGCCTCTGTGGAAGAGGATCTGATGTAAATGGATCATTCTATTGTAATGAAAACATAATTCTTATTTCATACACTAATAAAAACACACTTATGAACATTATATTCGATTTCTGTCATATTCTGCCAATAAATAATACAGTAAATAAATAAATCTTACACACTGGTGCTTTGGTTTCCATGTAAATATTATCTACTACTGATCAGGTGTCATGAACCCTCTTTCTTGCTGTGAGGAACAGGGTGTGGGCAAAGAAAGCCGGTTCATGCAGCATGTGGGTTTACTGATGCGTTTAATCTGAGAAATGCGGAGATGTTCACTTCCTTGAATTCTGTGTTTTCGTGAAGAATTTGACTGCAGGGAGATGCTTCTTTAAACAGGTTCTGTAAAAACGCGATGTATTTTAGGGTTGTCTCTTAGTCAGAATCAGCACATTCATTTAAATAAAAGAGCTGATGCAGTGTCTTTTTACTTAGAAAAAATGGCTCCGACACCTGAAGGGACATGAAATCTGAGAAAATCTTGTTTTTTTTTTTCATGTAAGGATGTATGCAAATGAGCTGCAGTGGTTGAGCAAGAATTCAGTTACAAACTTTCACAACGTCGACGTCTTCATACACTGTACTAGTGACGGCTTATTGATCAACCCAAGCCATTAATTGTTTTTGTTTTTTTTTGCCCCCATACTGAACACATCCCTCATTTCTGTCACCAAACATATTTCACTCTCATTTTCAGTCTTAATGTTTGACAGAAAACGGGTCACATATTTCCTGCCAGTAGGATGAGATGGTTCTGTTTTCAGTTTCACAAGTGCTACCATCCTACCACCCACAAACAGAACAGAACCCATGAACAGGTTATTTTTGAATTTACCTAAACTAAAATCCTTGTTTATTAAGTAGTGTGTTCAGTTGTCGGGTGTATATTTTTGTCAGTGGGTGTCAGGAACTAATTCAGAACTTCTCTGTATAGAAGCGTCTGTGAAACATGCGGTAAATACAGCCGAGTCAAGCTTTTTAAGGCCGTGCTGCGTTGCATGCTCAAACGACCCTAAGCTACATGGAAGAGGAAGTGGTTCAATACTAACTCGTGTGTGCACTGACAAACTGCCTCAATACTCTCAATGTGCCAAACAACCTTCATATACACACAGTGAAGAAGTTTTCTTATCAAGTCCAGACCTGAGAGTGTTCACACAATGTCAGCAAGGGTGGAAAAAACTAATTACAACTACTCAAATTACTGTAATTAAGCCATTTTTTGGGCACTTGTACTTTTATGTGCATTTTCTAAGTCTGTAATTTCACTTGCACTTAAATATGTATTTGTCTATGCAACCTACTTAGTTACTTTTAAAATCAAAATCGAAAATAATTTGAATAGATGTCCAAAACTTTCAGCTGCATCTTTGAAGCCATTAAGACTATCCAATGGCAAACGGGCCAATGAAAATCATGACATGTGGGCAAAAAAACAAAAAACAACAAAAAACAAAACAAAACAAAACAGGAAATGCCGCAGTAGTCGCAAGTTTGGAGAGGTGACTGTGTGTAAGAGTAGTTTTGAGGAGAACACTTTGTCCTTGAAACTGAATATTATTTTAATACCTTTAGTTTTGCTTGTAACTGATAATTATTTTAGTTTGGTAACAGTAATTGTACTATTGTGCCACTGAAATTCAGATGGGCAAAAAAACCTGTATATTTTGTTTTAAGACAGAGTATTAAAGGGAATTAGATTATTTGAAGTGTATGAGGTACTTGTATACAGTCAGTGCCACCTTGGAGAAGCAAAGAAGAGTACCACCATGGAGGCTGAGCAATGGACCATTGTGGACAGGATTAGCAGTAAAATTCCACCTAAAAAGCCCCGCCTAAAAATACAAATATCAGTCTAAGTGTACACTACATTTAGAATATATACCAATGGGAAAATCACTGTGATATGAACCAAATATCACTCACTCTCACTTAACCAGACTCCTTTTGCAAAAACAGCAGTTTTACCTCGTAGATCACGTGAGTTTCTGGTCTACCACTGAAACAAACTAACCAATCAAGACAGAAGTAGATCAGGAACTCCCATTTGCGATGTAAAATGACTGTTTTTGCAAATGGAGTCTGGTTGGTTTGGAAAGAGCGATACTTGGCTTATATAATGACGGTTTCCTGTTGGAAAAGACTCTATGACAGCAAGGTAATGTGGTGAAAATATTTTAAATATAGCATACACTTCAATTAATATTGATTTTTTTTTTTTTGCTGCTGACCCCTGTCCACAGCAGTACATTGGTTTGCTTCCTACACCAGTACCCCTGCTGCTCCTACAAACTGGGGACATGTTGACCTCATCTACTGTAGGTAATATACTAACTATGGATAAATACCTCATACAAACCACTTCAAATAATCTGAACTATCCATTTAAGTTAGTGCAGTTTCAACAGACTAACCGACCAAAAACAGAACTAAGAAGTGGGAAGTGTTAATGACTACATGTGCATGTACAAGCACGACTTACTAAACTTGTGACACACTGACACAGAGTCCGGTAGTTATTGTGTTTCTGTGATGTAAGTAACACAAAATGACCTCTTCACACAGGGCATTTGAGGGCTCAGTGCACACTTGAGCTGATTATTAGTCCAAACAAGTGTGTGTGTGTGTGTGTGTGTGTGTGTGTGTGTGTGTGTGTGTGTGTGTGTGTGTGTGTGTGTACCAAGGGGCTGAAGTCTTGAGCCTGCCACAGCAGCCAGTCCTCGCTGAGTGTGTACAGAGCTCTCTCTGTCACGCAGTCCACGGGTCCTTTCGCCGTCTGCTGCGTGAGTGCGCTCACCATCAGGAACAGGTATTGGCCGACACTTTCCTGCAGGAAATCAGAAACGGGAACCGAGTTGGTCAACTGAGGCAAAGGCTGCGGCAACTTCATGCAGAGCTTTGAGCAAGAATCAATATGCATGGTACATGTAACAGAGCTGAGTGAAAAAACTGAACTGTGAAAAACTCCTGACTGCCTGATAGCTGTACACAACTAATGTGTGTAACCGTGATAATGTTTCTTTTACATTAAGCTGTTATTAGGTGCGTGGGCAGAGGAAGTTAAGAGAGGACAGGATGTGGTTTATCAAACGGCTCATCACTAGAAACTGTAGGACGACAATGAAAATTCTACAGGATAGTTACCAGCTATTTACAGAGAAATACCCAAACAAGATCTGAGCAGTCAAAGGTCAATCACAGGACAGCATATCTGAAGGATAAAAAAAAAAACAATTTCTAGCTTGTGCTCAGCATTTTTTTTTTTTTCTTCTTCCGGACAGCTCTCTGGCACCCCAGGAGTAATTTATTGTGCAAACTGGGAAAGACTGCCTGGGTAAGGACTTTCACAAACTATTTTTGTGATTGTAAAACCAATTTCAACACTTGGATTCTGGTACATGATCTGCATGGTGTAATTTTATGGTCTTTTTTAGCTTCACAGGACATGTTCCTGTTTAGTTCATACACTGTGTCATGTCGACACACAAATTTCTCCAGTGTTTCGCAAGATTTTAGACTGGGAAATGTTTTTTACATTATCTCCTCTGTACCAGTGATATAATTTGCCTTAGAATAGATTTTAAAGAGTGTTAGTCAGAGTCAAAGCAACGGTCTTCATGTTCGAGTCTCTAGGGCAGACAGGGGTCTGCTGGTCATGATCACCATCCTGATCGCTCTCAACCTTTTTGCAACTTGAAAAGATTGAAAACCAGTGGTCTACAGCCATGACAGCCATCTGAGTGAGGCTGTACTTAGGCACAGTGGTGCTCTGAGATAAAAGCTAACATCAACTTGCTAATATGCTGACAATGACGATGTTTCCATGGTAATGTTTACCATGGTCACCATCATAGATTAGCATGTTTGCATGCTAAACACAAAGTACAGCTGAGGCTGATGGTAATGTCCTAGTTTTGCAGGTATCTGGCCGTAAACCAAATAAAAATTTGGATCTGATGCTGACGCTACATACAGTAGTTAGTTATAGGATCACTAGAGTCAACCTAATTCATCCTGAGGGAATAAATTTCTGCACCAAATTTCTTCACAATACATCCAATTGTTGTTGAGACATTTCAGGCTGGACTAAAGTGGTGGACAGACATACCCATTCATATGGCTACGCCGCTATGGCTAAAAATAGCTGGCTGAACTTTTCCTTTAAAGGGAAAATTTGGCACTTTTCATGAGGATGTCCAGTCATTGTTGATGGCAAATGTAGTAAGTGGAATCAATAAATTCCTCTCTCAGTGCTGCTATATTGTTGGAGAAAGCTGAGTTCTCCTGCTGTAAAATCAGTTATTCTTCCTGCATCCAGTGATGTCACAGTGATGTAGTTGATGATTTCTAGCCTTTGCCTCTGAATAACCTGAATGCAATGTTTTAGCCAACATAGTAATAGCTATAGGATAGGCTGGTGATGCGTTGCTACATGGACATGAGAAGCTTATGCACAATGCATGGACATCCAGAGACATTAAGAGCAACTGACCCGGAGGAAGCCATAGAGGCAGATGGACATCCAATTGGTCAGCAGCTTCTCTACGATGGACTCTGTGCGTCGCAGCAGCAGCTTGGGCTGTGTGTTGCTGTTTTGCTGCATCAGATCCCTCAGCAAGGCCTCCATCACCTCCGTCAGGTACGACAAGTTGTTATGGAGCGCTACGGTCAGTAATGATGCCACCGCACACCTGCAAGAGAGCACATAAAGGTGAGGAGACAAAAGTAGGCAAGAACAGGATTCAGGTTGTGAGTTCAAACACAATATAATGCAGAGGAAGGAGAGAATAGAAAATATTGTTCAATTGGATAACTGAATGGGTGAGCAGGTGAGATTAGAAGCCCATTTCCACCAATGTGATCAAAAATAAATAAACTTGGCTATATCACTAGGATTTTTTTTCGAGATGAGTCAAGTTATTATTTTTAGATATCAAGTCATTCTTTTGAAATATTACATCATTATTTTGCGATACAAAATCATTATTTCGCAATGCTAAATCAGAGTCAGAGTAAGAAGAAGATAGGAAGTGAAGATAGGTTAGTCAACAAGTTTAAAATGAAATTGATGAAATGAAATGGGTCATAAACAAAGATGCAAGGATGAAACTGAATATGAAGAAAACAGGATACACAAGAAGAGACTACGACAAGCAAGAATGAAACAACAATAACAAAGTAAAACTGAAACTGAAGATAATAGAATAAACAAAAGCAGACAAAATAGTAATTAATGGCAGACACAACAGGGCCACAGACAAGAATTTGAAGTTGACGAACAGAAAGCCAGTAAGAGCACATAATAGATGTGCAACAGCACTTTGCCACCACTTCAGACATTTGTTGTATAATACTGTATATAACGCACTTGTCTTTTATGGTGAAGCTCTTCTGCTCCTCCAGAGCGTGCACCATAGATGTGAGGAAGAGCTGGTCCTGGATCAGTCTGGACAAGCCCTGGCAACACTCGTCAAGCTGAACCTGCACCGCATCCTGATTCCGGGTCAGATACAACACCACACTACAGTAAGTTACAGTGATGTACAGTGGTACGAACATTGATGACATCTGGTGTCAAAGCTTACCTGGCCAATGTCTTTGATACACGCCGTCATCAAAGACTCACTCTGAAAAACAAGAATAAAAATGTGATATTTCACGATCTACAGCATTGGTTTGTTAAATATAAATATTTGCTCACTTCAGCTGTACCTCAGGGAAAAAGATTCTGGAGGCAAAGTGCTTGTAGTCCAGGAAAGGAATTGTGCCAACATTTTCCATCAGGTCAGCTTTCTCTGTCTGCAGATCCACAAAACCTGCAAATGACAACTTCTTTTATAGACTAAGACCTGTGTGTGTTGACTGAAACTAAATCTCATCTGGCATGGCTGGAGAAAACACTTTGGTAACAATTAATTTGAAGAGGTGTGCATAAAATTGGTATTATACTGTCATAAACATGTAATAAAACATGTCATTATCTTCAAGGAGTATGTATGTTTGTCATTAAGTGTCATTGTTTGAGATGTCTTCATTATGACAACTTGACATTAACAAAGACAAGATAACCTGTCATTGTTTTTGTCATGACATATTTTATTTGACATCAAGTAAAGTGCTACCATTTAGACTTGTCATTAAGTTGTCATTAAATGTTATAAGGCCAGTCTGATGACAGAGTACAGGACCAGGGTGATTTAGCTTACATAGTTAGCTGGTGGACAGATGGACACTGATTAGCTATTTCACTTGTTGCTGAAGTAGTCTGATTGCTGTCTGCTGGCGTTAGCTGGTTAGCTCAGTTAGCCATGGACCCTGCCTAATTAGCTGAATCAGCCCTGGGGTGCCAGGAACCAAAAAAGATGTTATAACAAGTCCATCTAAACCAATGTCAGTGTTGACATTATTAAATGAATTGCAGTTCATAAAGACTCCTTCGTGTTTATGACAGGTTATGATGGAGTATTGACAGTCTTATGCACATCGAATAAAGTGACCAACACTTAAAACATCCATCTTTAACAGTTTGTATGGTGAAAACGGTACAAAGGACAAAACAGATAATATATATTCCTCTTTAGTGGCAGATAAAAAACTTTTGTGAAGCCAACATCATTTTGCAGGTCACATATAAAGAAGTGAAAATGGGTGACTTAAATGTGTGCTGTAACTGACTAATTGTTCATACACCCCAACAGGACTAAATGTGATTACTACAAATGTACCCTTGACTCAGCATTATAACACTTCTTTTTTTTTCTTTTTTCTTTTTTTTTGGTTATTTGTGTGATAAGTATGACATTAGAAAAAGGAACAAGTCCAGAGCATTATGCACCATAAAAAGGAACTGCATGTGGTATGCTGAGGCTCAGTTAACTGCAGATGGTAAAGTGTTTAAACACGAACAAATGTGTAATGATAAAGCTATCAAGTAATGGTAATTTATCAAGTACAGCCAGATGCAATATCCACAATTTGTCTTTGCCATACTAGCAGCTCTGTAAAGCTCTAAACTGGCACAGTGGTGCGTGCAACATGCTGATTTTTTTTATTTTTTTTCAGTGCAACGTTTGTACCGCCCGTGCCCCGCCCAAACAAACAAACACACCTGCACCAGGGATTATTTTGTACGAGTCACTATATTGTTTGTCTCTTTGTTTTATTTAGAGAAATTCTGCATAGTATATCTTTAACTGAAGAGGTGACATTTCTCAGTCATTAAATATAGTCTCAGCACAAGCACCCATACAACAGCTTTGTCTAAATAGAGCATGGTGGCTCTGTGGTGGCCTAATATGGCTGCATGCATCACATCTGCCTCAACCATAATGCGAGTCCTTGTAGATTTCACAAGCAGGCGTGTGTGTGTGTGCACGCATCATAAAGCCATACATTAAGATGTAAAAGATATAAACCAAGCTGACCTGCCACTGTTCTCCAGGAAAGACAAAACTCAAAAAGTCGACAGTCTGCACTGGACAGATGCATTGTGAAATTCATGACTGACCTTGTCTAATGTCATTCCTGACGTCGAGCTCCAGGTCTTCCATGAACTTGTTCATCTTAGCATCGAGCTTCCTCTGTTTGTTTCGATAGATGAGTATCACGCCTGAAAGTCAAAACCAAGCAGAAAAGCAGAATTTCATGACTTAAAATAGAAAATGATCCTTCCTGTTCATGATAAGGAGATAATGGGGGAAGACTGGGATTGATAATGAATGTGTGTTTCTGTGAGGTGAATGTTTAGTTTTATTTTGATGTTTGTATTATATACATTGGTTATTTTCAGTGTTATTTAAATTTGTTTTGATTTATTTTCATGTATATTTCCTTATTGAATTGCTTGGATATATAAGGCTTTATGAATAATGTTATATAAAGGAGTGTGTCAATGTATGTGGAAATATTTTTGCTGTAAAAAGGGGATCTGGGAAATAACCAAATAAAAATTAAGCTTAAAAAAAGGGTAAAAATACTCAACCTGCCTTTGCATACTTACAAACAATGATGATGGGTATCAGCAGAAGGACAAGCAGTATCAGAAGCAACAGATGAGATGACTCAGGAATCAGTATCTTTGTGTTTCCTCCATATATTATCTGTGCAAAAGCAATAATCAGATTACATTTGAAATTAATTTCACAGGTCACAAAATGAAAATACTTCTGAGGACTTATAATAGATTGTACTGTTGTAACTATTATCACAATATCATTTGCATGTTATTTCTATCTGCATTGTCTAAGTTGGTGTAGTGTGACAGATTTACCTTTAACTGCTGAAACTGAACATCTACCATTTTAATCTCACAGATGAAAAAGTCAGTCTTGTTGTTGGTTTCTTTCTCTTCCATGATGCAGGGGTATTCTTTTTTTTCATGAATCCCCCACACTTGCAAATCGTCTGGACTCATCTCCAGTTTGTCTGCCTTTTTCTGAAACGGAAAAACGTGCTGACTTGTGTGTATTCTTGTCCTTTATTTGTGCATGTGTGCCTTAAAAAATATCTGCATTACCTGTATGGTGACTTGAACATCTTTCCCCGTCTTCGTGGTTGTGAAGGTGGTGAACTCAGGCTCTGGATAGTAGGTTATTAATCCGGAGCAATTCTGCGTTTCATTGGCTACTTTCATAGATACAAAACTTACTTGAGTGTCTGTAGCTGCAGGCGTTTCATAAGTGACACTCTGCAGAGAATTTTAAAAACATTCTGTGTTATATATCATATTGTGCGACATGGTGACACGTTAAGCTTAGCAGTGACATGACAATTGTATGGCATAATACAAGGAAAGTGGCGTGAAATAATATGCTAATACAGCATCATAAGCCATTAACGGATGTAAAACAACAATACTAGATGACATAGTATGACATACAGTTGCATAACAAAAAAGGACATGTTATAGCATGACTTGACATGTAACAGAACAAAGTGGGACATAATACATGCTTCACTCTACATGTGTTAGACTGTAATGCCATAAAATGTAATGAAACATTTAATGTAATGTTACATAGGATAATACATGCTGTTATACTACATTAACATACTATAATTTAGCATGTTCTGATATAACAGGACAATGTACTATAGGATGATATGATGTGACATGACATAATTAATGTAAGATATCAATACGATGAGACATTTCTGCATGTCTACAGACACACCTGACTGGTGGTGTTTTTGGGAACTCTGACATCATAACTGGCGTGGCTGTGTATGACCCCTTCCACAAACTCCATGTGGGTTCCCTCGAGTGTGATTTTCCTTTTCCCACTGCAGGACACCAATCAAAGAAGAGAGAGTTCAACAGGTTCAATACATTTGACACTAAGTGTAAACCCACTGGTTTGTGGACTAACGTTTTGAAGCCTTGAGGTTGATGTTGTGGCCATCTTAGTTTTTGGAACCAGAAATGACCATATTTGGACAGGAGTGTGGGGCTGTTGAGGATATGCATTGGTACACCTCAAAGAAACGCTGTGGTAGTGACTTGCCAACCCCAAAGTAGTCAGCCACTCCCTAAACCATATGTGCTTTGTTGTTGTCTATTTTACACTAAATGGGACCATCGTTTACACATTGAAAATTGAAGAAGACTTCAAACTAGTGATTGGGATCATTAACTCATTAGGAAACTGTTTATTGAGATAATAAACCAAGTGAGAAGTAGGGTAATTTTCTCATAAGTTTTCATTCAATCAAACTTCTTTTTGCAACCAGTGAAGTCGCTCCCTGCTGGTCAGAAACAGAAGCTCTGCCCACTATTTATACAGTCTATGTATGATATCCCAGAAAGCATCTACTTGCCATGCTAGCCTAATGTGCTGGTAACACACATATACATACATACATACATACATACATACATACATACATACATATGAATATATATATAGCTCCTGGAAGCTTTCCTGTTCAGTACACCCAAAAATAAAACCAACTGAAAATTTGGCTCAATATCACATTTCAAGTGGCCTAGGGTAGCACTAAAGAAAAGCTTAGATTGTAAATGTAAGCGTGTCATTAAAATCATGAGGAATTATCTTCTGTGAATACACAGAAGTACATAAATTTCTACAAAAGTATTAGGACTATGTGTTATCTGTAACGCCTTTAAACACTGTTGCTTATTCAGAGGCATGAACAAAGGCAGAAGTGGCACTTTCAGTTGCTGCATCTAAAAGGGGAAGTGGTCAAATGGTGAAAGACGCTGCTTTTGGGAAGTGGCTGTCTTTCCCCATAAAATGACCCTGAACTTGAAACTGTTCATCAGTTTCTAAATTGTTTCTTAGAACAAGTCTCTATTGAGGTTAGTAAGAAGACAATGGGGGCAGATCCCAAAATAGCCTACTCAAGTTTTCACTGCATTTTTGACAGCTCTTAGTGTTGACAGTGCTGTCTGGAGCATTTGTAATGTCAAAGTGTCAAATTAAATCATCAAATCAGTTATAATAACCATGATGTCGACCATTTGTGCACTAAATCTGCAAAATGTTTCACATTTAACATAATGTGAGAAGTTGACACAATGGACACCAAATCATGTTTTTTGGTTTGTTGACACACTGTCTTCAGCATGGTAGCAGCTGGTAATTCTGTATCTGAATGAGATCAGATTTCACGTTAACTCATAGCATGTCAAAGTCTATATGTCTGTGCTGTACTGAAGAGTATTAAGGGGGAAAATGAGGAGAGGGATTTTTTTTATTTTGCATTTCAAGGATAAAATCAAAATGTTGAGAATAAAGTCAAATCTTCAGCATTAATTCCAGGCATTGGAAAAAAATAATGAAGTCAGTAAAGTCAAAATGGTATTTCAACTTTACCCTCAACATTTCAACTTTATTCTCAAAATGCAACATTAAAAACGTTATTGAATTTATTTTCTTTCCCTTCTGCCTGGTCCTAACCCTCTTCCTTTGTGTTGGGAATATGAAAATGTCAACAAATCCAGTCATACCTGATCCAGGAGCTGCTTGGTGTAATGTTGGTGCAGGATGGTAATGACCGGTAGGTGATTTTAGCATTGCCATGGCAACTACCATCTGGGAGGAGAACACACGCTTTGACCACACCCTTATTATCAGTTCTGGGAATGTGGAAGGTCAGACTCACACCAGTGTTCTTCCATACAGGAGATCTGACCAGAGGACAGAGGATGACAGAGAGAAACCAGTCAGTCTCACTGAGATCAAGACTTACTTTTTTGCACAGGGAACTTGTTACGATCCTGACAACAATATGCAGATAACCTGAAATCAGCAAGATGCAGTTTCAACAACTTTACAACTTTTCCCAACACTAAAATACACAACACAAAAGATATGGGATTGGAGAATGCAAAACCCATGAGGCAAGGACGAACCAAACTCGAACCAAACTTTCAGTTGACACTGACTCAAAGTGAGTATGTTTCAGTTGAGGCTGCCCTAAAGCTAAAAACTGGACACCAAACTGAAGTTTATCATCTAGATTTGCTAACATGTCTGATCCAGATTTTAGTCAAAGTACTTTTACATCAAAAAGCAGTCTCCAGCTTTAGGAGAGAGCAGAGCACATGAAGTATTGACTGGACAGTCACTGATAACTACTGAGCAAAGTCAACTTGTCAACTTGGGTGGTGTTTCTCTATAATAAGTGCCATGTCTGAAATGTCATTTATAGTGTAAGCACAATCTTCGTCACCCATAAACTGACTTACTCTTTTGGCGTGCAGTCCATGTCCGCCTGGATCCTCACTCTGGTCACGTGCCCGAGGTTACGTCCTGTCAACACTGCATGGTTTCTGCCGTAGAAAGACACAACACTGGGAAAGATGGAGGAGATCTCCGGCTTCTAACAGCAAAACACAAACACAAAGTTATCAGCTTTAAGTCATTACCTTCTACTCATATTGTAACTTCCACTGAATGTGAATGTGTTGAGCATCAGAGGAAGAATGTGTGTGAGAGTTGAGGTTCAGACTCACAGAGAAGTTCATCCTTGACTCCAGCTCATGGCAAACACTGTCCTGCAGGAGGACATGAGGGGAAGACAGAGGGGGCACAGAAGACCAGGGGAGAAATAAGTCTGAATTTCTCTGAATGGACTAGCTTGCTAACATTAGCTAACAAAACACATTAATAGACACATTGGTGCTGCTGGAAGGCTTTTGAAGGAAGCTAGCTGTTTCCCTTTTGCTCGAGGCAGGCTAAATGCAGGTCATGTTAGGCTGCGCTAGTGAATGGAATTTTCCAGAATGTATGAAAATTTCTTTAACATATAATTAAAAACAATAGTTGTTTAATTTTGAGCATTATAAATGTGTTATAATAATGTTAAAACAATGAGGTGAATGTTGGCATGACTTAAGCCATAAATGTTTGATACTCTTGAGAAAGTAATAATCTTTTTTTGTCAATCAGCTTATCTGGTATTTGCTTATTGATTCCACATATATTGTTAAAGAAGTGATATGTAGCAACTCTGTTCAACTCTAATTATTGTGAAACAGACACACAAAACCCTGAATAGAAATTTCAAAGAGGGACACCACAGCTGTAACGTGGTAGTCAGAGAAATTAGTATTTCAACTTAACATGTTTCCTTAATGTCCGATGATGTATCATGGTCATTAAAAGCTTGTGATTGATAAATACATAAAAAAAATATATGCATAATTACATTCCGCTCCCCTTGATTTGCCCAGGAACAGCTGTTTTGGCTCCAGCCACATCCAGCCTCGATACACTGCCGACACCTGAAGAGAAAACAAATGTTATCACGAATTGTTGTCGTTTTTTTTTTTTTGGCATGTCCACTTTATTTTGATAGAGACAGTAGAGAGAGACAGGGAAAACGCCCAGGCTGAACTCACACCATGACCACTGCAGTAAGGACTCAGCCTGTGACCCAGTTACTACATACTATTATTGATTTCTCGCTCGACCACAGAGACCACAAGAAAGTAATACTGTACATACTGATGATGAATGGAAACCACTGTCAACCATGTGGAAAAGTGTGAGCCAAGCTGACTATAGTTTTTTCCCTTGTTTGTCCTTATGCACTTTCTTTGTAGTCTTTTTCATCACAGCAACTAGTTTCATTTCTAACACAGTAAGACATGGTTTCAGTTTTCACCCTACCCTTTACTGAACATACAACTTTACAGTTGAGCTGCAACATCTGCTGCTTGTCCCATTTTCATCTGGAACCTTCATGTCCAGCTTGGGTCTCTATTGAGGCTCATTTTGAGTGCGCCTACCAAGTTTTTAAAGGGATAGTTCATCCAAAAATGAAAATTCAGTCATTCACTCATTATCTACTCATCCTTACGCTGACTGACAGTTGGGTTTAGTTTTTTAGGCCACAACTGGAGGAAAAGCGTTGCAGTTGCAGTTGCAGAATCTTCTAAACAATTTAAAAGAATGGTAAAGCACACTTTACTTGCACACACACACCATGACATCACACATGCCCAGGTCTGACGGGGTGCATGCATGCATGAATGTTGCTCCAAGCTTAATGATCTGCAGTGATGATTGGTATAAATGATGTCTTTCAAGTCATCTTGGCTTTGGGAGACTTGGATTACACCAGCTGAGCAGTATTGAGGTCTTGTATATATTTTTTTGGTTGTTCTTTTAAGTTTGAAAACTGGTCACCATTCACTTAAAATGTTTGTGATTCTGCAGTGTTGTTTTCCAGTGAAACTCCAGCAGTGTTTTGTGGAATATAAAACTAAACCAGACCTTCAATTGGATCGAGGGTGAGTAGATAATGATTGAATCTTCGTTTTGGGGTGAGCTATCCCTTTAATTTGAGGCCAGTTTTGGAAAAACTTTGGTTTTCAGGAAACCTCTCTTCACAGTCCAACTGTAGCAAAACATTTCTTCGTTCCATCCACTCTTGGTGGTTCATTACAGTTTTGATATAATAAGGACTTGAACAGCTTTTAAAACAGACAAGTCAGACATTTTGTGCAACACCTTATCCCCCTGTTCCCAGAGAAATCCACCCAAAACCTTACAGACACATTTATCTTGAAAGGATCTGTGTCAGTTTTGTATTCTTTCATCTTCAACATAAGTTTCTACTCCATGCCAACAATTAAAACTGCATGGGAACAGGACCTAGATTTAAATTTTTGATGACATTTGGGTCTTCGCCCTCAGCAAGATAGACTCCTCTTCTTTATGTGCATGATATTCACTTATACAGTTCAAAGTAGTACATTGTAGTCATTATCCAAAACAAAACTAGCTAGAATTTATTCTGAAACATATCTGTGACCTAATAATTTCATCAGTGATACATTTAAATGATTATGTTTCAGCTTTTTTTCTAACTTTTATCTCTATTCTTTGTCATTTAAATTAGAAATCAGCTTAAGTTTGGACTTACAGGACAGAAGTTGGTGGTCCACTGATGGCAGGACAGTTAGATATCTTCAGTTCTTCTGTCAGTTGTGTTGTTCCAAGTCTAAATCTAACTGTGATCTTCTGGCCTGTCAAGTGAAAAAAATACAGTGAATATTTGAGGTCTTGGTCAGCAGTACAAGTTTCATTGTGATGTAATATAACAACAAAGATGCTACACAATTTCCTGTTGAGTAGGATTCTTGCAACAAGTATTTAATTTACTGGATCAATTATCAAAAGTCACTGACCTTCAGCAGGAAGTGTGCTATTTTCAAGGTTGCAGGTGCAGTGTGGGAACTGTCGAGGAGGGCTTCCCCTGCAAAGCTGACTTGGGATGAAATTACAGGTGAATTTAGACAGCACCTCCTGGCCCGCAGTGAAGTGTGTCTCGATGTTAAGCGAGATCTGAGAAAGGAAGGGGCGTGAGTGTTGAAAATAAACAGTCATGACTGCTCACAGACAAAAGCTTGTATGTAGTCTGTACCTGGTCAGTGCTGCTCTGTACAACTTCATAGGAAACCATTTTCTGTTGAAAATCATCAGGGATGGATAACCAGTCTGAATCTTCACAGTCATCTTGAAATGTGCAACTAGAGAGAGAAAATTATGTTTTCATAAAGTTTATAATAGTCTGAAGGTGTCAGCAGCAGATGTTTATTCTCTGACCTGTGTTTAGAGCCACACCAGACACAGTATGGATCCTGTGCAGACCAACAGTCCTGCACAGTTGTGTATGTGCTGCACTTTGACACAGGTACACGCTTTATCTGCAACAAAATACAAACATAGCAACTTCACAATGCTTTCAAATATGGCATATGTACAGACATATGACACTATGATATCTGAAAAACAGAGTATCCAAAATCTCCCAGTGTTCATCCCAGCTTTACACATGATACCTGTACGATGCACCTACCTGGTTTTTAAATGGTACGTAGACATGTTTAAAATCAGTTTGATCCAGATGTATTTTGGGAAACACTTGGTGGTCTTCGTTGGCCCTGTAGAGCACTCTGGGACACGTGGTGTGATAGTTCTTGTCCACAGCAAGCTGACAACAAGAATGTAGCATCGTTATGATTCTGAGAGACTGAGCTTTTCTGCTGGTAGAAATCAAAGGTTATGGTTTAAAGGTGCAATAAACAATTCTGGAGAGATTGTTGATTGTTGAGTCTCATTCCTAGATTATCAAAGTATGGACACTTTGGGAATGAGGCTCAACAATAAGCTGTCTTACCAACCTGTGATTGGCCATAGTCTCTTTTGTGGGCCACACTTTCTAGAACCAAGGGAAGCAGAAATTGTGTTTTCTCTCAGACCAGAGAGGAATTACATGCCAAAAATAAACTGCCTACCCCAGCTTTAACGGGTAGATAAAAAAAATGGCACAGAAGTTAGCACACAGTGAAACTAGAGCTGGAGAGAGTAAACTAGGGGTGGAGGGAGAGATCCCCAAAGTATCACTATCACCAATATGAAGTTTTGTTTTGAGTATCAATACTAGCATTAATAGTATTGTTCATGTTGGTATCATTTTTCTTAGTGCTGCAGTATTTCTGCAGCTCTGTTGCTGCTGTCTGCACACATGCCTGCACACAACAGCACCCAATATCAACAAATTGCTTTTCACCTATTTAAGACTGTGGCATTAATGTTGGAAGGACAGCAAGATAATCAGATTTAAACTATATGGCTATTTGAATTTAGCAAGATGACCTCAATCATTTCTTTGGTTTCATAATATTACCTTAATTGTTATCATTCAGTGAACTTCCTCAAAGAACACTGTGGCTGCCTCTGACTAATAATACATCTAAAAATCTGCCTCTCAACATATACACATACAACTGTCTTTACCACTCTCCTAAAATAAAATGCAGCAAAGAGTAAGATGTACAAGTACAAGACCTGCACAAACAAATGTTGTTACAAATTCCGTAGAGGTAGGGTTACATTTCCTGTTCTGTCTGTGGTTCAGGCATCTTTTAAAGGTCAAACAACTAGCTAATGACCACCACCATTAAGATTATCAAGACAAAAGGTTGATCCTCTGATGCCTCTCAGTCCTAATGGGGACACTGTGTTGTCCACTGAAACCACAAAGAGCTCACAGCAACACAGAAAAACAAAGACGTGTGCTGAAAACATCACACTGGTGTTTCTGTTGAAGTTGCCCTGCTTTAACACTTAACAATATGCAGGATGTGTTGCAACAGTATTTCATGCTGCACAGGTTAAGTGTTTAAACAGAAATAACGCTTACAGTTTCTCCTTCTTCAATCTCTGATTCACAAGTGTTTGCTCTGCAGGTTTTCAAGTTCTCAGAGAGTTTCCCTCCTCTGGAGATCACCTGACCACCCAACTGACCAATCACCTGTCTGCACAGCTGGACCTCATTTCCTCAATCAGTCTAAATGTGGAAATGGAGGGAAGCTTTTGCACTGCATCAGTTTTTGCCAGCTTGAGCTTGTTGCAGTGTGTTTGACTTGCATCTTGTCTCAGATCCCCCCCTCAGACTGCCCACCTGTTGACAACTGTTGATTGGACTCACCCCTGCTTGCCCTCTCTGAGTGTCGGCATTTGCGGCCTGCTTCTGCTGAACTGTGACAGGAAGGTGTTATGAGGCAGAGGTTTAGGGTTTTTGGGGTCAATAATTGTTTTTTGATTGGTTAGAGTGGTTAGATTTGCTCACACTCTAAACACCCACACTACACTGATAACCTGACCTCCTACCATGCAATACTTCACATCAGATTTGATTCCATCATAAGAACAGGCAAGTGTAATCTAGTGTGGCGATGATACTGATAATAATTCGGACAATCTATCTGTACTATACTAGAATTGCCACCTTGCAGTTGTAATCCTCCACTAGCCAGTCAATACTGTATATATACTGTGTGCATTAGGGCTGGCTGATATGGCTTAAAAATAACAACCGTGATACATCATATCTATTTTAATACACACATTTTCTCTAAAATAACATACTGTAAATTCTCACAGTGTAAACATGAGATGATCTTATAGAAGTTGATGCATTGCTGTGGATTAAATTATATAAAGTGGCTTACAATGGGCTCAACCTTTAACATCTACAGCAATAAAATGCAACATACACATTAATGCAGCATTAATATTAATCCACAACATCAGATATAATAGTAGAGCACTAGAGAGACCATTTTACTGCACACTGAGTAATGCTTTTGACACTTTCAGTAAATTTTGCCATAATACATGACTTTACCATAGTTTAGAAAGCACAACTTTTACTTGTAGTGGGGTAATTTTAACGTGGAGTATTAGCACTTTTTCTGATGGACTTGAATTACATGCCCACTGTACCTGTGTTAGAGCCTTTCCCTTTAAGAAGTGTGGGCTTGTGGGTGTTTTTTTTTCTCCATCACAATGAACACTCACAACTACTCATAGCTGCTAACTAACAAAGTTAGCTTTTTATGTTAGCTGATATGAAGAATACAGGAAGACGCTGTAGAAAATGTTAGATAAATAGACTTTATATTTCTTCTGTGTGGCAGCAAACACAACACACAGCCTTTCAATAACTGTTATACTGTAATCTGCGCTGACCTGCACACTTTACGACTGATTGAAGTAAAGTAACTGCCCCTCAGCAGCAGCCAGTGGAACCACTGAAAACTTTAAAATGGCGATATGGTCATCAGTTATGTTGTCCATTAATCCATACTCAAATATAATCAATATATCACACAGCTGTAATGTGCAGTGAAGACTTTGCAGGAATTTAATGAAAGGGACTAAGTGTATTGTTCTGGCAAAATGTTTTTGTTCTAATGACATGTATGTAATAATTTCCAATGAGAAACATGCTGTCTTCATTTAGAATCCATTTTTACAGAGGAGTACAGAAGACTGATGCAGAGCTGAACATGATCTTACAGTGAAGTTGACCCTTGAAATGTCACCACTTTATCATTGTGCTCTTTTAGATATTTGTGTGAAATTTTGTCAGAATTAGTGTATTCCGAATTCTTGAGTTATGGCCAGAAACATGTTTTTTTTGAGGTCACCTTGGCCTTGATGTTTCACCTCCAAATTCTGATCAAATCATTCTTGAGTCCAAGGAGAGGTTTGTACCAAATTTGAAGAAATTCCCTCCAAGCATTCCTTATATATTTACCTTTTACCACCAAAATCTGAGCTTTTACCACCAAAATCTCAGTTGATCTCAATCTAAGTGAACATTTGCGCTAAGTTTGAGGAAATGCAAAACATTTCTTGAGATATCTCATTCACAAGAATGAACATCAGAACTTTATAATTTCATATAAACAAATAATGCTAAACAAGCATTACTTGGTACGTCTAATGCTTGACAACAACCAGTAAAATGCTCACAATCAACAGCTTGCATAGGTTCAGTGTGTGTTCCAGTTATTTATAGATTCACACTTAGTCCACAGCTATAGCATCACACCATTACACAAATGGTTCTCCATTTTTGCAACATTTTTTATCAGTTGTGTTCCCCTGTGGTACATTTGTCAGAGAATCAATAGGAAGCTCATTTTTCTCTGTTCTCTTCCTCTGTATAGCTGTGAGAAGTAAGCTTAGTGGTTTTATGAACACTTGTGGAGGTAAACTGGGTATGAAAGAGCCTATTGTTTTGAGTGGAGGGTTACCAGATTCACGTTCAGTTCTTTAATCATGTGAGCGAGAGCATGTGCAAAGTAAGGAGTCTCTGCAGAATATTGATTGTTGTATGAAGGAGATGGAGAGAAGACAGAGGATGATGTGATGGAGAAGTGGCAGGGGAAATAATGAAGGGGGTCACAGAGAGCTGGTCAGTGTGAACCAAGGACATTTTTTTCAGGCCCTACTAAGAAACAGTTCCTTCTGCACTTCAAAATCATACTGTGGTTCCAATTTGAAGCTATCATTACTTAGGATGCAGAATTCTCCTACAAAAAAAAAATCAACGAAAAGACCCTGCCCTCTGCCTGTATTTTCTTATTTATTTATATTTTACTGTCTGAGACACCTCTGAGTGCCATCTTTGGGGCAGTAGTGTGCAGCCCCAGACAACAAGTCAAAACGCACAGGTTTATATAGCGACCAGCGGTTTCATGGCCGTTCCCTTTTCTCTTCTCTGCTCTCTGTCTGTGAGAGCTGCAGAGAGAGAGAAACACACACACACACACAGGCAGAGCAGACTGAGGACGCAATAACAGCATGAAGGTTGGCTTTGGCTGCATTTCCTCGAAATCTGGCATTGTGCAGAAGTGTAAGTGTGTTTACTTGTGCTTTAGAGCTACAGATGTTCTGATACCATATTTCCCTTCCCAGTGATTGCATGAATGATGACCTCATTCAACAGAGGTCCAGCTAACTGGTGTTTGTAGTCTCACAGTTAGTGAAATGGAGATCAACTGAGTGCAGTGAATGTGTCTCAAGTGACTGTAGTATAAAGACACATGTGTCTGGAAGGTCCAGTCACTGGTTCATCAGTATTCCTGGCTACAAGTACACCATGACGACAAAAGAACACTCCAAACAACTCTGAGAAAAGTTTATTGAAAAGTATAGTTGAGGGGATAGATAAAAAGAAATTCCCAGTCACTGAACATCCCCTGGCCTTCAGTTAAATCCATCATTAAGAAAAGGAAGGAATATGGCACATGTGTAAATGTGCCTATAGCAGGACGTCCTCACAAACTGAGTGATCATGCAAGAAGGAGACTAGTGAAGGAGGCCATCAAGACCCCTATGACAACTCTGAAGGAGTTAAAAGCTTCAGCATCGGAGATCGGAGCGACTCTGCATACAACAACTGTTGTCTGGGTTCTTCTCCAGTCAGAGCTTGATGGAACAGTGGAAAAGAAAAAAGCCACTGTTGAAGAAAGCTCAGTAAATCTAGAGTTCACCCAAAGGCATGTGGGAGACTCCTTGATCAAGTGGAAGATGGTTCTTTGGTCTGATGAGACCAAAATGGAGCTTTTTGGCCATCAGACTATAAACACTGTGTTTGACAGACATCAAACACAACATATCACCACAAACACACCATCCTCACTGTGAAGCATGTCATACTGTGTCTCAGCAGCAGACCCTGGAAGGTTTGTAAAGGTAGAGGGTCAAATGTATGCAGAAAAATATAGTTAAATCCTGGAGGACAAATTTGCAGTCTAAATTGCTTCATAGTTTGCACTATGAACTATGACTTGGGAGAAGATTTATTTTCCAGCAAGAAAGCACACAGCAAAAACTACACAGAAATGGTTTAGACACAACAAGGTGAATGTTCTGGAGCAGACAAGTCAACATCCAGACTTCAGTCCAATAGTGGATTTGTGGCTGGACTTGAAAAGGGCTGTCCACACCCGATCCCTGTGCAACCTGACAGAGCTTCAGCAGATTTGCAAAGACGAATGGAGTAAAATTGCAGTGTCCTCATGTGCAAAGCCTGATTGAGACCTGTCCACACAGACTCAGTGCTGTGATTGTGACCTACGGTGCATCTACTAAATACTGACTTGAAGGGGGTGAATATTTATGCAATCACATATTTTACATTATGGATTTTTATTTAATTGACATTACTTTGTAGAAATCTGTTTTCAATTTGGCATTAAAGAGTTTTTTGGTGATTTTTTTTTGGTAAAAAAAAAGCCAAATTATATTGATCTGATTCCATTTATAAAAGCAATAACAGGAGAAAACATCCAAGGCAGTGAATACTTTTTATAGGCACTGTATGACTGTTACTTTTCATACGCACCTTAATCAGCTGTCCATCTCCCGTCCCAATAAAGAAAACCATCCAGGCCTTCTGTCTCACTGCCAGCACAGAGGTCATGTAGTTCTGCTTGAACAGCACCATCTTCGGCTTCAGGGTCTTTGGCTGAGAAACACAAACACATTGATCAATAGATTTGGATCCAACATGTATTTATGTCTTCATGATGAGCAGAGCTTTTGAAGTACTGAGGATACATGAAACAGTCTGATATCACTAAAAGCTCAGATAACAGCATTGCCAGGTCATTAAGTATGTCAAGTTCATTTATACTGTACAGCATGACTGACTGTCTAACTGTCTAGGAAGTTAGAGTGCTGCTGTGACAGTAAGTGACATTTTAGTTATATTGTCACTATCTTTCTAACAGCCAGCTATATAAGAACCCCATAAATTGACCTCTTACTTTTAAAGACTTTTTTGGACTACAGTTTTGTTTTGAATGTGTAATAAGCCAAGCGTCAGTCAGCAAAACCTAGTTCCTTCCTCATGCTGTCACCAGCAGGCAAGACTGCACTCTGAAATAACTCTGACTCCTCATTTTTAGAAATGATGGGGGGGGGGCTTTAATCAAGTGATTTAAAAAGTTATTTAGTCTCAGAATCTTATTTTTATTTTAGTTTCCTTGCATTATCTTTGTACATTAGAACTTTGTTCATTCTTTTCACTCTTTAAGCACTATGTAAACTGTTAATAGAAAATGAAAAATATAGACTATTATTGGTAGTAGTTGGCCAAGTATAACATCTTTGTGATTGATAATGTGATTGGTAGCTGTTGAATCTAAAATGTTAGATTGTTCCCCACGTAGACTGAAAGATTTTGTCAGTGTGGTGAAATGGTTCTGTTACTATGGTAGCGTGTTGCTGCTATGCAGGTGTGGCAGTAACTAATTATAAATACTCAAATTTCTGTAATTAAGTAGTTTTTTGGTACTTGTGAGTAGATTTTCAAGTCTATACTTTTACTCGTACTTAAGTATGCATTACAAGGTGGAATCTACTTAGTTATTTTTCTAGTTGAGTGTTGAGTACAATTGGACTTTATATCCAAAATCTTTAATCTGCATTTTAGTAGCCAATAAGGTGATCTGATCACCAACAGGCCAATGACAACCAGGACATACGGATGAAAACCAAAACAAAATGCTGCAGCAGCAAGCCAGGATGTTAACGATCAATCAGAACTTAACCAATTAAAAATGTATTCATGGATATTTAATCAATAGTCATGGCAGTAACTGCACCTCATTCGTGGATTTTATATGGGAAAAAAATAACAAAAAAAAAAAAAACAGAAAAAAAGGAAAATGCAGAAAAAAGTGTTTTCTATCTATCTATCTATCTATCTATCTATCTATCTATCTATCTATCTAATACTCTGAGTAGTCATTGTGAAGAGTACTTTGTCATTTTACTTAAGTATATGTCCACAATTATTTATTAAAACCAATACTTTTACTTGTAATTATAGTAGTATAGGAGTTTTACTTTAGCAGCGTAACAGTACTTGTTCTTGAGTACAGATTTTCAGTCTTTTCACCGCTGCTATGTCAGAAAAAGAAAAAAAAATGGGTATGATGTCAAAAAGTGAAAGGCTTGTTGTTATAACAAGATATTTTCATGTTCATAAGACATAAACTTATCACTTTATAGCAAGAATCTTTTCTTGTTACAATATACTTTTCATCTTGTAATAAAAAAAGTTTCATGTTATAACATGATAACTTGTAACATACATGCTTTTTGTCATAACAGTATATGATTTATTTTGTCATAATCTTTAATGTTACAGCATGATAACTTATAATACTATTAGTTAGTGTATTACAACAATATGTTTCCCAAGTCATAATGTGTTAACATGCAGCATTTCAAAATTATAACAGGATAAATAGCCAACGTTTTTGTTTTAACGTGATAAATTTTCATAACAACATGAAAATACTTTGTCATACCAATAAACTTCATGTTATGATGTTATAGCGTGACATTACAACAACATACGTTATCACGTTATAACATGTTTCATGTTATGTGAAACCTTTTATGTTATAACAATATGCTATGAAACATATAACGTGATAACTTATTGCTAAAACATAAAATGTTTTACAAGTTATGACATGATAACGGTATAACAGGAAACATTTTTGTTATAACAATATACTCTTTATCATATTTTAATATGTTATAATATGTTATAATATGTTATAATGCTATAACATGACAACTATGTTCAACTATGTTTTTTTCTTTTTCTGCCGTATCTCTCTGGTTGTGTGACTTTATTGACACTACAAAACAGTGCAGTGATCTGCTTTTCTGTAAATTTGCTTGATGGTCAGAGGTGAGATTGTTCTAACAGACTTTAGAAAACAACCTACCGTCGGTTTTGACTTGTCATCGCAGGTTGTACTACAGAAGTCCTGGTCTGCATCGATGTCTCCAGTGAGATCAGGACTGATGTCAAACACTACCAGCTCGGTGTTGCTTTGTCCTCCGTCCACACTGAACACGCCGCTCCAGAGCACCGGCGACCCACCCGGGATCACCGAGGAGTCCAGGAGTCTGACTTTATCACCATCAGAGAGACTGAGGGTCGCGCCCCGCAGTGACCTGAGAGTCTGGGTTTTACCGTCTTTTCTCTCGAGCCAAATGAGACGGACTTTGTTGTTTTTGTCCTTTGAAGGGAGGTTGGAAAAAAGATAAATGTTTGAATTAATCTGAAATCCATCCACAAACTCCACATTTCCTTCACGTTTGATCGAAGCCTGAGAGTCCTCGCCAACTTCGGCAAATATTTCTCCTCTCTGATTGTTATTTGTGTTATGAAGGTTCACTGCGTCTGGTCCAGTGGTGCAGGGGGTCTTTGTGGGTTTGTCTTCATTTTGTTCTGTGGCAGCCAGAATATAAGTCTCTGTAATTCTCTTCTCCACTTTCACCAGGAAGCCGATGGACGCGCTGCTGCGCCATGGAGACCCCACCTGGATGTGTTCCCTGTACAACAACTTTGAAATGTCCTCCAGGTCCCGCACCTCGCAGTAACCACACTTGTCAATCACACCGCAGCTGATCAGAGTGTCATTTTCAACAAATGGCAATAATATGTTGACACCGAAAGTTGCGTTCAACTGATCCGCCTCAGAAACCCGCAGAAACTGTGTGCCTGGATCCTTTTCCTCACCCGCCAGGACTCCTCTCTGGGTCAGACTGTGGACCAGAGTCAGGTCGTGGTTCAGCTGGTACAGCTTCTCCTCTGTAGCGACGTAAACCGTGTTGGTGGCCACCGCGTAGTGGCGGATGTCTCCATCAAAAGTGAAGCCTTCACCTTCTTCCAGGCACCGAGCTGCTTCTCCCCAGAGAGAGAACAACAGAGCAGACAGCAGGATCATCTTCATGCAGCGGTGGCAGCAAAACGCTCACACACTGACGGTCTTCATGTCTCTGCTCTCCTCCACACGCTCACTGGAGTCGTGCGTAAAGGCGCAGTGCGCCTTTGCTGAAAGAAGAAGTACTGAGAGTGGGAGGGAGCGCGTCCAACGAAACTGAAAACTAACGGTTTAATTATCCGGAGCAGAATGATTACAGATTTATTGTTCATGTTCATGTATATTTTATTGTATTTTAGTTAATTTTGAATGACCACATAATTTCAGTTCGTTTGTTTTTTCCCCTAAAGTCTAGTTCTTGTTTTTATTTCTGTTAATTAAACTGCTTTTAACAACTTTCGTTAGTTTTTAGTTTACTACAATACTTGTTTTTGAGATGTAATATTTTGCACTTTTACCATGTTTTAAAACAAAGTCTATACAGTTTTAATGTAACTACAGAGCCTGTGTATGCAGTGATATGAGTGAGCTCCAGAAATCCAGACAATATCAGCCTTCATCTGACTAGAGTCTGTTTGGCTGGAGGTAAAGTTACTGCAGCTAGTAAGCTAGTGTTAGTTAGCTGGCCATGCTAATGTTTGCAGAGCAGATGAAGACAGTTTAATCCAGTTCACCCGACTTGTGTTTCACGTTTTCGAGACGGCACCGCCCAGACTCTTTAAACGCCAAGTGCCGCTCCTCTCAGAGACTCCTGCACACCGCGACAACACGTCGACACATGGACAAGTTTGCCAGCTCTAGTTACGGTTGCTAAGCTATGATTGGACAGTTGCTGCTTGGGGGTGGGGCTTAGCGAAGTGTCAGCTGCGCTAATGGCTCTGTTCAGAGAGATCTGATTGGTCTGCTAAAAGTCCTTAATCATCATGAAAAGGAATGCTTTTTTGGCCTTTTTGCCATTTTCATGACATATGCTAATCCAGAATCTTCAAGCTGAAAATCACATGTTTTAGCAAAGAGTGACGATAGGTAAACAAGGATTTTTAAGACAGGTTTAAAAGAACAGTTCAAAAAATCAAGTGGCCTGTAGTGCTATTCAACCATCTAGTTAGTTTTGGTGTTAATCAGAGATGTCTGCCTTCTCTCCAATATAATGGGACTAAACGGCACACAATTTAACACCAGTGTCTCTTTCCAAAAGTCATGAGCCCACAGACCTTGTTGTGAGCAGCTTCATACAGGAGGAGCTACTTTCTTAGAAAGTAGTTTTGGTCAATTCTAAAGAAGTTCTGGTAGATTCAACAGCAAAGAAAGTAGTTCCCACATGAACCTGCTCACAACAAGCTTTGTAGATTATCTTGAGTAACCAGGTCATGATTTTTTTTTTTTTTTTTTTTTTTTAAACAGACATTGGTTTGGAATTTTTATTTTATTTTATTTTATTTTATTTTATTTTATTTTATTTTATTTTTTTTGGTGCATTGAGCACCACAAGCCAAGTGCAAGTTGTCCTATTATATTGGGAAAAAGGCAGATGTCTCTATGGCTGATAAATTCAAAATTGGGGTGGAGAGGGTATGTCCACTGCCCCTTCCAAATCCAGTGAGATCATGATGAAATCTAGTGTTTACTTTGAGAAGTTCAAATCATTACAACACTCCTTTAAAAGTGTTACCTCAACCTCTGTTATCACCAAAAACAAAACCATGACAACAATTCTGGACTTATAAAAATGCAACACAAGAGACAACTTACAATTAACAGACAACCATGAAAAATCAGTAAAGGAATTCATAACCAAACAACTCAAACTGCCAGCTGATCCAAAAACCTATGACCAATTCAGAAACCGCAATAATTGTTGGTTGTTGAAACTGAAGTGAACTGAAGTGAACTGCTGGGCTGATTTGACACTATGTTCACAACTGACCGTTAGGGAGGGTGAGGTGATGCTGTGAGTGTCAGTTTGTGGAGTTTGTATAATGTTGAGGGACAATGGCTCCTGCATGTCACTGAGTTGTGTTTCAGGTCGGCCCAAAAAATGCTGAACACAGAAATTGTGAAAAACAGTCTACAGGTCTAACTCCAGAAGTCAGTACCACACAGTTCTCAGTGTTTTCTCACTCTATTTTTCCTTTAAATGGATTTTAAGATTATATGAATTAAGAAGAAATCTATGAATAAATAATACACTCATTCTTCAGAACTGGGACAAAAACATATTTGGCTATTAAACTAGTCTGTTGGCTTGTTACAAGGCCAACTTCTAGTGTTTTTTCCCCAAATAGCTTTTTTGTATACTTGAATTAAATTTAAACACATTTTTAAATTGTTTGAAGTTGTAAAGTTTTGCCTGGGACAGAGCAAGTTTTGAAAAAAGAAAAAAAAAACATCTACAAAGAAACATAAGTGATAAAGTCAAAATAACAATAACTGTTGTTTCAATTTGTGTAGCCTGCAAAGTTTAAAATGTATACTTGCTTAAAATTTAAATGACAGCATTTTGTTAGGTTGCATCTATTAAATGTACTTGCTACAACTCTGCAGAGTCACTGCAGGAAATGGCTATATGATATTAAGATGCTGTCTAGTGTAACACTGACATCTAGTGGCCAGACACCGTCAGTGCACAAGTAGAACTGGGACACATTCTGTCTTGTAGTTTATGGACACCATACTTCTGTAACATAGCATAGAATTGCACTGCAGAAATTATATTCTTTGCAAGCTCTCATGGACCACATAAACTAGGTGCCAGGCCATTTTTGGCCCACAGACCTCGAGTTTGACACATGATGTAGACCTTCAATACAGAAATGTACTTAATCTGCCCGTACAAGTCATTAAAAAAGAGGCAACAGAAACCAGTCTCCTATCTCATCTGTGTATATCTACCATCTCAACCAGTGGAATACTCCTCCTAAGACACAACTTTTCCTGATCCAGTTTACTTAAAGGACCAGTTTGTAGGATTTAGTGGCACCCAAAGTGACAAGCTTGCAGATTGCCACCAACTTTCTCAACCCTTCTCTTATTAAAAGTACTTTAATCTGCCCAAACATGATGTTAGTGTCAAAAAACATTTCTAGCCAAGAGAAAGACACACAATTTACTTCTTAACACACAGTATATGTATCTTGTGTTTAGAGAACATGGAAAAATTAAAACTCACCTTGAAGAAAACATGGCACTTTCCCTCAGTAGAAAATAGACAAACTTTATTACACGTGTAATTTTCACTCTGATATATATCATTGTCATTGTACTCACACACAAATGGGAAAACTATATAAGCTGATGTTCTCATGGTCCATCGACTCAAAAATATATCAAACATAGAAATACTTTGTATGGTAGATATGTATACTGTATGTACAGAAAGACAGAAATACAGTATAGACATTTAAACATAAAGGAAAACAAAAACACAGATGCATTAACAATAACTGAGAGGATGTTCCAATGAAATTATGATTAACAGTAATAATAGTAAAAAGTTGTAGCAGACAGTATGTAATAATATCAATAATCTATGCATTTATTATCTATTAACTAACAACTCTTCAGTGTAATACAAATTGACCTAATAACTGGACAATAACATAATTAAATTTCTAAACCAATGATGCAATAAATTTTTTGTGCATAATCTGTTAACCACCAATAAAGTAATAATTCTTCTGTTTTCAGTGTAATACAAATCAACTATCTAATAACTGGACAATAACATAATAAAATTTCTACACCAATAATGTAACAACTTGTTTGTGCATAATGTAAGAAGTTATTACATTAGTTTGGTTAAACAAAATCATTAAAAATGTAATAATTGGAGCCAATAATATAATAATATACTCATCATCATATTGATCCTGACTCTCAGTCTTAACTCTGAATAACTTGTCAGTGTCAAAGATAATTCAGGTTTTTGGTATTTGAAGAAGCAACAGTGAGGCTGAGTGTTATGAAGGTGTGACACGACATCACCAATAACTAAAACTAATGTAAGAGCTGGTCAGTAATGACATAACTTATTACATGATGTGCAAAAATGTATTATGTCATTGGGTCCAAATTTTTATTGCATCATCAGCCAGTTATCACTTTATTGACTTTTAATTACACTGAGATCAGAACAATTCTGACATTAATGGTAGGTATCACATGACTGGCTGCTTTATTGGCCTCCAGAATACAATTACAGCCGACATAATATTGAAAGTAGTAATACACGGTAAAAACCTCAAACTAAACACTGCAGGAAGCATTTTTACACTCAGTGTAGAGATAAAGTTGCTCCTCCTTCATAACTGTGAGACTAAAGAGCGAGCTTTACTCCAGTAACCAACAGGTGGAGAAACTGGGATCAATGAGGAAAATTAACCTGAGGAATTCTGCCCACCTTGATAATGGAGATGCAAAAACTGCCAAGTTTCACCTAATGATCAGAGCTTCTTTTGCCATCGACAGATAATCACCAACACTGAAAGACAAACAGAGTTATTGATTAAAACCAAACAGACAAAGTGAGTAATATATACACACTGTACTAAATGACAAAATGACAACAACATGTCATCAGAGATTAAGGAAACATGATAAATTGAAATTCTGGCTTCTCTGACAACAACACTACAGACAGCATGTTGTTTTCATTCTGGAGCAGAAAGTCTGGTTTTGTTTTGGTCTGTGTGATTCCACACACTGTCTGTTTCATGTTTATTCAGTTTACACAGAGCTACATAGAGAATTATGTTAAATGATAATCTTACAGAGTAAGATTAGGTGACAGAGTAACTGTTTGTTGTTTGTCCTTGTACAAAGTATAATGTTGCACTTGTCTTACACTTGTCTACTTACCAAAAATAACACAGGGTATCAACAGCATACGCAGTGTCAGAAGGACCTGATGTAATAATGATGGAGGCCCTAGAGTAACTGTCTTGTCACCAAACATTATCTGGAAAACAACAACAGCACTGTCTTTTCTCCATATATTATCTGTGCAAAAGCAATAATCAGATTACATTTGAAATTAATTTCACAGGTCACAAAATGAAAATACTTCTGAGGACTTATAATAGATTGTACTGTTGTAACTATTATCACAATATCATTTGCATATTATTTCTATTTGCATTGTCTAAGTTGGTGTAGTGTGACAGATTTACCTTTAACTGCTGAAACTGAACATCTACCATTTTAATCTCACAGATGAAAAAGTCAGTCTTGTTGTTGGTTTCTTTCTCTTCCATGATGCAGGGGTATTCTTTTTCTTCATGAATCCCCCACACTTGCAAATCGTCTGGACTCATCTCCAATTTGTCTGCCTTTTTCTGAAACAACAACAGAAAAACGTGCTGACTTGTGTGTATTCTTGTCCTTTATTTGTGCATGTGTGCCTTAAAAAATATCTGCATTACCTGTATGGTGACTTGAACATCTTTCCCCGTCTTCGTGGTTGTGAAGGTGGTGAACTCAGGCTCTGGATAGTAGGTTATTGATGTGGAGCATGGCAAGGTTTCATTGGCTACTTTCATAGATACATCACTTACTTGAGTGTCTGTAGCTGCAGGCGTTTCATAAGTGACACTCTGCAGAGAATTTTAAAAACATTCTGTGTTATATATCATATTGTGCGACATGGTGACACGTTAAGCTTAGCAGTGACATGACAATTGTATGGCATAATACAAGGAAAGTGACGTGAAATAATATGCTAATACAGCATCATAAGCCATTAACTGATGTCAAACAACAATACTAGATGACATAATATGACATACAGTTGCATAACAAAAAAGGACATGATATAGCATGACTTGACATGTAACAGAACAAAGTGGGACATAATACATGCTTCACTCTACATGTGTTAGACTGTAATGCCATAAAATGTAATGAAACATTTAATGTAATGTTACATAGGATAAAACATGCTGTTATACTACATTAACATACTATAATTTAGCATGTTCTGATATAACAGGACAATGTACTATAGGATGATATGATGTGACATGACATAATTAATGTAAGATATCAATACGATGAGACATTTCTGCATGTCTACAGACACACCTGACTGGTGGTGTTTTTGGGAACTCTGACATCATAACTGGCGTGGCTGTGTATGACCCCTTCCACAAACTCCATGTGGGTTCCCTCGAGTGTGATTTTCCTTTTCCCACTGCAGGACACCAATCAAAGAAGAGAGAGTTCAACAGGTTCAATACATTTGACACTAAGTGTAAACCCACTGGTTTGTGGACTAACGTTTTGAAGCCTTGAGGTTGATGTTGTGGCCATCTTAGTTTTTGGAACCAGAAATGACCATATTTGGACAGGAGTGGGGGGCTGTTGAGGATATGCATTGGTACACCTCAAAGAAACGCTGTGGTAGCGACTTGCCAACCCCAAAGTAGTCAGCCACTCCCTAAACCATATGTGCTTTGTTGTCTATTTTACACTAAAAGGGACCATCGTTTACACATTGAAAACTGAAGAAGACTTCAAAGTAGTGATTGGGATCATTAACTCATTAGGAAACTGTTTAATGAGGTAATAAACCAAGTGAGAAGTAGGGTCCCTTTATCATAAGTTTTCATTCAATCAGACTTCTTTTTGCAACCAGTGAAGTCGCTCCCTGCTGGTCAGAAATGGAAGCTCTGTCCAGTTTGATATCCGAGGAAGCATCTTCTTGGTATGCTAGACTAAAGTGCTGGACGGACGGACGGACGGACGGACGGACGCACGCACACGCGCACACACACACACACACACACACACACACACACACACACACACACAGAGAGAGAGGAGGAGTTAACAGCTTCCAGCGCTTTTTTCCATTGAGCATCAGAGATGCTTATTTGGAGTTCGGTTTCCCAGTCGGCCCCGCTCTTATTCACAGCTGAGTCATTTGTTGGTGATAAGAGATTATAGAGATATGAGACATGGCCCTTAGGCAAGGATTTAGTCTGGAGCACCAAGTCTATACCACTGAGGGGTGGAGCCTGGGGGAACTGAGGAGAGTGGGATCTTGCAAAGTCACAAAGTTGTATGACCTAGTCCGTAGGTTGAGCATAGTTGATTGAAACTAGCGAACAGTCCATCTATGTACAAGTCACCCAGGCATCTCAGGCCTTTATTTTCCAGAGCTGCAAAGCGAGAGTCAATCTTGGCTGATTGAGTTTGCCTCTAACTGGCACCAACTATGTTGAGGTGAAGTGAACTAAGGTAAAATCTTTTGTACATTAGCCGCCCAATAATACCCAAGGAGGTTGGGCAACCCCAGGCCTCCCAATGATCTGTTCCTCTGGAGCAAGGATTTATTTGCCCTAGCCCGTTTACCTGCCCAGACAGACGTGGATATGAGGCTGTTGATAAAATTAAAAAATGATCAAGGAAGGTAGATTGGTAGGCACTGAAAGAGGTAAAGGTACCTTGGTAAGATATTCATTTTTATTGTTTGCACTCTACCCGCTAGGGACAGTGGTAAACGGTTCCATTTTTGAAGATCCTGTTTAACTGCTGACGTCAATGTCGAGAGGTTTTGTTCCTTCAGTGTGCGCATAGATCGTGTAACCATTATTCCTAGGTATTTTATGCCTACCACTGCTGTCTTGAATGGTATGAGGTGTGTTGGAATTTCTGTAGCCAATTGATTTATTGGGAGACACTCACTTTTGGAGACATTCAATTTATACCTGGAAAATACACCGAAAGAGTCCAGGAGTGAAAGAATAGGTGGATGGCCAAAGTATCAAATTAAATCATCAAATCAGTTATAATAAGTTAGATAATAACCATGATGTAGACCATTTGTGCACTAAATCTGCAAAATGTTTCACATTTAACATAATGTGAGAAGTTGACACAATGGACACCAAATCATGTTTTTTGGTTTGTTGACACACTGTCTTCAGCATGGTAGCAGCTGGTAATTCTGTATCTGAATGAGATCAGATTTCACGTTAACTCATAGCATGTCAAAGTCTATATGTCTGTGCTGTGCTGAAGAGTATTAAGGGGAAAAATGAGGAGAGGGAATGTTTTTATTTTGCATTTCAAGAATAAAATCGAAATGTTGAGAATAAAGTCAAATCTTCAGCATTAATTCCAGGCATTGGAAAAAATAATGAAGTCAGGAAAGTCAAAATGGTATTTCAACTTTACTCTCAACATTGACTTTATTCTCAAAATGCAACATTAAAAAAAGTGTTATTTTATTTCTTTTTTTCCTTCTGCCTGGTCCTAACCCTCTTCCTTTGTGTTGGGAATATGAAAATATCAACAAATCCAGTCATACCTGATCCAGGAGCTGCTTGGTGTAATGTTGGTGCAGGATGGTAATGACCGGTAGGTGATTTTAGCATTGCCATGGCAACTACCATCTGGGAGGAGAACACACACTTTGACCACGCCCTTATTATCAGTTCTGGGAATGTGGAAGGTCAGACTCACACCAGTGTTCTTCCATACAGGAGATCTGACCAGAGGACAGAGGAGGACAGAGAGAAACCAGTCAGTCTCACTGAGATCAAGACTTACTTTTTTGCACAGGAAACTTGTTACGATCCTGACAACAATATGCAGATAACCTGAAATCAGCAAGATGCAGTTTCAACAACTTTACAACTTTTCCTAACACTAAAACACACAACACAAAAGATATGGGATTGGAGAATGCAAAACCCATGAGGCAAGGACGAACCAAACTCGAACCAAACTTTCAGTTGACACTGAAAGCTCTCTCTGAGCAAAGTGAGTATGTTTCAGTTGAGGCTGTCCTAAAGCTAAAAACTGGACACCAAACTGAAGTTTATCATCCAGATTTGCTGACATGTCTGATCCAGATTTTAGTCAAAGTACTTTTACATCAAAAAGCAGTCTCCAGCTTTAGGAGAGAGCAGAGCACATGAAGTGTCATTTCTGAAATGTCATTTATAGTGTAAGCACAATCTTTGTCACCCATAAACTGACTCACTCTTTTGGCGTGCAGTCCATGTCCGCCTGGATCCTCACTCTGGTCACGTGCCCGAGGTTACGTCCTGTCAACACTGCATGGTTTCTGCCGTAGAAAGACACAACACTGGGAAAGATGGAGGAGATCTCCGGCTTCTAACAGCAAAACACAAACACAAAGTTATCAGCTTTAAGTCATTACCTTCTACTCATGTTGTAGAAGAAGAATGTGTGTGAGAGTTGAGGTTCAGACTCACAAAGAAGTTTATCCTTGACTCCAGCTCATGGCAAACACTGTCCTGCAGGAGGACATGAGGGGAAGACAGAGGGGGCACAGAAGACCAGGGGAGAAATTAAACAAGGTTGAATGAATATGATCTATGTAGAGGAAATAAACAATAGTTTGGTCTGTTCTGTCCCCAATTATTGTTAATAACTGATAAAAATTATGGAGTGGAGGGGCAAAACTTTTTTTGGCTTCTGAAAGGGGGACATGCCAGAAAAAGTTTGATAAGCACTGCATTAAGAGTTGATTCAGGGGCTGTTTCAGCTAAGATTAGCTTGGCTAAAAACAGTAGTGTGTATATTTAACATGTGCAGAAATAGACAATAAAACATGTTGATTCAACAAGTCATTAACTTGGGCAACAGTTGAAACCAGAGAGGTGAACTCAGTGACTCACTCTGTCCTCACAGTGAAGTTATATGGAGGCCTAGAATGATTTCAATCATGTTTAAAGCCATTACTGAGATTGCAAGTTTCAGCTTTAATCAGTTGCTACAGTTGTCAAAATGCCATCTATGACACTAGCATGACCGTCCTGATCTCTCAAATAAGAGGAAACAACCATTTGTTTTCTCATGATAATGGTTTGCCTATCTTGCTATCTCGAGATGAGGTCATGAAAAGAAATAAATGCAATATGGCCTTTCTTGGCTTCCAAAGTGTTGCAAAGTGTCTAAAGTCTGAATTTCTCTGAACAGACAGTAAGGGCTTAGTTATTTGATGACTAGCCAATTTGCTAACATTAGCTAACAAAACACATTAATAGACACATTGTTGCAGCTGGAAGGCTTTTCTTTTTTGTAACTTTTGAAGCTGTTTATAAGGCGACAATAAAATTTACTGTAGATTATAAGTCAATAAAAAATACAGCGCAATCAACAATTTCTTTATCAAGCAACATATCTGGAATTTGCTAGCTGTTTCCACTTATATTGTTAAATAAGTGATATGTAGCATTTGCATGTACAAAAATGAGTACAACAGTCCAAACAGTGAATTGGAGCAATAGACTGTATGAACTTAATTAGGTTGAAATTCTATTTAATTTACAGTCTTTGGTTAAAGTGAGTTGAGCCTGTGTTAGATAAATCATAATTACACTCCGCTCTCCTTGATTTGCCCAGGAACAGCTGTTTTGGCTCCAGCCACATCCAGCCTCGATACACTGCCGACACCTGAAGAGAAACAAATGTTATCACGAATCGTTGTCGTTTAACCTGCTCAGCCCAGGGGTTTGTCAGCTCACTCGGTTACTTTTGAATTCTCCTTCAGTTGTGTTCATTTGCGTGTATCGTAGAGCTTTGCCAAGTGTCAAGAGGACCAGGCGGAGCTGAGTCGGCAGACAGCTGCTCAGAACCCGGGGAGCTCTACAGAAGAGGGTCGGTGGCAGATTGTAGACAGGTGTCTGTTTTATTAGACACAGCTGATGTCTGTCGGTCTGTGCTCGCTCACAATCGCCTCTGTAAACTATTGCTTGCACCCATGAAGTGTGTGCTGCTTGTCTGGTAGGAGGGGCTCAGGACACAGAAATGAAACCTAACTCAGATGAGACTCAAAAATCAACCGTTTTCAGGCTTTCTACCTACTGCTGCTTTAAGTTAGACATCATCTGTCAGCTTAAGTTTGGACTTACAGGACAGAAGTTGGTGGTCCACTGATGGCAGGACAGTTAGATATCTTCAGTTCTTCTGTCAGTTGTGTTGTTCCAAGTCTAAATCTAACTGTGATCTTCTGGCCTGTCAAGTGAAAAAAATACAATGAATTTTTGAGGTCTTGGTCAGCAGTACAAGTTTCATTGTGATGTAATATAACAACAAAGATGCTACACAATTTCCTGTTGAGTAGGATTCTTGCAACAGTGTGAATGTCAAGTATTTAATTTATTGGATTAATTATCAAAAGTCACTGACCTTCAGCAGGAAGTTGGCTATTTTCAAGGTTGCAGGTGCAGTGTGGGAACTGTCGAGGAGGGCTTCCACTGCAAAGCTGGCTTGGGATGAAATTACAGGTGAATTTAGACAGCACCTCCTGGCCCGCAGTGAAGTGTGTCTCGATGTTAAGCGAGATCTGAGAAAGGAAGGGGCGTGAGTGTTGAAAAAAACCCAGTCATGACTGCTCACAGACAAAAGCTTGTATGTAGTCTGTACCTGGTCAGTGCTGCTCTGTACAACTTCATAGGAAACCACTTTCTGTTGAAAATCATCAGGGATGGATAACCAGTCTGAATCTTCACAGTCATCTTGAAATGTGCAACTAGAGAGAGAAAATTATGTTTTAATAAAGTTTATAATAGTCTGAAGGTGTCAGCAGCAGATGTTTATTCACTGACCTGTGTTTAGAGCCACACCAGACACAGTATGGATCCTGTGCAGACCAACAGTCCTGCAGAGTTGTGTATGTGCTGCACTTTGACACAGGTACACGCTTTATCTACAACAAAATACAAACATAGCAACTTCACAATGCTTTCAAATATGGCATATGTACAGGTGACATTATGATATCTAAAAAACTGAAAGTATCCAAAATCTCCCAGTGTTCATCCCAGCTTTACACATGATACCTGTACGATGCACCTACCTGGTTTTGAAATGGTACGTAGACATGTTTATCATCAGTTTGATCCAGATGTATTTTGGGAAACACTTGGTGGTCTTCGTTGGCCCTGTAGAGCACTCTGGGACACGTGGTGTGATAGTTCTTGTCCACAGCAAGCTGACAACAAGAATGTAGCATCGTTATGATTCTGAGAGACTGAGCTTCTCTGTTGGTAGAAATCAAAGGTTATGGTTTAAAGGTGCAGTAAACAATTCTGGAGAGATTGTTGATTGTTGAGTCTCATTCCTAGATTGTCAAATTATGGACACTTTGGGAATGAGGCTCAACAATAAGCTGTCTTACCAACCTGTGATTGGCCATAGTCTCTTTTGTGGGCCACACTTTCTAGAACCAAGGGAAGCAGAAATTGTGTTTTCTCTCAGACCAGAGAGGAATTACATGCCAAAAATAAACTGCCTACCCCAGCTTTAACGGGTAGATAAAAAAAATGGCACAGAAGTTAGCACACAGTGAAACTAGAGCTGGAGAGAGTAAACTAGGGGTGGAGGGAGAGATCCCCAAAGTATCACTATCACCAATATGAAGTTTTGTTTTGAGTATCAATACTAGCATTAATAGTATTGTTCATGTTGGTATCATTTTTCTTAGTGCTGCAGTATTTCTGCAGCTCTGTTGCTGCTGTCTGCACACATGCCTGCACACAACAGCACCCAATATCAACAAATTGCTTTTCATCCATTTAAGACTGTGGCATTAATGTTGGAAGGGCAGCAAGATAATCAGATTTAAACTATGTGGCTATTTGAATTTAGCAAGATGACCTCAATCATTTCTTTGGTTTCATAATATTACCTTAATTGTTATCATTCAGTGAGCTTCCTCAAAGAACACTGTGGCTGCCTCTGACTAATAATACATCTAAAAATCTGCCTCTCAACATATACACATACAACTGTCTTTACCACTCTCCTAAAATAAAATGCAGCAAAGAGTAAGATGTACAAGTACAAGACCTGCACAAACAAATGTTGTTACAAATTCCGTAGAGGTAGGGTTACATTTCCTGTTCTGTCTGTGGTTCAGGCATCTGTTAAAAAAACACTCCAAACAAACCACTAGCTAATGACCACCACCATTAAGATTATCAAGAAAAAAGGTTGATCCTCTGATGCCTCTCAGTCCTAATGGGGACACTGTGTTGTCCACTGAAACCACAAAGAGCTCACAGCAGATTTTCAAGTTCTCAGAGAGTTTCCCTCCTCTGGAGATCACCTGACCACGCAACTGACCAATCACCTGTCTGCACAGCTGGACCTCATTTCCTCAATCAGTCTATATGTGGAAATGGAGGGAAGCTTTTGCACTGCATCAGTTTTTGCCTTCTTGAGCTTGTTGCCAGTGTGTCTGACTTGCATCTTGTCTCAGATCCCCCCCTCAGACTGCCCACCTGTTGACAACTGTTGATTGATTGGTTGATTGAACACCTGCTTGCCCTCTCACAGTGACTGCATTTGTGGTCTGCTTCTGCTGAACTGTGACAGGAAGATGTTAAGAGGCACAAGGTGGGAAGCCATTTGGGGTTTTTCAGGTTTGCTGCAATGATAAGAACAAGCAAGTGTGGTCTACTGAGTGTGGTGATGATGATGAGAGTTATGAGACTATCTGTACTATTAGACTCACCACCTTGCAGTTGTAATCCTCCTCTAAACAGTTAAGTTCCAGTTTACATTTATATATGCATTAGGGCTGGGTGATATGGCTTAAAAATAATATCCACAATATATCATATATATCTTGATACACACATTTCCTCTAAAATAACATACTGTGAATTCTCAAATAGTGCAAACACATGATGATCTTATAGAATTTGATGCATTGCTGTAGACTAAACTGCCCAACAGTATTTAAAGTGACTGCAATGGGCTCAACCTTTAACATCTACAGCAATAAAATGCAACATACACAGGATCAGAACTTGGTACGTCTAATGCTTGACAACACCCAGTTAAATGCTCACAATCAATAGCTTGCATAAGTTCAATGTGTGTTCCAGTTAATGATAGATTCACATCTACAGCATCTCACTATTACACAAGTAGGTCAGCTTTTTTGCAACACATTTTCTATCAGCTTCCCTATGTGGTACATTTATCAGTGAATCACAGGAAAACTTTTTTTCTGTTCTCTTCCTCTGCATCGCTGTGAGAAGTGGCTAGTGCTTTTACACTTCTGGAGATAAACTGAGCATGAAAGAGCCTAATATGTGAAGTGGAGGGTCTCTGCAGATCTCTTTACCCTGCTGTCTGACACGTTTTGCATAAATGATTTGCAATTGCGTTTTTCATCTTTCTGATAAAACCCAAACTTATTCTACACTTGCACGTTATGAAAGTTTGGTGGTGCGACATGGTACAATGTCACTTCTGTCGTTGTTTTCAGGACGGCCTGTTTTGGTAGGCAGAGGCAAGAGGATTGAGAAAACGGAGGAAAGTAGTAGCAGTAGTAAAGTAGTAGTACAATGGCAGCTCCTTGATGCCAAAAAGTAAACATATGCATGTCCTAATGAGATGTATCAATACGCTAATGCAGCATTGATTTGTTTCTGATTCATGTTCAGCTTTTTACTGATACAGGTCATCTGAACCGATGCACTTGTATCTTACACACAGTCTGATGCATCGGATGCATGAGTGAATCGTTAAACTCCTAATTTTAGAGCGTCTAACTTTGAATAAAACATAATCCGTCCTATCATTAAAGGCATACTATACAGAATTTTCCTTAAAAAAAATAAAGGAATAGAATCATAAAAATATTTCCTGTCAATCATCACTTATGACCCACTAGAAGTGTGTGGTGGTGTCTGCATCTGCAGAGACCCTGGCCTCTGCCTGTATTTTCTTATTTATTTATATTTTACCATTTGGGATGCTTCTGAGTGCCATCCTTGGGGCAGTGGTGTGTAGCCCCAGCCAACAAGTCAAAACGCACAGGTTTTGAGGTCTATAACTATACAAAAATATAGCAAACAATGGTTTCATCTCTGTCTCCTTTTCTCTCCTCTGCTGTCTGTCTGTGAGAGCTGCATAGAGACACACACACAGGGAGAGCAGACTGAGGACAACCAAAAAAACTGGATATTCTACTTTTAAATTAACACTGTTCAAGAAATAAATACTAGTGTTTTGTATCATTCAATTTGAAGAGGTGTATTCTTGGACACTGCCAGTGGGCTAGTGAACATTGACCATAATGTATACTGTCACTTGTGTTGATGAACCACTGATTCTACGTAAATGTCTTCTTTTTCCAATAATATACAGCTGTTACTTTTCATACACACCTTAATCAGCTGTCCATCTCCCGTCCCAATAAAGAAAACCATCCAGGCCTTCTGTCTCACTGCCAGCACAGAGGTCATGTAGTTCTGCTTGAACAGCACCATCTTCGGCTTCAGGGTCTTTGGCTGAGAAACACAAACACATTGATCAATAGATTTGGATCCAACATGTATTTATGTCTTCATGAAGAGCAGAGCTTTTGAAGTACTGAGGATACATGAAACAGTCTGATATCACTAAAAGCTCAGATAACAGCATTGCCAGGTCATTAAGTATGTCAAGTTCATTTATACTGTACAGCATGACTGACTGTCTAACTGTCTAGGAAGTTAGAGTGCTGCTGTGACAGTAAGTGACATTTTAGTTATATTGTCACTATCTTTCTAACAGCCAACTATATAAGAACCTCATAAATTGACCTCTTACCTTTTTAAGACTTTTTTGGACTACAGTTTTGTTTTGAATGTGTAATAAGCCAAGCGTCAGTCAGCAAAACCTAGTTCCTTCCTCATGCTGTCACCAGCAGGCAAGACTGCATTCTGAAATAACTCTGACTTCTCATGTTTGTGGTAATTTATATTGTGAAAATGTTTGAGATTATGTAGAAACTTCCCTTGGAAACCCCCCCCCCCCAAAACTTTAATCAAGTCATTTAAAAGAATAATTAGTCTCAAAATCTTATGTTATGTTATTTTATTTTAGTTTCCTTGCATTATCTTTGTACATTAGAACTTTGTTCATTCTTTTCACTCTTTAAACACTATGTAAACTGTTAATAGAAAATGAAAAATATAGACTATTATTGGTAGTAGTTGGCCAAGTATAACATCTTTGTGATTGATAATGTGATTGGTAGCTGTTGAATCTAAAATGTTAGATTGTTCCCCACGTAGACTGAAAGATTTTGTCAGTGAGGTGAAATGGTTCTGTTACTATGGTAGCGTGTTGCTGCTATGCAGGTGTGGCAGTAACTAATTACAAATACTCAAATTACTGTAATTAAGTAGTTTTTTTGGGGGGGGTTATTGTACTTTTGTGAGTGGATTTTCACTTTTACTTGTACTAAAGTATGCATTACAGGATGTAATCCACTTAGTTATTTTTCTAGTTGAGTTCTGAGTACAATTCTGCATTTTTAGTAGCCAATAAGGTGATCTGATCACTAACAGGCCAATGACAACCAGGACATACGGATGAAAACCAAAACAAAATGTTGTGGCAGCACACATTTGAAGTTTGCGATTAATACTTTGTACTTTTACTTAAGTATATTTCTAACACCAGTACTCTAATTTGTAATTGAGTATTATTTTATTTATTTTATTCTTGAGTACAGATTTTCAGCACTCTTTGCACCACTGCTGCTATGTCAGAAAAACAAAAAATAGACCAATATCATGTCATAACATGAAAGCTTTCTTGTTATAACAAGATGTCTTCATGTTTTCACGAGCTATTTTAATGTTATAACAAAATATTTTAACATTGATAAGACATAAACTTATCATTTTATAACAACAAACTTTTCCTGTTATAATATACTCTTCATCTTGTAATAACACAAAAACTGTCATGTTATAACATGATAACTTGTTGTAACAAAATGTTTTAAGTTGTGTATGACAACAGCATAACAATAAACTCTTCTTGTAGGATTTATTTTCTCATGATGTTCAATGTTATGACATGATAATTTATTGTTATAATACTATTAGTTAGTGCATTATAACGATATGTTTCACAAGTCATTATGTGAAACATGTTGTTATAACAATGACTTATCACATTCAAAATTATTGTTGTAACATGACACATTTTCATAATAACATGAAAATACCTTGTCTTTTCATATTATAATGTGATAACTTGTGATTTTATATTATAACAATACACGTTATTAGGTTTGTAATACATGTTTTATAAGTTAACACATAATACTTGTTACAACGGTATAACAAGAAACTTTTTGTTGTAACAATATAATTTTATCATGTTATAACGTGATAACTTATCAACGTCAAAATAAAAGGAAGATAGCTTATCATAACAACAAACTTTTCACATTATAACGTGATAACTTACATTTTTATCACGTAATATAGTTTGGTTGTGACAAAATGTTTTTATGTCGCTTGTATGTTGTGATAATAACGTTAAGTATCTTGTAAACTTTCTGACAGTGTTTCACAAGTTATGTGAAACATTTTATGTTATAACAATAATTTACCATGATGTAACATGACATATTTATTTTTTAGCAAGATTAAACAGTATATTATAACAAAAGTTTTTTTGTTATAACATCGTAAGTTTGTATGTTGTAAAATCGGTAAAATATCTTGTTATAAGAATCTATTTTTTCTGCCGTATCTCTCTGGTTGTGTGACTTTATTGACGCTACAAAACAGTGCAGTGATCTGCTTTTCTGTAAATTTGCTTGATGATCAGAGGTGAGATTGTTCTAACAGACTTTAGAAAACAACCTACCGTCGGTTTTGACTTGTCATCGCAGGTTGTACTACAGAAGTCCTGGTCTGCATCGATGTCTCCAGTGAGATCAGGACTGATGTCAAACACTACCAGCTCGGTGTTGCTTTGTCCTCCGTCCACACTGAACACGCCGCTCCAGAGCACCGGCGACCCACCCGGGATCACCGAGGAGTCCAGGAGTCTGACTTTATCACCATCAGAGAGACTGAGGGTCGCGCCCCGCAGTGACCTGAGAGTCTGGGTTTTACCGTCTTTTCCCTCGAGCCAAATGAGACGGACTTTGTTGTTTTTGTCCTTTGAGGGCAGGTTGGAAAAAAGATACATGGTTGAATTAATCTGAAATCCATCCACAAACTCCACATTTCCTTCATGTTTGATCGCAGCCTGAGAGACCACGCCAACTTCGGCAAATATTTCTCCTCTCTGATTGTTATTTGTGTTATGAAGGTTCACTGCGTCTGGTCCAGTGGTGCAGGGGGTCTTTGTGGGTTTGTCTTCATTTTGTTCTGTGGCAGCCAGAATATAAGTCTCTGTAATTCTCTTCTCCACTTTCACCAGGAAGCCGATGGACGCGCTGCTGCGCCATGGAGACCCCACCTGGATGTGTTCCCTGTACAACAACTTTGAAATGTCCTCCAGGTCCCGCACCTCGCAGTAACCACACTTGTCAATCACACCGCAGCTGACCAGAGTATCATTTTCAACAAATGGCAATAATATGTTGACACCGAAAGTTGCGATCCACTGATCCGTCTCAGAAACCCGCAGAAACTGTGTGTCTAGATCCTTTTCCTCACCTGTCAGGACCCCTCTCTGGGTCAGACTGTGGACCAGAGTCAGGTCGTGGTTCAGCTGGTACAGCTTCTCCTCTGTAGCGACGTAAACCGTGTTGGTGGCCACCGCGTAGTGGCGGATGTCTCCATCAAAAGTGAAGCCTTCACCTTCTTCCAGGCACCGAGCTGCTTCTCCCCAGAGAGAGAACAACAGAGCAGACAGCAGGATCATCTTCATGCAGCGGTGGCAGCAAAACGCTCACACACTGACGGTCTTCATGTCTCTGCTCTCCTCCACACGCTCACTGGAGTCGTGCGTAAAGGCGCAGTGCGCCTTTGATGAAACGTGCCTGTATCTTGCGGAAGCACAACAAAGCTAAAGCTCTCTGTCAGTTTGAACAGCAAAAAAAGTAATAATCATAATAATAATGATGAAAACTAGTGGTTTTGTCGTCCACGACTGATATTTCGGGTTGCTATTTCCCAGGGTGATTCCACTCAGCTGCAGCCCACTTTGGAAACAAAATCTGTCTAATTCGCCGTCAGACCCTAACCCTACAATAGTAACCACATCCGTAGCCTTCCCTAAATTATTTCACAGAGGTGGCTTAGTCTGAGGGTGTATTTTGGATCCATCTAATATCACTGTACATACCATCACAGTCCAGTATCAAGATATTCTTTTATTGCAGTATAATATTCTACAAACTGGTATGTTCCTAGTAAAACTATACAGACTACAATATAGTATGGAATTGAGTATAGTATATTAAATAGAGCTCAGCTAAACAACCCCACTGTCCCTACTTCTTTCTGCTGCTAAGGGCAGGGACAGGGGTTGAGGGAAGGCAGGTTAACAAGGGACAGTTTGATTTTGGACAGTTTGCTGGCAGGGGGGATGCGCCTAAAATCATAAATATATTTTAGCACTGGCAGCAGGAGAGCATAATTTCAACCACATTAGGAGCAAAAACTCACAGAAAAACCTGATTAGTTTACATAGTAATCTACTCAATGATTATTTCACTCACTGATGGAGTGGAACCATAAAAGACATCAAATTCCTATTAAATACAGCATATCGTAGTATTAGTATATTCAACTAAACTATCTAGGACCAGCAGATTATAAACCATGACTTCAGGTTTTCTCTGCCTTCATGATAGTTCAGTTATTGATCATATTTAGTCAATGGTTTTGAGCCTCTTTAGCCTTTGAAGTGGCTTCCTTTGTGATGTGGACTGGACAAAATAATCACGTTCCTCAAAAAAAGTTAGTTTTCACTGAAAAAAAGAGATTTTCAGGTATGAAAGTTATTTTCTGGCTGTACAGTACTTTTCTTATGCTGTCTAAAGTTTAGATGTCTGCAAATTTAAAGTCATATCAATGCATGGTTTGAGTTACGGGGGAGCTGAGGGGAGTTCAGCCCCCCCAGAAAGGACACAAGTTTCCCCTTGAAAGTTCAATGGTGATCTCTAAAATATCATCCATTTTTAAATTCTATTTTATTTTCAGTACATTAAGTTTCCTGAGATAAATAATATCTAAATTTAGATAATAATGCTGTGTGCTGCACTGTCCATAGCACTGAAACAGAGTGTAGGAGATAGACAGAGTAACAGAACACTGCACAGTCTGCTTGTTTTTCATGGTTTTAAGCAGAACTTCCTGCCCTTATTCCATTTTCCCTCCATAATAATAATCCACAGACAGAAGTAAATGACAGTGACAGTCTAAGAGACAGAGAGCTGTAAGCCACAAACAGCTGTTTCTACAATCTATGATACTTCATGTTAAGTCCCCCCATGTAAAAACATGTCTCAGTGGTTTAATTTTGATTCACAAACTCTCTGCATTATTTTCCATTCACAAAGATCAGATGGTGATACTGATACTTGATACCAGGCTTTGTCAAAGCTTCAAAAGCCTGCAAGACATGTCTTTATTTATCACTAGTTAAAAAACACAGGATTGCTAAAAAAAACAAACAAAAAAACATAACAAATGTTGAGCTTTATTGTTTTTGTCATTTGATGTGTGATTTTTGAAGGAGTGAATATGAGAAGTAGAAAAAGTGTTGCCTCTAACCCCCTGCTGAGTCTGGGATTTTGAAATTTATTTTAATTAGGCTTCTTTTTTATTGACAGTATTGAATATCTGTGGTAACAGTAGAATGTTATTTGCACTAACTATGTACCTGACATGTATCTCACATGTTTAGTAGTGGTGCACACTGGAAAACAGCCACTGTTTAATTTAAACCCTGCATCAGCAGTAATGTAATTCATTTCAGGTGTGCTTTAATTTGAGATAAAAGTAGGTTAAGTGTATTATTAGTTAGTGCACATATGTACGTTTGTTTCAAAAGATTACTGGTGTATCTCAATTAATCTGTGACCTATGAAGGAAAATGTAACTGTGACAAATGTCCCCAGTCTCCCCTAATGTTAGAATAATGAATCTTTCTTAGTTAAACTCTCAAGTTTTTGCCTCACTGAATTAAACGGTAATCAAGGAGACAAAGCAGTGTTTGATTAATATAATCTGCTTTACCCTTGGTAATTTAAAATCAGATAATTTTACATCATGTGCAATGGGATGTTTAAATGGATGTATTTCCTCTTTTCAAGTCCAGGGCTTGCATTATCTCTTCCTGCCACTAGAGTCATTACAGATGTTTTTTAAACTTTTAGAACCAAACTGGTAGTTTTACTCTTAGGTGACTCAGATAACATTTGGTCTGTTTGAGTAGGGAATTGTTGCATTTTCCCCCACTGGATTCCCTCCAGAGGCAGAGCACCAGTTATTTTGATGACCTGTCTGTGATTATCTAGAGTGTTTCCAAAAGCCCAAGATGTCCTCAAATGTCTTGTTGTGTCCACAATCTAAATATATTAAGCTCACTATCATAAAGGAGTAAAGAAACTAAAAAATATTCACATTTAAGAAGCTGACTTTTTCCTCTGAAATAAATAACCCAAGCAGATTAATCAATTATCAAAATAGTTAGCAGTTAATTTAATAATGGATTAATAGTCTATTAATTGTTGCAATTGGTGCAGCTATGTCGCTGAATTAAATGGTAATAATGGAGAAAAAATATAGAATTTGCCTTAGCCTAAGTCATTTATTATGAGATCATTCTATAACGTGCAATGTGATATTTAAAAGGGTGGATTTCACCGGAGAGCCGTTATTTCTTCCTGCCACTAGAGGTCGCTGTCCTCCTCAGTGTGGAGATGCAGCGGCATGCATCAGCAGCCCGGTCAGAGGCAGCAGAGTGTCGGGAACTCCAGCAGCTCCGCTCCATATATTTCCTCTGACCACTCCGTTACAGAGATTCATTCATCTCAGTGCTCTGAGAGCTGCTGCTCGGTGCGTCCGGACGGAATCTGTGCATCCATCCACGCGTCTGTCCGTCCAGCTCTGTATACCTCCCCTTCCAACCAGCGGTGCGCTGCGTCCGCATCTGCGCCCGGGAAGGTCAGACACATCATTTTCTATCAGCGAGACTGACAACTTTTTTTTTTATTTATTCCTTTTCTCCCGACCAGCGTTTCATCACCGGGAGGTGATTACTGCATTCAGCCGTCGCTGGTGAGTCTTGCTGCCTGTGTTTTCACGTGAGGTGCGGAGACAGCGCTGCAACACTGAGGTGTGGAGATGATCAAACCTGTGGTCAGCCAGGAGGTTTCATATTTTACTAACAGAATCAAACCTTTAAGGAAGGTCACGAAGGCTGCACAGTGTTTCCTCTGAGATGGAGCTGCCTGTTATGACATAATATTTCTATGATATCTGGGGGACATGGAGGATCTTAAGTGTTTTGGTTTTCATGTGATTTTAAATAGACGTAATCTTGCTTTATGTTCAGTTCTGTTAGGTTCCACAATGTCTCAGTAATCTCTGTTTTCTGTAAAATGAACAGTAGCTTACTGTAATATTTTAAAAGTTGAACAAATGTTTCCAGCCAGTTATTTGGGATTCAAGATAAAGCATGAAGTGTAAAAATAATACAGTCACAAGAAAGTATCAACAGTTCAATCTTCATGAATATGCAGTTTTGTCTTACTTTGCTGCTTCATCTCCCTCCATCCTTCCCTATTGGCTTAGAGGACGTAATTGGCATTCATGAGCAGCTCCCAGTGTTGCATAATAGCTCACATCTCAATGGGATTTAGGGTCAGTCAGCACATCCTACACGGGTGCTTGCCAAGCCAGGGTCCAGGGGACTCCCAAGACGGCTGTGGGTGGGATGCCAGCAAAAATGAAGATGGGTTGGATATTCCTGGTGTATTTTTGACTGAAGGCGAGAAAAGATGACAGAAATGTTACAGTAACGTCCTCTGATACCAACTCACAGTAACCAAGTTCAACACACAGCATAAAGTACATGTGGGTCCCAGTGAAATGCAATGCCAATGACTCACAGTCGTGGAATGTAAGTAAATACATTACCTAAAGTACTGTACTCAAGTACATTTCTGAGGTATTTGGAGGTACTTGTGCTTCCCATATACTATACATAAGTTCCACTTTTACTGGTACTTTGTAGGTTAAGATTTATTTCACATACAAAATACAATGTCACCTTAAAAAACACAATGCAATTTTATGGCTAAACCACTCAAAAGTAAAAGTAGTAGAATTATCTACCACATGATGAAAATGCTCTTGCACTGTAGTGCATATTTAAGAGCAATACAATAATGATATTTCCAATAATATAACGTTCTGGAGGGGCCATTCTGCATAATAAATAGGCCACTTTTGATACTTTAAAGGTGCCCTGTTAAGTTCTGAGGGCCACTACTCATACTGATTTGTTTATATTGCAGTACAGAACACTGAATGTAAATAGAAAGTTTGTTTGTTTACAAGAATTCCACAGGGCACCTTTAACCACATTTTGGTGCAAATACTTCTGTTCTTAACCTCAAAGGTCCAGTGTGTAAGATTAGGAAGGATCTAGTGGCAGAATATGGCAGAAATGGAGTATAATATTCAAAAACAAGTATGTTTTCAGTAACTGAAAATACTTGAATTTTGATGCGGTGCTTTCAAGGTTTGAAAAGTGCTTGAAACTGCTCGAAACTGTAATAGCATTTCTTTCATAATTTGCTGTCTGACTGAATAGTTTGCTTTTTAGAGAAAGAAATACTTTAAACTGGAAAGAGCATGATGCATTTTGAAACATGAAACTTTGTTGTGCTTTCCATTAATTTGTCATCTTTCTGCAGAATGTCACAAAACAAAATTTTGGTTGTTTATAGCACAATAACAGGAGATTTGATATGATTAAGAAGTGACAAAATCCTTTTGAGTATACAGTATGTAAAGCATGTAGACAAATATGTAATTTATCAAAACTGTAAGGTGCTGGAAAAGCTTGAAAATTCTCCTTGAAAAGTGCTTGAATTCGACTCAGGAAAAGGTGTAAGAACCCTGGCTGTGTTTTCGTTACCTTAGAATAAAATAAGCCCTTTAATCTACAGTGGGTTCCATGTTACAGTAGTCTAGAAAGGACAAGGCAAACACTGGCTCTGAAGACTACTTTTCGCGCTTTTGGTACATTTCCCAACTACCATAAGTTCTCCCACACACTTGGAAGGGGAGGGTGAGGCAAGTGGTACTCGGTTGCAATATCCAATCTCGCTGCTAGATTACAGTAAAGCCAGTATTTCTGCATCCAGGTGAGGATGTGCATGACATGAATGTTGTCATTACAGGGTGTACATGTGGGCTCTGTGCTGTAAATGCTGATCTACTGCCATGTGTGAAGCATGGCCTTCAAGTGGATGCCAGGAAGCAGGAAAGTTGTATAAGGCAGAACTGGTAAAAGGTCTGTCTGTTTGGGATTGTAATCCAAGTTTCATTTCTTAGCGGACTTTTACCTGAAACAAAGTGCAGTATATTTTACATTGTGGTGTTTCTACTGTTACTTAGAGAACTTGAATGTTTCTTCTACCTTGGATGACTCATGGATTAGCTTGTTTACTTCCCTCTGACAGTAGGGACAGACAAAATCTCGTCAGATAGGAGTGCTTGTGATGAAAGGCAGATCAAACAGGGCCAAACTGGTCCAAAGTCTATCAGTATGAGGGCTGTCTGACAGAAACATGTGACCTAAACATCAGCAGCTAAAGAGAAAAGGAAAGTATCTTTTTCAACAGTAAAAGCATGAGATTTGATTCGTAATTTTACAGATATATTTTTTAAAGCTTTTAGTAGATTTGTTAGACTAGTTACTTTTAGTTGAGCCAAATATCATTTGTTCTATTTGAGCCGGATATTTTAGTGTTCTTTTCCCCACTGGTTTCACTGGTTTCCCTCCAGAGGCAGTGCACCAGTTCACTGTATGTATTTTGATGACAGGCCTGTGGTTTGCAGTCTTTCTATAGCCTGTGGTGCAGCGGGCCTCCTCCCATGGTTTGGAGCTCAGAGGTCTGTAATCTCCCCGAACCACAGCACCACCACCCAGATTCATTTCTCAGGGTAAAAATGACACAAAAGCCAGCTGGGCACACAGCGGAAAAAAAATATACACGTGCCCGGTTTGACAGTTTGGATGGGGTCCCTGCAGAGCAGAGGTCCATGGGTAAGAGAAAGCTACATTGTGGATACTAGACAGAGAGCATCAGGTTCATTATTGGTCCATATGGAAATGAAAACATTAATGTTCTGTATTTCAAGGCAAAAGGATTTTTTGTCCCCAGCACTAACAGAACAGTTTTAATCAAGGAGACACTTCAGCTAAGTAGACATTAAATTAGTTCCACACGATCTAAAGATACAGTATAGAATGTGCATCACATTCATTTCATTAAAGCACAGAGGCAGACTGAATCCTTTCTGTTTCACGTTACCTTGGTATGTTTTGGCCTCTGTCTGAAAAGCAGCATCAGAACTTTTACTTTGCTTGTCATTTAGCAGGTTAACTATTATTTGGCATAGCCAAATGTTGTTTTGAATGCGTCATTGTTATTATGAGTAGGTGTACTTGTACTTCCAAATTTTACTTGTGGATCAGACTGGTTGTTCTGATTTTTAAGCAATAGTCTGACTCATTTTAATCTGTGGAGGAAAATAGGAAATAGTATGGAATAATGATGTGTCACACGTCGGATTACTCTTTTATTGGAGACCGCATTGAAGGCCCGCTTTGAGCTCCTATAATCAATATTTTGATATTAACAATGGATCAAATGATTGTGCCTATGTGAAAGTGGTTACTGTAGTGATGAACTCAGAGAATTATCATTTAACTCTTCTCAGCTCTACAGAACAGTTTAGCATCTTTTAGCTCATTGTTAAATTTAGCAACACAGTCTCATGTGATGGTGTATAAATAGCCACTTTTAAGAACATTTTGCGTGTCATATCTACGTCATTGTGGTTAAGGTTTTGAAACAGTCCTTTGGGCCGTAGATTCTATGGTATGAGTACCACCAGTGGTACTCAAGCTCCCTCTACTGGTACACTGAGGAAAATGAAATAAATTGGTTTATAAACATCTAATCAAAATACTACAAATTTCAAATGATCCTAGATCTGTCTATCTATCTTAGTTGTAAGTTAAGTGATGTAGCCTACATAAACGTAACCTCATCCCATCCATTCATCCCAATCTCCTCCTTTTGTGGACTTTGTCTCTCTTTATACTATGTCACCTGATGTGTTTTTATCTCTGACATTTGCTCATAAAATGACATGCTGTCTCTGCAAAAGTCAGTACAGACTACATGTTGTGAAATGATGCGAACAAAGAAAACAAAGAAGGCAACTCACAATGATTTGAGTGATTCTAGAGCATGATTAGTAATCTAGTCAATTAAACGTCACCACTCTCACTAGTTGGCACCAGAAATACTAGTCAGTTAAAGTGTTTATTTGTAGTTTATTAAAGTACAACTCCATTTAACTGTTGCATCTAAGATGGTATGGAAACGCCCACTACTAGCTACTGCCCGTATTGACAGATGTTGTTATGAGCAAAGTGGGACAGATGACAGCTAGTAAACAATGTGCTTTGGCATTTTTTTGATATATGAAATGAAAATAAGGTTAAATGTAGGCTGTGTCAGAATAAACTGACATGAGCACTTGACTGGAGCAATGTGTTGTTTTTTTCACAATAATGAAACACTGCAAACATGTTTTCTCAAGTACAAGTGAACTTATATCAAGTTTATTTGTCTAGAAAAGTTTATTTGTTTTGAATCATTACAAAATTACCTGAATATGTATTTTCAAATTCAGTCAACATAAAATTTTAAGACAACATGGACAATAACTTTTGTAGGTTAAAACAAATAGTTAATTTTTACAGCATAGTAGAGCTCTGTCTGTCCTCAAGTAGGAAGTTCCAGATGTGTTGAGTTTAGCGTCTGCTTGAGCCTCACTGAAGCTTTTATCCTGTGATTTCATTACATGACTGAGGTGTGTGCATCAGACAGAGAGAGAGAGAGAGACAGGATGGAGGGTGGAGTGGGCGGAGGCCATAAATGGCAAAATGTGAAGAAGAATGACCGTGTCGGCAGGGAGACACTCCTCTTCCTCTTTAACTGGTGTTTCCCTGCTGCTGCTGCGTGGGAGAGCGAGGGAACACTGCAGTGGTGTGTGTCTGCTTACAGTAATATGTGTGTGACATAAAGCAGATAGAAAGCAAGGACATAAAACAAATTGACAATTGAACAAAGTCAGTTTTAATAGAGGAGACCTGTGCAAGCTGTTCATGTGGGTTTCTACTATTCCATTCATATGCTGTTCGCCTACAATGTTTCCGAAACCTGACTGAATACATTCCCTCGACACTTCTTTTTGTCTTTCTATAGGATGACTCAGCCTCAAACCCCATCTTTCTCTTATAGTGCTATTGTGGTTTACCCTTGTGGCTACAAATGTTGCAAAAACACACTGCATGGACCTCCCGTTTTAAAGCTAGGCATGAAAATAGATTCAGGGATATGCTGCTATTCTGTCTTCTGCAAACAGGTTTTCAAGAGAGGGCAACAGAACATGCAAGCAGGGTTGACGTGCAACTCATAGTTTCATTTGACATGTCTTGGCAGTTTGCAGAATGGTCTGGTTCATTTCTAATCAAGATGCAGCAGGCATTGGTTAATACTTTACTTTAAGACTTTATAGGCTCCATCTGCCCAGCAGGACATTGGCAAAACCTTTTCCAGAAAGAAGATGTGGGTGTGATTTGGCCACCCATCACTATATGTTCTGGACCTGTCTGCAGCTAGAGGATTATATGATGTGGTATTTAAAAGAACGGTTCAACCTTCAGGGAAATAAGCTCAATCGCTGTCTTGCACTCTAAAACCAATACACTAACTCAACTTTTAAAAATTATAGTCAAAATTTGCAAAATTTGCAATCCCAACTCTGCAGTAAATCTCATAAGACTTTTTTTTTTTTATATATATATATATATCAATTTACTAACTTAATTAGTTTAGTATAACCAACATGATTTTCTTTGTTCTCTACAAGCTCAATTAAGTTGAACAAACTTAATTTTGGTTTAAAAGTTTTTATGTATGAGTTAGATAATAAGACGCTAAATAAGATGCTACAACCAGCAGCTGGTTAGCTTAGCTCAGCAGGCTGGAAACAGGGTGAACCAGCTAGCTTGGCTCTGTTTGCACGTAACAAAATCAGCCAGCACCTGATGAACACGCTTGTATGATCCGTACAAACAAGGGGTAAAAACAACCTTGTATGTTGTTATGTGCTGGACAGTGTCGGGGCACACATACACTTCAGGTTTTGTATGAATTTAACAAACCAGACACAAAAGTTGATTAGTAAGCTTTATAGGTGCTAGTAAGAAGACTTTGTGAACTTTGGGCAGATCCAGACTAATTGTTTCCAGTCTTTATGCTAAGCTAAGCTATCTGTTGGCTTACTGTAGCTTCAAATTTAGCATACAGAGGTATGGATTTTCTTGTGACACTGTATGAAACAGAAAAAGTGTATTTCTGCAAATTATTAACTACTCCTGTAATCTCAAATGTTAACAAGTCCTCGAAAATATGTTGTTTGTAACTGCTCTCTAGAATTGGGACTTCATAAAAACTTGGTGTCTCACCCAGGGGCGGTGCCTTATGTCCTGCATCAAATGTCTGTTCTCATTGGCTCAGATTGGGTCATCTAGTCACTTTTTGGATAAGCTAGCAAAACCATAACCAAAAAAGTTGTTTATTTGGCTTGTTAGTATTTGCCTTAACCCCAAGATTAAACAGAAAAGAGACCTCACACTGAGTTGTAACTTCAAACAAATTTTACATAGATACACTTAAATTTTTACTCCTTATACTGGTGGCATAGCTGCAAGAAAGAACCAGAAATCCTGCTGTCTTTTACAGCTGTGAGAGGACTTTGTCTCGAGTGTCAACGTGTTGTTTTGGGGCACTTGCTGAATGAGTCTGCCATTTTTCTTGGGAGAATGGTCTCCAAATATAGAAGGCAAACAGCCATAATCAAGGTGATGGAGAATAATAAGATTACAGCTAACCAAGCTGTTGTTGTGGCCGACACTGCATGGTCGATAATTTATTAACCTTAAGTGCTAAATCACTATATCACTATATCACTAGCTCATAAATGTGCAAAACACCTCAACCTAAACTGGAAAGACAGAACAAAATGTTACTGTTATAACCATTACATCATTACTGCAATATCACACACTGTTTTGACTTTGCTGTCTGGCTGGTGGAGTTGTGGAGTCCTCGTTAATAATGATAAAAAAGAAAATATTTAAAGATGCTGACGGCTGCCATGATGACCCTCGCGGAGAGGGAGACAGAGATATATGATCGACCTCCACTTGAGCCACACCAAGCGGCACACAGCCACACCATATTTGGGCATGTGTGTGTTGGTATAAAAGGGAAAAGGTTAGCTTAAACTGTGAGTGTGTGCGCTGCAGTGGAGAAGGAAAGAAAGCCCTGGAAGTTTGCCACTTCATAACTTCAACCAGTGTGAAGCTGGCGAACATGTTTCTGGCACTGACACACACACAAACACATTTTTCAGCTTTTATTTATCCAGACAGGGTGTACCGAACGTCTGTTTTCAGTTTTCTCCCATTTTTCTTGCTATATCTCATTTCAGCCATCAACAGAGGGACAAGTGAAGACATTTTCTTGCTTGGTTAAATTTACATAAGAGCCACCGATGATAGATTATCTCACAAACATGGATGACATACTTCAGCAGGCTATATGTTGGTTCTCATGGCAGGAATGTTTAGGAGCCAGTTTTCTGTCACTCTTGAGCACTTATTGAGTGATTCATTATTGTGTGTAATACAATACAATGAACAATTTTGGAATTACTGTTAGTTTTGGAAAGCCTGATACAGTTTTGTGCCCCTTGATCACATCAGTTTTTTTTTTTTTTGTTGTCGTTTGACAAGATAAATGATAGAAAACAATTAAAAGACAACTGTGTAGGAATTAAAAAGGCCATAACTAGAGCCAGTGTTTGGTTCGTCTGTTCTGGGCTACTGTAGAAACACTGCAGGGCAACATGGTAGCCTCCATGGAAGTGGACCCGTGCCTTTCAGAGCAACGGATCTTTGTTTTCAGGAGTGCGTTTGGAATAATGATGCCATAGCACCATTAAATTTGCGTGCTATCTTTGACACTGGAGGAGACCATAACATGCTAATTGACAGACTGGCAGTGACAAACTAACATGAAGGTTTCTGTCATAATTGGCAACTATTCCTCTTTTCTACAGCTAGTGTCTTATGGCCTTTCAAAGTTGACCTTCTGATCTAGTCACAGCAGGGAGTAGCGCAGTGAAATCTATCGATTGTAAACTAGAGGTTTGGTGATGTACGCGGTGCTTGCAGGGCTAGTTGGCGGCTGCCGATCATACTGTTAACAAGCTAGTCAGCACATAACTACTTGTAAACCATGCTATGTCGTTTTTATACTTCTGTTATTGATTAAACAGATTAAACAACCAAAGTCATAACCCTATTTGAAGAGACTATTTGTAGAGACACAGCAGAACTGAAGAAAGGGGGAAAAAAAATCTCTGACCAATCACATTCATCAGTGCAAAACGGGAGCTGTGGTACTAAAATGCCTAAATCCCTGCAAAAGGAAACGTGTCAGTGGCTAGCTGTATTTCGTTCGTACGGTTAGCGACCCTGTTAGGGTTAGTGTAACTTAACATTTTTGGGGCATAGTTTCCTAGCTTGGAGGTTGCTGTTGTTTACCATAGCATGGATTGCAGAACAGTGACAGAGTGCCACCTGAAATAGGTTTACACCCACAGTCAACATCCAGTGTCTGACTCTCTCTAAGAAAGCGAATAAGTGTATTTCACAAAATGTCCAACTATTCCATTGAATCAAGAACACAGCATGCCATTTTGTTCCAGTACAGACTGTGATTGGCTAGCCACAACTCTGCAATGCAACACACAGAAAAAGACATGACAGGGTTGTATTTTCCAGTCACAAGCAGGAACACATGGCAACAAAAGACAGCCAAGTGTGTTTTTGTTGAATTTTAAGTAACAGTCAGTGTTGATGCTTTGACTTGTGTTAGAGTTGCATTATAGGTCAGATCATCAGGGGGGATGACGTGTGTCTCTACTGTTGTATTCTAGTCAGGATTTTCTGTTGAGACTGCAGCACAGTACAGCTCCTGAGGAAAATATGAGTTTTCTTCTGCAGTTTCACAGCTGCAGCAGTGGTTCAAATCCATGACCCTCCAGTTACAAACACACTTATTTCAGGCTGCCGCCACCAACTCAAAGGAAACACGAGGCTCAGCCCTGTGTTTGTTGCTGTATTATCTCAGCCACTATTGCTGCTAATTGGACATGCACCATCCTTGAGCCAGCCAGTGTGTCCCAGGATTCATCTGGAATCATTAAGCTGTAGATTTCAATTAGTTTCGAGCTGTTGTCTATTTGCTTTTGGTTAAAAGTTGGAAGACCAGCCAGGAGAAAAACAGAGTGTGTTTGGGGCACAAGTTGAGAATCAATTACCTGGTGAGATAACCTCACCGTGGGCTGTTTTCTCATCAAACAGACCTGTGCTCGGTTGTTTTAACGGGCTGCAGTTATGTTTTCCTTCTGAATAGATGACTTCAACTCTGTGTGAGCTTTATTTTATGCTTCTCCACTGTCTGTCATCTACTCTCTCTTTCTTTCGCACACCTGCTTAAAAAATCCCACTTGGGAGGTCAACAACTGCCCAAAACGGACTGATACTGCTGTCTCTGTGCTACATACCGCTCACTTTACTGTTTAAAACTGATGATCTTTGTGATCTTAACTTGGTAGGCAACCGACGAGAGCAGCAACATCATCATGTGTTTTATCAGCACTGTTTCATATGATGGATATGTTTTTTCAATGTGCTGCAAAATTGCTTGTGACTCACAAAGTGTGCGCCTTTATTAGAGTAAAATAACACTTTTTCATTTCTGATACTGATAACACAACCTGGAGTATCTGCCAGAATTCATACTGATCTGATACATTCTCTTTCCCTCTCTTACATTTTTACTGATGTACTTAACTTAACCCAGCCATCTAAAAAGCATCATACTAACTGTGAAACAAATATTCTGCTCCCATGAAAGAAGAAATACACAGCCCACAACATGACTCACTTATGCAAAACTGCTGCTTCTTTTAATTCATTTTTTTTCCCACAGACAAAACTTTTACACAGAATTTCTGACTGGTCAGCACTAGGGCTGTTCCCAAAAGTGGTAACGATTCTGAATGTGTTGGAACATCCAGCAAGGAGACTGAACATTTTGTTAATTTCACAAGTATAACCTTATTCTTCAGAACAGGAATAAATAACTACCAGCTTCATAAAAACAAATCCTTGCTGACTCATCATCACTTTAAGTCATTCTTGAAACCTTTTAATGCCTCCTGTCTCCACCTAACCCCACTGTGTCTTTATTGTCCCCAGAGTCAGAGTCCTGGGACCTCATTCATAAAACTGTTTTTAGATTTGTACTTGAACTTAGTGTTAAGATAATTTCCAACAATCACTTAAGTTTGATTCATAAAAGATACTGAGCAAAAAAAGCTTGCTTAAGCAAGTTCTGAGAAGGATATTTGTGACAGACACCTGTGATCTATAAATCTCAAATTCACTTAAAATTGACAACACCTGTTTTTTAATCAGTGATTTTGCTTTATAGAATGAAAAAAGGTTTTAGTCAGGAACAGCCATAGACCAAAAGAGAAAAGTGAACTTTTTGGAATACAAGATGACGTTGATGGTAGAGGAGATTGAAGCCAGGTTACACATATTATTCACTGCACTAAACTGTAGGTTGACAAACTACAGTGTTGCTATAAATTGCTCAAACCTTTAATTGATAAATACTATCACACTGTTCATAAAATTTCTATATGATGCAAAGGTCACCACAGGCTCTTATTCCAATTTATAACCAGCAGGAAAGTCAAGTCTAGACTTTGCACAGAAATAATTTCCACATCAGAGTAAGGTTTTATAAAAATCTACTTATATTTGGTTTTCTGCTCAAGTCAAACTTATGATCAAAATTGATCCTAAGTCCATTTTATAAAAGAGGGCCCTGGTTGGAGCTGCTGTAAATCACCTCCGTAACATTATTGCTTTCCATGTCTTTAAGCTGGCCTCTGATGGCTGTTTCAGTCTAACAGGACCGCTAACTGAGCTAACTCATCAATGGCAATTACAGCACAGTTAGCAGCGCTGCATCAGTGACTTAAGTGTTACAAGAGAAAACGTCCATGTAGCAACAATCCACTGATCCCCTTACAGTTTAATGGACTATTCAAATACTAAGAATGAAATTTTAAAAAACTGCACTCAGCTGTTCTCCATTTTTCCTCCTTGAACTTCAAAATAACTCCACACAGCTGACATGATGACAGCGCTGCTGACAGGTCTCACTCATGTTCCAGCTACTGTTCACATGACATGCTTCTCATCTGTTTTACTCGTGACAAATCTCTCTTTAGAGCAGCTCTCTGAATTAAGTTTCAAGCATACATTATTTCTTGATGCCAGGGTTGCTCTGTCCTCATACACACCTGACTAGGAGCCTTTTTTAGTTCATTCATTCACCGCACACTTGCTAACGTACAGTAAGTCTTGCAGCTCACTGAGGAATCACTGTATGACTCACAATCAGTGGAAGATATCAGCAAAAATGAAATTACGAAATTACAGTATATGCAAGTAAAACAATCAAGTTGAAAAGCACTGAAAAGCACTTTATCATTAGAACGGTGTATTGTATGATATAAACTTGTTGTACATGTTTCCTTGCACGTGATTTTTTTCTGTTTTCTTTAGTCCTTCATGACAGTGAACTGGATATCTTTGGTTTTGTGGGCTGAACAACTAATCAATTGAGAGAACAATCAACAGATTAATTGAGAATAAAAATAATCACTAGTTGCAGTCCCAGTATAATGAAAGACCAAGTCCACATCAGGAGCAGGCTGTGGTGGATGAATGGGGTTAAGCATAAGACTTCCACTTGGGAGATTTGGGTTCCTTCCTTGTGAAGCTTATTATTTTTAGACTTAGTTGACTAATTATCTTTACTTCCATTATACATGTGTTAGAAAGCCATGTCTGGCAGAAAGATTTGAAGGCTAACTTTTCCCATGTGCTGCTTTTCTCAGGTGCTGCTTCCTCCTGTGTGGACGAGAGGATGGACGGCTGACCTCGGAGCTCACTGATTGGTTGGATTTGCTAATCTTCTCTGGCCACAGCTGTTGTCATGGCCAAAAGCCCGGAGGTGAAGCTGGCCGTGTTCGGAAGAGCGGGGGTGGGCAAGTCAGGTAAACTGCTGTGTGTGTGTGTGTGTGTTTGTATTTATCACAAGCAGTTTCTTACTTCTCTCAGTCTGATGCTTGATAAAGTATGCAAATATTTTAAGTATTTAAGTAGGTTTTCTTTGACTGGAGGTGGGCTGATTTGATAGCTCTGTACTCTTTAAATCCATTTTCAGGCCACATTTTAAAAGGCTGCTGGGTATCTGCAGGTTTCGTGGAGTGGGTTGCATCTCTTTCTGCCTCATTTATCTCACCACAACCTCTGCTTTCTAATGTTTCCCTCCATCATCCTGTCAGTATTTTTATACTGGCAATAATTTCTCATACTCAGTTTGTTTGCGTCGTCAACATTACAGTAGGAGGTTGTTTTTGGTCTGGCTTAAATACCTTCACTCCCACAGATAACTCAGTTGAGTCATTATCACTCGGTTTCAGCATTCCTCCATAAGCTGCTGCGGCTCGGCCTCAGCTGGCGCCCTCCTATGTTTTCTCCAGTAGCTAACACAATAACACAGACCATGTGTTTCCTGCCGGTTGCAAATCAAGATAGATTGCCCCTGCGTAGCAATCAGCTGTTAGAAAACATGCTACGGGATCTCTTCCATGTCGAAGGAGGCCATTAAAATGCCTGAGGAGGTCAGCTCAAGTACTGTACTGAAAAGTATAATGACTGAGGAGTTCATAACCTTCAGCTGAAAGATGTGTGACTGTAAAACATGGTAGTGACTTCTTTCCTTGAACCAAGAAGCGAACTGTTAGCCCTGCCCATCTCCTCCTCAATCTGGTCTGGTTTTTCACCACTGCTCTCATTTCTCCCCTAGAAGTTTGTCTTATCACTGCTGTCTTTCTGCTCTGTAGCTGTAAACCTATTCACTGAAAATGAGTTTAGTGATTAGGTTATTATCCAGAATTCAGGCTCATTCATTTACTGTATGTCACTGCTCCTTTTTTCTTTAAAAATAGAACCTAGGTGATTATTGAATTTGAACTCTTGCAAGAACATGTTCTCCTCCCATCTAGTTTCACAGCAGCAGAAGCACCAATCAAATCAAGCAAAAAGCAGCTGAAAGTGCACTAGATTGGATCATATTTTTCAGGTATAAAGCCAGGTCATGGGGGAAATACTTGATTCTTAGATGCATCGCAATGTGGACATTTCCTAGATGTCAATTAATGTGATGTTGACAGAGCAAAAAAGGCGGAACTGAGCTGCGAGGGCGATGCAGCAGCTGGAGGGTCTACAGCACGCATACAGTACAGTTTTTTAGCAGTTAACAGGGAGAGATGTACTTCTTCTCAAAAGGCAGGGGTTGTAATTATGTTTAATTTAGTGTTAAAGTAATTGCAATCACTCCGCCTCCCCCTCACTAGTTATTCTCATATAGGCAGGAGAATGTAAGATGCTTTCAAATGGATTAATTCATTAATTAATGCAGTTAACTTTTTAAAATAAAAAGACTGCGGATCATTTAATTGCCAGTTAGGTTTTGTATTTCAGGGAAACTTGCCCCCTTGTCATTCAGTCAAAAACAGATTCTGAATTGAATCGGACAAAATGGTTCTTATCTTTAAATTTAAGATTTGCATAACATTTACTTCCAAAGTAGACTACTTCTTGAGTTTTGGCGAGGATGGCTGAGCGTGAATAGCTGCAGACAGATACAATCCAACCCTGTGGCTTAAAAGCTTAAAATTTTGACACAAGATCCATGGAGCTGCATCAAGAATTGTTTTATCATTGTAGCGCTCTAAATTGAAAGCGAACTGAACTGCGAGGTATCAAGAGATTCCTACCTGTAATATGCATTATATTTACTATGTTCACCATCTTAATTTAGCATGCTAACATTTGTAAATTAATACTAAACACAAGGTGATGTCTTTAGTTTTTGAGGGAGGGTCGTCCTTAAAATAGGGGCTTCCAGACAGTTTATTGAAGTTGTGTATGAAGGCAGGAGGAACCTTGAGTATATTCTGTATCAGTATTCAAGTTTTCAACCTACTTGTGCTCTATTTCTGGCAGTAAATTCATTTGCTTACTAAAGAAACCTCTACTCCAGACCAGCTGCCTCCCTTTACAATGTGGACATTTGATTTGCACGTGGACACATTTATGCAGCACTGCAGATGCTTGATGTTCTTTGCATGCTTCCCTTTGCTCTTTTTTAATGCACAAAAACAGACACACAGCAGAATAGGAGTCATTGTTGTCACATCTGAAGCTACATGTAGCCCCAGTGATCCTTTCAACAATGAACGGCTCTCAGCTAAACATAGGGCTTCAGTAGAAGCCCACCCATGCTAATGAATCAGTCTTCTCCTCAATGGGCAAACATTGGGACTCGGGTCGGAAAATACACTGCCACTTCATGCACAGTATGACAGAGGTAAAAATAAACAATGATGTTGAACAGATTTTACATTTTCTTTTGAACTCTCTGGTGTGTTGGAGTGAGCACTCTGTTGTAGCTCATAAATCTATTCACTGTACTTCCATTTCAGCTTAAGAGGTTATATCTCTGTTATCTATGTATTTAGATAGAATGTGCTTTAAACAGAGCTCAAGTGTCACTGAATAAGATTCCTGTTAGTCCTGACCTCTTCGAGTAGGCGGTATTAGAGATTCCTTCTGTAATAAGTAAAGTCTAATTACATTTTATCCAACAGAGCTAGACAGTTCTGAGAGGACAAGCTGATTAAATCAGTTAACCTGACAGAATCTTCACAGACACATCAACCCGGCGCAAAGTTAATCAACAACAGACGTGATAAAGAAGTGATAATCGATTAATCAGTAAAATGCTGCTAACAGCTTCTCAAGTATAAGAATTTACTGCTTTTTTCAGTTTTGTATGACCGTAAATGGAGTACCTTTGGGCTTTGAACTGCTGTTTGGACAAAAAAAAGATTTGGGAAACCTGTTGAGACAAATCACTAAAAACCACAAATGACAACCTGTGGGTGGCTAGAGAAAAAAGTCAGTGGATCACCAAAGCTGTCAGTACACAGAGTGTGGCAACTGTTAATTTATGTGCAAAACCTGACTGACAATTCATCCAATATTTGATACATGTCAAGCTGGTGTGACACTTTCCATGTTTGAGAGATTACAGGGGTCTGTGTGACATAAATGTTTTCATCCGAGGGTGTACGTGAATGCTCTGTGCGGATATCTGTGTACCACCAATTAGTTGTGACTGCATGGACCCATCTGCAGACGTGTCTATGTGGCCACTACAGATGCTGATTTACTGTTCATGTGAAGATTGTGTCCACCAAACAGACCCCAGAAAGTAGTATAAACAGAACTAAGAGGCGTACATGGTGTCCACAGCTGTTCGTGTATGTGTCTGATTGGGAGTATAATCCTGCCCTCAGTCTTGGCCAAAGTGGTGGACCAACAAACAGACCAACACTGCCATGTTTAGCTGTGTTTCCACTTCATGGTCTTGCTTGGCTTAGCTCAACAAGCTTTTGGTACCAAGTACTTTTCTCGATTTCGTATTCCACTGCAGCTGGTAACCCCCTCCATGTAGGCGAACATCATAGAGATGCTGCTATCACAATATATACACACAGGAACAAAGGAGGTTATGCTGTGCTTCTGAGATCCTGTCACTGGCAACCAAACGTGGCAATGTCTGCCCTTCTTCAATTAACAACGACACCGTTTAGTGGGCTGCATTTTTTTTTAAATCTGGGTTGAATGAATAAAAAAAAATTGTGGTCACAATTTGTAGTTTACTGGTTGGTGTGCAGGATGTCCATGATGCGCGAGTAACAATGCTAGTGACAGTTCTCTCTGAACGATCAGTGGCCTGCAATGTATTGGTTCAGCTCTGCTTGGAATCTAGGCTGAGGAGATACCAAAAAAAAGTACCATGTACTACACAACGTTTGACAATGGAGAACTGACAAAAAGTGAGTTGAGTCGAGCTGAGGTACACCATGCAGAGGAAACATGGCATAATCCACACTGCTTCACACTCTGTTAGTGTCCTTTTGATCACATCTGCATTGATCACACATAATGGTCTGCAATAAATGCCGTTTCAGAGGCAATTTCATCCTAGCAGGAAAAAATACATTACACCGAATACTTGACAATGCTGACAAGATCTCTGCTAACTTAGCAACTTCAAACCTTGAACAAACCTTATTCATTAAACCTATTACCTCTTCTTTATAATAAAACACTAACTTGTCATTAGCAAGATTACATTCACCTTGGTAGAAAAGTCCTATCCTTCTTCATCTGGGTTTCAATCCAGACTTTAGATGACAGTACAATGTGCATACAAGTTCTTGTGGTGCTACAGTTTGTTATTTTAGCTGGACTTCTGTGTAACTGTGCTGTAGGAGTAATCACTCACATCCAGAAGCTGTCTGTTCTCCTGCTGAGTGGAAAAACTGTGTTCCTAACAAGCAGGAGCAGACCTGCTGGGTGTTTTAGCGTTCTTGGGGTTTTGCTGGGCCCTTCGTGATGGTCTGACCTGGACTCCTACAGAGTGATCCGGCCCTAAGAGGGAGCAGAGTGTATTAACTTAAGTGTGGCTGTTCTGGCACTTTGGTTTATTGACTCAGCGGAGGGAAACTGGGGTTAGGAAATAAGATAAATTTGTCCAATTACTGTACCCCCAGCTTGGTCCCTGCTAAACACACACCCATGTGTACACAAGAACGCACACACAAAGAGCTGATCCCATAAAACTGAGTACTCACTGGCAAGGTTTTGAATTGACTAAATACTCTCCCATGACCATATCTGGAATAATGTTATTTGACAGTATTATAATAGAGTAGTTTTTACTGGACTGCAAAGATCCAGACTCAGTATCTGAGCTTGGAGTCACCCTTTCCCTCTGTTGTTTTCAGCACCTTTCATTTCAGTTTGAAGGATTATAATAATGATGAGTGTTCTGGCTGTTTTGAGAGTCTTTTTGAGGCTATTCTTGCAGAAAAAATCAATTTATAATGCTGATTGTTTAGGTCAAAACCAGAAATGGAAAAAGTTTCCTTGTCCATATAAACATTTATGAGGCCTGATAGATAAGGTAGATGTACTGCCATTAAATCTCTTTCAGAAATGGGTCTGCCATGACTACTTGTAATATGAAAAGTATCACTGCTTCTGACAAACCCACTGAGAATTACAGGCTGACTCTGCAGTCCTCCTCTGTTGTACGGAGTGTTTTAGCTCATTTTTTGGGCATTACGATTGGTTGGACCACTCTCGTCGCTCTAATCAACTTTGTTTTGGCCACAATTACTTTTACAGAAAAGCTCCTAAAGCCCATTGTTCACCTGTTGAACACTGAACACAGTGGAGCATGTAGCACCTAAAGAGACAGATATTTCCCTCAGGAGTTGGTGGAGTTTGTTTAAGGCATTCTTTCATTAAATACAAAACTCACTTTCTCAAAAGCTCAAAAATGTAGTGGTGGCTTTTCTAGTTTCAGTTATAATTTAGTAAAGTACAAACTAATAATTAATTATTACTAATAGAAACTTGTGAGTTACCAGTGTCGGTCACTATCTGACTTTCACCAAACAAAATGATAAAATCTGGCTGTTTATTGCACTGGCACACATTCACATACAGTGAATAGTGTGCTTGGAGGGATCGCTGGATGCCCTTTTGGGAAATTAACTTTATGGTGTGTGAAGCGCCAGCTCGTAAAACATCTCGTCTCGTCGCTCCTCAAACATTCCGCCTCCTCTCCTCCCCCTTGGTCTGTCTGTCGGCCAGAGAGCAGAACAATAACAAAAGCGCGGGCCAACATGTGTGTGCCTCAGAAATACTACTGTTTACCACCTCCAACACCAGGAAGGGACCATGAATAAGCCTAATGTACGTGTGGGTCTGGAGGATGATGTAAATAGTCATTCAGAGGGCAGGCAGGGGAGACGGAGCCACAAAAACAAACACAAAGCTGGACAGACTAACAGCTACTGTGTTGGGCTGAGAAGTGACGCTTTTTTTTAATATTCGTAGGTGTTGACCATTACTGTGGTTCTTGTCAAACAAACCATGCCTGAAGTTAAATCTGAAACAAAGACATGTTCTTAGTGGAAAAAAATAAAGTGAAAATCATATTACTTAACCTTGAAAGCACTCAAACACAGAACCGCTTAGATCTGCCTTTTTTTTTTTTTTTTTTTTACTGTTAATCACATAAAAGGTTCTAGTCACATCTTCTCTGTCTAATCCTTTGCTGCAAGGAAAATACATTACTTATTTCCATTTTCCCTGTTGATGAGTCACTGTTGTGTTAGAAAGGAGCAAGACATTTATTAATATGAAAACACCTTAGATTTTTTTAGTCTTAAGACTTTCTGACTGAGGAGATAACAGTATGAGGTAACATTCTGATGAGGCTGAGTTTTTTGTAAATGCCTTTTTGTTTATAATTTGCAGTTTAAATCCAATTTAGTCACCAAACAGCTCATCCTACCACCACCTTTAGAATGACGCACGGTAAATGAAAGATGGATCAAAGTACAACGTACAAATGGAAAAGTAAATAAATAAAAAGGCAAGACGGCAGAAAATATGCAAGGGAACATACTCCCTTACAATCACAACATTCAGTATTCACCAAATACCACTGATACTCACTAATCACACACAGGAGAAGACAGAAAGGATTGGCCCTCCATAAATGGTGACCAAGTCATTTGATTTTTGAATGTTTTCCTCGTCTAAAGGGAGGCATCCCATAAAAAGTTTGGAAACCAATGCTGTATACCGTTTAGCTGTAGGCATTTTAGCCATGTTTAAGGTAGCTAGAGTACTAGTTAATGGTCAGCTACCAACAATGTTGGTAACAATGTTAGACAACAATCTTAATTTTAGGCCTTAAAATGTCATAAAATGCCTCAAATAAGATATTGACAGGTCTTTGATTTGGTTGAATTGATTGGATTATGAAGCTCATGTTGTTACAGTTGCATGAACAAATGCAACTATCACTCAATATTTTTCTATATTCACATTGGGAGCATTACCAAAGTCTGCTCCCAGCACAGCCCACTCTGTACCAATGTTAACTCCTGAATTTCCAGTCAGTGATCTCTGGAGAGCATTTGGATCTACACCAGTTAAATGTTAATATATTAATTTACTTTGCAAGTAATTCTGGGACTCTGATTTTCCTTCATAGCCTTTGTAATTTTTTTGCCAGTAAGAATGTAAAATTGGTCTTAAATTGCATCTGTAATGGTCTTAAAAAGTATTTAATTTATCTTGTTGAAGCCTGCAGAGATCCTGTATACTGGTCTAATAGGAACTGTGACCATACTGGCACAGCATTACGTAACCCAACCCTACTTCCAACATTCAAATTTTTATGGGCCTTACAATGGAGAAGAACCATTCTGGACCAGTACTGAAACATATGCTATAGCATTTGCTTGAGGAGCAGGGATTCAGTTGACTAAAAGAGGCACACCAAAAACAGCATAAATTGGGACTGGCCTCTGTTGGTGAAAAGGTTAAAATGTACATGTGTGAAAAGCCTTAAAAGGTTAAAAGGTACATGTGTGAAAAGCCTTAAAGGTTAAAAGGTACATGTGTGAAAAGCCTTAAAGGTTAAAAGGTACATGTGTGAAAAGCCTTTGAAGTTCCTCCCAAAATCTGTCCCATGATCAAACATGACCTAAGATGGCTGGGCTGAGGGGACATCTTGGACTTTCAGGACAGGTAAAGTTTGTCAAGCTTGTCATTTGAATAATGTAGACATTGAAATATTTTGGACCTCTAATTCTTTTAACAGTCTATGAGGAAGACAATGTGCAAGATAACAGCATGTCTCTAAATGATTTTGACAATATTACATTGTGAACTCATGATAACGACTTTGAAATAGGCTTCCTGCTGAAATATGGCACGGCCAACCTTTTACACCCACATCATTGTGACAGCAATCATGCTGCTTCCAAAATCAACTTCCTGTGATGTCTGCTGGAGGAAATGAAAGTCCTGGAAAGTAATTAAATAACATCCATCAGGCTTTCTGTGCATAGCTCCTTGCCCTAGACTGCCAAGCAAATTAACAGGATGCAGAGGCACGGGGACGGTCGCTCATCCTGCTGCTTGGGTTTCCAGGCACATCTTTGGCCTTTGACAGCCGAGAGAGCCCACAGCTGTGAAGCTGGCTGGCTGTTTGACTCCCCTGATTACATCCTGCGAGCCGGACCCGGTGAGCAGCCATAAGGTATGACTCATCGAATGCATTATGCTGTGGTACAAGTGCCCTAATCGGCATGTCAAAGGCAGATTTTAGTCTTTCAGATAAGAGATATGATAAGGTTCACAAGTGGCTTTCAGAGCGACTGGAGGGATGTTAATGTTCAGATGAGGTGTGTCTGCTTTGCTGTGCAGAACACTGAGTAACTTTCATGTACTTGAGTGTGTTACATAAGACTGTAAGGTGTTATTTTTTTAAATTGTGCTATTGATTCAGTTTGCATTGAGCACATGGCATCCTGCTGCCATGTGGGTGAAAAGTCAAGTAGGCCTTGGCAACAATACACCAAGGCCAGTGCAAGTGAAGAACACTAGATTGAATTATGTGGCCGTGTTGGGGGTAGCATAATAAGAACTGAAATTACAATAAGAAGTAGTTTCAGGGCTGTTTTGTGTTTTGCTGTAGCAAAGCTTTGGATGTGTGTTATCTTCGTGACAGAGAAAGAAAAAGTGCTTCTAGTGAAGTATGTTCAGGATAGAATAGGAAAGAAATTGTTGGGACTAGAAAAGACAGGAACCTGCTGACGCGAGACACAGAACTTGCAAGTTATTCATTCCTCACACAAGAGTTCCAAGATGCCTGAGCAGAAATACAGAAAACTGGCCCAGAGACACTGTTAGGTGTCAGTGGTTTTTCACCTTGGATGGCCTTGACATGTAGCTTTGGCTGTGTGTGAAAGACAGTGTTTTTAGAAAGGATAACTAAAACCAGATTGTGTGATGAAATGATTAGACTTTTTCCATAATCATAATTCATTTTTTGGTTTTACAGTGAGACAAAAAAGTACATTTTTTGCCTGCCCCTTCAGCAGGCACCTATTTTCAGTGAAAAAGCTCCAATAAACCAACTCAACACCAGTAACAACACCAGCATACTGGAGCATATAGCTAGATATTATCCTCAAGAATTGGAGGTGGAGAACAAAAACAGAGCAAAAGGAGGGTAACAATTGGACACAAATACGCCTCCACATGAATGCTAACGTTGTTCTATGTCTGCTAGCTGTGTGAAGCTGTTTTTTGCTAACACGTTCACCATGCTAACTTTTTATTGATTATATGTTTTTAAGAATGAGAAGAAATAAAAAAAAAAATACTGTTTTACATTCAAACAGCTGAAGCTACTGAGAAATCATTCTGGCACAACAGGGAACATTTTCTTCCTTTTTACAGTCACCAGTGTAAAAAAGAACTCACTGATTTTCCTATTAACTGTACTAAAATGGTATCACTAAGCCTGTTACTATACATCATTATCAGTATGATGTACAGACGACATCATAGACAAATGGGTGATTGAACTGCCAGTGTCCTTCCCTTTGATCAGGTTAAAATAATCTATCACAGAAAACAATGAATTTGATTAGAGGAGACTTGATTAAATCCTGATGGATTCAGATGCAAGACTGAATGCTTTAATGTAGCTCCACTGTATCTCCCTTCTGTTCTTTCTTTCACATTTATCTGAACAACTACATGTTGAAGGCGTCCTTTAAAACTAGCATTAAAATGAGAAACTATCATCGGATAATTGCAGTTCCTCAGGCAGCTGAGACAGGTGTAAAGTAAAGTTGCAGTTTTATGTACAAACACACCTGTCTAAATAAGAAATGAATAAAGACAACAAAGTCAAATTGATTTGCTTTTTAAAAAAATAGTATCGATGGGAACATGCTCACAGGCACTGATTAAAGACGCTACAATGAATTCAATACAAACAAATGCAAATACTTTCCTCGGAAACCTCTCATTCTGGTTATTAATAGATTATCAATAAGTTATTGTCGCTGATAACAGTTTTCATACATGTAAGCTACTAGAGTAGCTTACAATCTATTGGCCATGCGACTGACATGGCTCAGTATATGAAAATGAAACTGATCATCCACCTTGGTCCAGACTGAAATATCTCTACAACTATTCAAGGGATCTTTCCCTAACATAAGCAGCTTGTGGCAAATATTAGCAGGCTTATACTCTTCAGTAATATGCAAATAATAGTGACCGTTATTTAAACATAAACATGTTAGCATTGTCATTGTAAGTATCTGTGCATACTGACATTGGTATTTAGCTCAAAGCAGCACTGCACAAAGCCACTTTGGTGGCTGGAGCCTCTTAAGCAGAGAAGTACTGATCCACTTTTTCAGTTCTGATTCCAATACTACTCCTACTACTACTGAAACTTAACTTCAGTCTGGAAAGCTTATGTAGTTTGTGTAATGTAGCATGAGGAATGGCATCCAACACTTGTGGGGTGCTGTAAGGTTGCAAGTCCGATATGCAGATGTTAGATGTAAGCTTGCTACTAAAAACTGGGTTTCATTTTGTTTTGTTCCTCCAGTCTCTCCTTTTCCCCTTTTCGCTCAGAAAATTTATGAAGTAATGCTACATTCATAAAGTCCAAAGCAAGAGTCTTTTGCTTAAGTTAAAGAATTTCAAACTTGTGTTTAGAGAACATATTCAGCTCATTTTGTGTCACACAGTTGATCTTGTTACAGGCAGATTTTTTTTAATTTCACCTACAACAATACATAATCTAACTAAGGAGCTACGCTTCTTGACAGCAGGTGGGCAGTCGGTCCTCTGATACAGCAGCTTAAGAACTCTGGAGCTTCATTAAGCTGTCAGAGAATTCCCTCAGTGTGCCTGCACTCTGCTCATCTTTCCCCGTCCTCCTCCACTTCCTCCTCTGTTGAACGCATCATCTGCTGGCCGGAGCTTCCTTTTGTCCTCAGAAAGGAACAAGGTGTCTCTGCCATTCATCTTATCTGTTTGAGCTCTGAAGGCTATCCGCCTGTTTCAGCATTCACCGATTCACTCCTTCGCTCTGCACACAGGATTAGCCAGAGAAAAGATTTATTTCTGGAGTGAAGTTCTTGGTAGCCAATGTTCTGTGCCTCTATAGTCTGTATAAATATCAGGAAATTAATCTTGCCTTCACACTCACAATAGACGCGTTGGACCCATCAAGGTAAATGATTGTGTCACAGGAAGGTGGGCTCCCTGTAGTGGTCATGCTTTTCTACTGCTGAATTATTTTTAGAGCACACCTCCGCTCTGCTTTCACATATCATCCATTCTCCACCCGTATATTCTGCCGCTGTCCTCAACCAGAGTGTGAGTCATCGCTGGTTATTTCCCTCCTTGCTTTTAACAACCTTACTCTCTAGAGATTAGCAGTGCTTTTAAAATTTCATGATAGATCCATTAGGCGTTTTTTTCTTTGCTTCTGGACGTGCATTATCAGTTGTGGTTTAGGTTAATGTTTAATATTCAGCGATATTTGATTTATTCAACACTATTTCCTCCCACCTCAAACCATTTTTTCCTTTTGCTCAGATGAGTTATGTCACACTTTCCTATAAATTCAATCCCCAAAACTTTAATTTAAAGCTTTGCTCTAGGATACAAGGTGATTTATTTACAGCAAGGTCATAAAATGAGATTTTGTTGTAGTCCCTTCTTTGATTGGTTGATTGGAATTGACTATAGAGATAAATAAAAATATAGAGCAAGCTAATTTAATAGGTTGAGTTAAGCAGTCTCACAGCCTGAAGGAAAAAGCTGCTCTTCAGTCTGATGGTACAGCAGCCAGTACTTCTGTATCTCCTGCCTGATAGCAGCAGGATGAACAGGCTGTAGCTGGGGTGCTTGTTGTCTTTTAGTATCCTCTGGGCTTTGCATAGGCACCACAGCTCCCTGATATCTCTGATGTAGATGGGTATCAATGATGTTCTGGGCAGTTTTAATGACCCGCTGTGGAGTTTTCCTGTCCTGGGTCTTGCACATCCCATGCCAGTTTGTGATGTTTTCAGTCAGGACGCTTTCAACTGCTCCTCTGTACCCTCCATCCATCCAGCCCACTGCCTAAATGTGTTTCGCTCTCTTTATACTACGTCCCCTGACTTCAATGGCACCTCAAATTGTTATTATTCTAGTGGGGTGCCTCCAGAAGAAAAGAATCACAGATGTTCTTTAACTATGACCATGATTACAACAACAGTAATATAAATCATTTTTACAATGGTTATATGCATTTTGAAAGGCACCTACAAAAGACTTAATTTGTCCTTTAGTTTGTATCAGTCTCTGTCTTTTTTCCTTAATTTTAAATGGTGAGTAAGATTGTGCAGGTAGTGGAATTTCAAGCTGCACTTTGATTTTCCTTCTAACAAAACTTTTTGATCAGATTTTAAGAGTGGCCACCAGGTATGTTAGAGAGGGTAAAAACTGAAGACAATGTGATATTTTAAAGTATTTTATGTCTAAGAATAAAAGTAAAGTACTGATAAAATGTGGTGATAATGTGAAAGTTGCTTTTTAAACTCCACAGTGCTCGCTGTAGGTGCAGTATAGACAGGGCCATTGTATAAAAGCTATAATACCCAGGTTGACAGTGTTCATGGTGAAAATAAGTACTCCTTTTTTTCCCCAGTTGCTCTTCGTACACAGAGCTTCACCTTTATGTGTGTAATCACAGTGAATATCGCTCTCTAGGTGTGGCTGCCCTCATCTGTGGATTTTGATGAATAGCGCTGTGGTGCTATTGTTAGAGTCTAAATTAAAGGGATGAATGTGGTGTTAGAGTCCTCACGCCCTTCCCATTCTAACCCCACAAATGTGAGCTTCTGTCCTTTTGCATCTTCAGTGATGTGAAATCAAAGCCTCTCTAGTGTCCTATTTTACCGAGCTGCAGGGCCCTGAGGAGAATCACTGCCTCTTTCCCTGCCATTGTGCGTTCATGGAGCTCGTACAAAGTGGAGCAGAGGGGAGTTTGTCTGACCTTCACTGTCATTCAAAGTGAACTTGATACATACGGCGAATTGTTGTGCTCAAACAAAGAGACATCCGTCTTTACAGCGCAAAGGCAAAGTGTATTCAAGCAGAGGTGTATTGAAACGTTGAAGGATTATATAAAACATGAACGCCTCTCAGAGGATGGAAAAAATAAAGTTTGTGTAAACAACTCTGAACTTGAAGTGAGTGAGTCAGCGATGCAAGAACTGGTTGCATGACAATTATCACTATATTTGTCAAGTTCCAATACAATCTGTCTGTCACATTATGCTGATAGGTACACATCCTGTGTCTCTGATGTATTAAAATCCAAAAGAACACAGAAAAACTGCCAGTGATGCGTCCAGGGGAAGCACCCGTTTTCTTTTGTGATTTTTTCCCCCCACCACAATGAAAAAAAAAGACACAACAAAATCCACTAAACCCCATCACACACAGACTGCCCACAAAGTCTTAAAGGGGAAGGCTCATCCGGTTACAAACGTGCAGTTCAGGTGCAGTTAGGCTAGCACTTTTGCTTCAGTAATGGGCCTGAATATGCGCAGCCTAATACCAACCTCATAATACTCTAGTATAAGTAAAAGCTCTGCATTCTAAACCTTAAGATAAAATTATGTTAGTATGATAGTAAAATGTACTTAAAGTATTAAATAGTAGTCCCATCAGTGCTTTTTAATTATATTTCTGGATTAGTATTACTGCTGCATTTATGTGTATATTGCATTTTACTACTGTTTTAAATTGCACAAATGTAGCCCGTATAACATATAACATCACACAGGATTTTCTCAGTTTCCTGGGACCCACTCCAACGACCACCTGTTTGTCCTGGGGACTCACTTTGATTTAGCTTCAAATTGTGTTTGGTTTTTATGTTGTGTTCATTCTCTTTTTCAATGCAATGTTTGTTTGACATGTTGGTGCATTTGTCACTGAGAATTGAATCTTTTCCCATGATGTGTTTACAATTTGTTTTCTACTCCCCTGTGGTCATTTCCTAGAGATGGAGCTGCTCTGAAGACAAATAATTTCATTAGCTGAGTGAAATCTCGGTGCATATCTGTGTAGCCAGATTATTGAATAACTGAGGGCTAAGAACAGCAGGTCATCTACTTCAAATCAAGTTAAATCTCAAATGTTGAAAACTAATTTTGATCAGATGAAATATAGACTGTTCATCTGTGAGAGCACCAGTCTGAAATCTGATGCCTAAATTACCCACAATGCAGTCTCTTCCCTGTTTAGGGATGTTGGGAGGGTCATTGGGAGTCTTGCTCCTGGTGATCTGACAGATGTAACTCCATTGTTGACTCTCTTTTAGCTCTGTTTTGGTCTCCACCACCTCCTTAGAAATAATTGTCACTTCAGCTGCTAAATGCACGACTTCACCAGCTGCCCTTTGGTGATTGGTTAGTGCACTGTGTGTTTAGTTTAGTTGTTTGCTCCACAGAGCTCAGAGGACCAGTACAATTTGTGGATTCACCACTACAAGTGACATCTTTCATATTACACAAGGCCTGACATTTTTATCATAGTTAATGTCTTTAATTATACATGTTTATGTTTATGTTTATATACAAGACAGTCCGACTTCCTATAACAGGGCTCAGTTAATTGTCTACCAATATGTCAACACAATGCAAAGATTATCTTTCTCTGTCTGACCAACATTACTGGCGTAATTACACCGCTCATGATTGCAGCTAATCCCTCTGCGTTAGAGATTTATAGAGGAAACGATTTAATGGCTCAGGAGTGTAAAACACTGCGCCTGATGGTTTAATTGCAGTTTGATTTATTATGAGAACTTGGCTAGAGGCAGCAAAACCAATCTAGCTGCCAAAATGCCATCTTGTGACGCAGGGATTGTGTTCTCTGCACAACAAACTGAAATGGTTGTCTGCCAGCCACGGACTGGAGGCTATTCACACTGATATTAGGAGAGATACATTCATTTTCACTGCTGGGGTTCTCCTGGGCAACACTGGGTAAACCTTTGAATTTTAAGATTTTTGTCTATTATGATGACAATATAGTACAACTCAAGTGATAATTCATTTGGTCTACTTTGGACAGGTTGGCATATCAGATGGAAATTGGTAAGTCAGGGTTCATACAAAACCCTCAGTGCTCAAAGGGTGTTCATTTAAGACATCTAATCTACCTATTGTTTATGGAAATATGCCAAATTATTAATTATCTCATAGCTAATGACTAATTAAGCCTGGCTGACAATGGACAGCTGGTCTATTATTCTCAGACGAGCAGTTGCGCTGGTTATGCCCAACATCTCATTAATTTAAAGGGTGTATAATAACCAGGAATCTGCAAACCTCAGTAACTAATGAGTTTAGGTTTCATGGAGAAGAAGAGCCATGCTGGTAATTGGTCAGCTGTAAGCTGATCTGGAGAACAAAAGAGATGATTAGATGTCTTTACGCATTACTGGATCCATAATTTGGGAAAAGATATTGTTCCTCAAGGATGCACATACTTTTATTTCCTGAATAGTGTGAAGTGAAGCAGCATAGAAAGAAATGACTCACAACAAAGGAGAGCAAGGCAGATAGCTGATGGCTCAACTGACCATTTGCGAAGCCCCTTCCCCTGTAGTTACAGTTGCTATGGCTGGCAACCTTTCCCATATCACATGACTCATATGCAGTTATGATGATAACGGAGGCAGATTTACCACTCACAAGTTGTAATTTATGAAACAATGGGCCCTTGATTTCAGATGACACACAAAAGCAGCTCTGTAGCTCTCTAAAGTATCGACTGTGCCAACTGAGATGACAACTGTTGCTGGCAGATTTGATCAGCTGTAGATAGCTAGCTAACTAATTAAGCTACCGTTAGCTCCAGGAGCTGATTGAAAATGTTGCCAATCACTGTGTTTTTAATGTATCCAGTTGCCCAGTTTAAAAGGACAATCTTTAGACATATGCTCCAGTGATGGCTACATACAAGATATCATGCAAGACTGAGGCTAAGGCTAAAGACACAGGTCCCACACAGTCAGCATCCTCACCAGCCAAGTCATGCAGAAGACATTGTTTTTGTATTACAGTTTAGAGCCAAGTAGTCCAAGTATTATAAGGATAAGTATGATGGAAGGATTCATGTTACATGTCTTTTCTGATCATTCTGAAGCTAAGCAGCATGGAAAGCAATAACTCAGAACAAAGGAGAGCCAAGCAGATAGCTGTTGGCCCAACTGACCGTTTGTGAAGCCCCTTCCCCTTTCGACACAGTTACCATGGCTGTCAAGCCTTCCATTTCCAGATGACTCATATGCAGTTTATTATGATAACGGTGGCAGATTTACCACTCACAATTAGTAATTTATGAAACAATGGGCCCTTGATTTCAGATTATAAACAAAGGCAGCTCTGTAGCTCTCTAAAGTATTGTCTGTGCCAACTGAGATGACTGTTGCTGGCAGATTTGATCAACTGTAGCTAGCTAACTAATTAAGTTGACATTAGCTCCACGAGTTGGTAGAAAACATTGCCCCTGGCTGACTTTCGAATGTATTCAGCTGACTTGTTTTAAAGAATAATCTTGTAAAACAGTCTGTAGTATGCAATTAATGGCTACATGATATCATGCTAAAAGACTGAGTCTAAAACTAACAGGTGCCACACAGAAAGTCAGCATCCAAGTAGTTGATGAATCATATAGAAGACATGGAAATAAACAGCACTGTTGTGTTACAGTGTAGATTTAAGTATGCCTACAACTACAAGTATAATGGAAAAATGTCCAACTAGACTTTGTCTTTTCAAACAGCATATTTTCCACTTTTAATGTTGCAAAAGAAAAGACTTTAGGATGACGACTAACTGATGTGGTGTTTGGCAAACATCATGCTATCTCAGGTGACACTGGCTGCGGTTGCTGCCTTGAGTGCAAGACATCAGGTCAAGTCCCAAGCCCTAAACATTGAGTTTCAAGTCCTAAACAGGTCATTGTGCACTCTTCACCAAATGTAATGACATTTTAACAACAGAGCCTTGACTTACTGTTCTTTGTGCTACTTCAAATTTCAAATGAAGCTGCAAGTTGTTGTGTCCATCTGTAATTTTTGACCCGTTTGCATAAGGCAGTTCATTTTTTGTTGATCATTTTTTATTGATCATTTTTTATTTGCAAATATTACTGTCTTTGGTATATTTTTTTCCAACTGGAGCTCAGTAATGTAAAGTTAGTTCTCCATGGTTCTCTCCTGCAACTTAATTGGATGCTGTTGGATTGGTTCAAACAAGGTGGATATGGGGACTTACATGTTGATTTGCTGAGGATGAATATGATTTTAGTTAGCTGACTGAGGAAATGAGGGGAAATTAATTGATTTGAGGCACACTTTTTAATTAACAGACTTTTTAATCTTTTGGTTGGGGGCAAGTTATCAATTATTCAAAGGCTCAAATCCAAGTGAAGTCATGAGTCATTGGTGTTAAAATCCAAGTTCAGTGGCAAACCTTTTTTGATTTTGTCAAAGTCTAAAGTCATCAAATTTATGTCCAAGTCATATGTCTTGAGTCCACATCTGTTAAGGCTAATCAAAAACACGAGAATTGAGCAGAGGTATGTTACATATATTCACTCAGAACTTTGTGCTTTGTCTGCTGAATATCATGGTTTGTCTTAAAAGCTGAATTCCCCATACCTCCTGCTCACACAAATTTGTTCCAAAGTGGCCCAGACAGTGACGCCATCACTCATGGGAGATGACATGTTTACTGTTGCTTTGTGTGTTATTGTTACTCTGTTTACTTTAGACTTACCATATCCCTTCTTATAGGGTATTGGTTAAAACCTAAAATAAATATGCACGGAGCCTGATTGGCGAGCTGTAATCTGATCTGGAAAGAGGCTGAGATGATAAGATGTCTGACTTGATCTCATTTATATTTGGCTGTGGACAGAGATTGAATATTTCCCCTGGCAGCATGGGGACTCCCAGAAGTCCCTTTACACAGACACACATATTTCCTTATAGTGAGAAATAAAGTTCACGTCTACGCAGCAGTTACAGAGAGGCTTGGTGGTTTGGGATGTAGACGTGCCCCAGAGAGAGAATGGTGGTGAAAGGAACTCTGGGAAAGCTCTGCGACTGGAAACAGGGGCCTGACCTCTTGTTCAGGAAGTGGTTTGGGTGCTTTTGTAGCTAATTTGTTTGCCTGTTTCTTGCATCAGGGCTGTCACTTCTTGGTCGGTGTGAGGAAACACTCCTACACAAGTGTATTTACACAGAAGATAAAAGCTGCTTGGGCTTCTATATATCACTCAGACACAGATGTAAAAATGTGTTTCCAACTGCTTTATGCTTGAGAAACAAATTTATCAGAGTATTTTAAAGTGACTCTAAATGTCATATTAATAAAAAAGTTTAATCTGTGTGAACTCTATTCCATTTTTCATCTTTCCCTGCAAGAGAGGATTTGTAAGATTTAGTCCAGTAGCACCTTGTATAAATACAAAAACACACACACTTTTGTTTTTGCTCCCATTTTTCATGAGTTGAAGTAAAGATCTAAGACTTTTTGTATACAGGCAAAGGTTTATTTTTGTGCAGTTTTATTTTGAAAAAACACATTTATTAGGCACTGAACTATGGCTATTTGCAATAGTGCTACATATACCAAGTTCTTTCCCCAGTGGGGCAAAGTCATGACCCACCCTACTCTGCCTATGATTGGTTTACACTGATATTCTAACCCTCACAAATTCCTCATGTCTAAACCTAACCAACCAATGAAGGGAACAATGACTAGCCAATCAGAGACAGAGTAGGGTGGGTCTTGATTTTGTGCTCTTGAGAATAAAATTCTGCAGCCCTACATGAAATAGCCATAGTTCAGCACCGAATAAATGTATTTTTGCAAGATAAATCTGCAGATTTTCGGCTATATTGTTTGTTGTGACCAGTCTAAAGTTCACCTGCGCAGGAATCCTGCTGTTTAATATACCACACCTGTCAGGTGGATGAATTATCTTAGCAAAGGAGAAGTGCTCACTAATGCAGATTTTAACAAACATGTTGACAAAATTTGAGAGAAATAAACATTTCATGTGCACAGAAGTCTTACTAGATCCTTTCCTTCAATGCTTTAAAAAATGGGAGCAAAAACAAAAGTGTTGCATTTAAATTTCTGTAGAGCATATTTTTCAGCCTGTGTTAACAGACTGCTCAATGTAACCCCTAATAACATCTGCTCCTTCTAAAATATTGTTTTTTAATGATTCATAAACAGACATTAACTCATTCTGTGAACATTCAATATTAATTTTAGCTCCATTTAAAGTGAATAATCGAAGTGTGGCCAAAACAAGAACAGACGTTCCGCACCGGAATGGAGATTGGAAATTGAGCATACTGGCTGTAGCCCTGTTAGTGGAGAAATCTGTATTTCAATTTAGTATGTTTCTTTTAATCTCTGATAACATATCATGGTAATTTTAGGATATACTCGAGTAAATATACTACATATTTTTCCTTTAATGCTTGAGCTTTGACAAAACTGTCTCTGCAAAGCAACAGGACTAAAATGTTGTCCTCATTTTCTCAGTTTCTTTTTAAGAGCTGAGTGGACTTGAGGAAAGGAAACAACAGATCAATAATCACTGCACAAAGTGGTGCAATCTATAAGGGTGTTCTTTCATCTCTGGTGATAAGTGCTGTGGGTATTGATTAGGGATGAGGGCCTGACACAAAATTGATAATGTTACGGTTATTTAAGCTAGTAATGAGTCTTACAATCTCAAACTACTTGACATAATTGAAACAAAAATGTCAGTTGTGTTTTGCAGTGAGAAGGATAGATTTAATGGAAGAAGGCTCCCGTTAACATCATATTTCAACATCTTAGTCTTTTACAAGCATTGGGAGCCACATGGTGTGTAAATTGTAGCTTCTTGTCTGCCAAAACAGCAGCAAGGCAGCGATAGTCTGCATTTCTTCTGACAGAAATGCAATAAAACCCCAGAAACAGCCAGTCTGTTTTTCTCATGTTTTTCGTGAATAGAGGAGAGTTGAATCATTAACCAGTGTTTTCTGCCAGCAGAGGAGCAAATTTACTACAGGTCTGACGACATCAACCAGCACCACCAAACACTCGACTCAGAATCAGATACAAGATTGAATTCTAATCAAATTGGATTTTTCCTGAAAGTCTTGCAGGAGATCTTACTTCACTGATTAATTATTTACATTACTTGCATTGTAAACATTCTGAAGTCACTGAGAACATTCAGTAATATATAATAATAATAAATGAGCCAAGCATCAAATGTATGCACACTGCAATATACTGCCCTAAAAAGGCAGGGAGCAGCAGAAGCAATGAAGCTGAGGAATAAGTTTTAAACTTTTCAGACTGGCTAACACGTATAGAAAGCGTTCCACTATAACTATGTTATGACAGTTGCATTAATTTTGGCGTTTTTGCCGGCTGATTATTTTATATTATTGATCCCCAAAAAGATCTGAGAAACCACACAATACCTAAAAAATAGTCAACACATCCTCAAACCTAATCGACAGACTAGGTCAACTGCCAATGACTCCACAGTGGAGAGTACCAGCAGCAACAGGCAAAATGGACAGTGACTTTTCATTTTACACAGGACTCAAACTGTCATTAATTATTGATTAATACATTTTTAGTTGATTAATTCTTAACAGCAATTAATGATTAAAAACCAATTTCCCTACAGCCAAACAATGAATGAAAATACAATTTTTTTTTTTTTCAATTTAATATTTAAAGGTGGTCACAACAAATCATACTAATTGTACTGGAGTCTAAAGCTGTAATGCCAGCTATTGACATGTGCTAGCTAGTTACATTAGATTTAGCAGGAGTTTAGCTGTTTTGTATTCTGCATCATGACTGGATTTAGCTACTGTCTCATTTAATCATGTCAATTTAAGGTCCAGTGTCTAAGACTTAGGAGGGTTTATAGGAAAAGTACTGCAGAAATTGAATAGACAATAATTATACACTAATAAAAACATGATGAATATTAGTGGAATTACCGTAGAATGAGCAGTTTATATCTACAGAGGGTGCAGGTCCTCTTTCACTGAGGTCACCATGTTTCTACAAGAGTGCAGAATGAACAAACCAAAACCTGGGCCTTTCACGTAATGCACAAGTTTCTTTTTACGTTCTTTCATTTTTTTTTTTTTTAGCTTTTCTTGCTTTCCAGTCACACCCAGTCTAACCATTTCCCCTCCACTCTTATCTGCACAGCTGGACTGTGTGACATGAACTGACATGACACGAATACAATAGGTACAGAACTTGACTGCAGCTGCACAGCACTGGGTGAGCTCTACTTGTCAGCCAGTAAAGAGGTGTTTTTGTGGCCGAAAGGAACCAAAGAGCCGTGGGTGTCCGTCTGATGGCCGTGGGGAATCAATAGAGACTGTTCAATGAGTAACACAGCGCCGGCTCAGAACAGGGCCATGGGTGCCGCTAATTGCTCTTGCTTTGTTTGCAATTAGTCCAACATTGTGTTGCTAATGTGATTAGGTCACTTTGGACAAAAGCGGCTTTTGGCAGACACCTCCTGTGGATGATGTGTTTGACGTAAATCTGAAAACTCGGCACTCCTCCATCCATCCACTTAGAGTGGCCCAGTGAAGTCTGAGCTGGAGAATTTGACAAAATTAGATCTGTTTTTTTTTTTTTAACTCAGCTGCTGTATTTATTGGGAAATAAGCTTTGGAAATGCAGCTTGCAGCTCTGTGTGTGTGTGTATTTGTGTGTGTGTGTGTGTGTCAGTTGTCAGTCTCTGTCAGTTGTCAGGTGATGAAATCTACTCTGTGCATGGTGTCATTGCTACAGGAGACCTGTCAGCACAGCTTATCAGCATGTCTCTCCTCAGCTCCCTTGCTGATACTATATGGACACACACAGTAAACAGTAAACTCTGTCAACAAACATGCAGGAACGTCAAGCTGCATCCAAATCAGGGATTTTTCAAGATTCTACTGAGCACATCAAAATGATAAGTGGCTTATGGTGGCTAGAATCTGTGATGTATTCAAGGTAACATGACTCCCATCAGCTGAAAGCAAAAGTGCAACAGTAAAATAAAGCAGCTATCTGAAAGTACAAACAATGGCACAGAAAATAAATTAAATTTCAAACCACAGAGATTCAGTTAGAAGCTACAAAAGTACTGAGAGCAGAACACACAAACACTTAGAAACCTCTTTCTCTCGGGTCTCCAGAGACACAAGCTGATGAACATGAGATGAGTATTTTACTTTAAAGATTGCAATTATGATTTTGCTACAGTGTGCTATGCAGAATGCCTTTGTGACATCCAGAATAAAGAAATGGAAACATGAAAAAAAGGAAACAAAAAAAGTAGGGCTGCAACCAAAGATTATTTTCATCATTGACTAATCTGTTGATTATTTTCTCAATGAATCGATTATTAATCATTTAGTGGTTTGGTCCATAAAATGTCAGTACACGGTGAAAAATGCTGATCACTGTTTTCCAAAGCCCAAGCTGATGTCCTCAAAGATATTCAGTTTACTGTCCTGAGAAGAGTAAAGAAACCAGAAAATATTCACATTTGAGAGGCTGAAATCAGAGAATTTGGACATTTCTTATTGAAAGATAACTCAAAATGACTGTCAAAACAGTTGACCATTAATTTGATAATTGATTAATCATTGCAGCACTAAAAAAGCAAACGTGAGATGAATCTTGCAACACGCTTGTTTTCAGGGAGAGACGATGGGTCATCACAGGTTGGCTGAAATCAGCGAGACAACACTGCAATCCACTTGGATGCGCAGCACGGTTTGACTCAGCGCAGCCAAACGTGTTAATGAATTAGAAACTGTTTTAAATGACCAAATCTTTTATGCTATGCCTTAACACAGCCTCAAAATAATTAAAATGTGCTACAGTAAAAGGGAGGTGTAGCATTTTGTTTTAATCAATGTAATCCTTCAATCAAAGCTAAGAAAAAAAGAACAACTAAACTGGCGCTTTGAGTTCTCCATAGCAGTGAGATGTATGTATGTAGCTTTCCTCTCACTGCACACAGTCGCCTGCCATTGTGATCAGATCAGCTTGGTGATATGGTGCACATTAATTCCTTCTGCAAAACTTTAGGAAATCTGGGCCACAATGTCCATACTGACGCACGTTAACAAAGACCTCTCTCTTTCATGTGTACATTTCCTCAGGTAGCACTGAAAAGCAGGAGATACAGTTACCTCTAATAAGAAAAGGACTTCACACCCCATTGGTTGTTCTGTCTACCTGGAATCCAGGCCACTATAGCAGAAGCACCATGAAATAACCTCAGTGGGAAATTCAGCGCAGTAGAGGACAAGTAAATGTGCCTGGAGAAGAAATGTGCATGTCAGTCTGCTTTCTTAACAGCATGACAAATTATCTGCTGCTGTTCTGCTTTCAGAGCATTCAGGGAGTAATTGAAAGTTGCATGACACACTCTTCCTTTGGTTGAAAACGCATTAAGTGGAATGAAAGAGATATGTGGTTTACTGAGGAACAAACAGGGTTACAAGAGGCCATTTCAAAGAGGCAAAAAGCTATGGATCTGTATGTGTGACATGAAAGAGCTGCCTGTCTCTCTGTTAATGTTCTGTTGAGTCCATTCACCAATTTACACTAATGAACAGAGAAACTGATGTAATGTTGTGAAGGAGAAGAAATGTTTTGGCTAATAAAAGGAGACAAGGGTGAAGCTTTCCATAGCTCCTCTGTATGCACGAATAACAAATTGAAACATTTGAGCTGCAGACTCTCAGTCATCATCAAACACTGCCCTGAGCTCAAAAGCTGGACTGGAGTTCTTAAGAGGCGTAATGAAACGTGGCAGCGACACTCTGGCCGACATAATGGGTTTTCTTCCCTTTCCTTGTCGTGGCTAATTATGAGCGGAAAACAGGCATGGCTAAGATGAATGTTTTTTTCCCCAGTTCAAAGGCAAAGCTGTTTTCCCATAGTCTCTTTGCCACAAGCAGCAGCTCAGTGAGTTGACATAAGGACACAGATACACGCCTGGACTCAAGTGGAGCACTCTGGCCCATTGGAAGTCACTCAGGCACATGACAGCTCCTGCAGAGAAACGGATTGAGAGTGAACACTAGCTTGTTGATGTGTGTTAGCAAACAATTAACAAAAAAGTTTTTTTAAAAAAAAGGTTCAGGTCTGCAAATGTCTAAGTGTGGGAAAATGCGTAATTGTAGTCTTTTAAATGGCTGTTGGGTCGACAAATGGTACAATGTCCTTTTTGCCTTTTGAGAAGTTAAAGTGAGACTATGTAACTTTGGAAAGACACATTTGCAAATTCTTCCACTTGCAGATTAAAAGTTGAATTCATGAGAAATGTAACATGCCCAAATTAATACACTTAGGGTTTTCCTGTTACAACCTCACTTGGTCTGGTATGACCAGTTGCGACAAGCACTTTGGAAGAAGCACACTGGCCCTGCATCTGCCAAAGTGTTTTTGGATGGTGGAATAGCATGGCAGAGAGTGTTACACAATTTGGGAAAAAACAGTTTGCTTTTACCAGATGAGATGAAGACCACTGTGCTTCATCTATAAAGCTAAACATCAGAAAGCAGTTAGCCTAGCTTAGCATTAGTGCTGGAAATGGTGAGAAATTGGCTAGTCTGGCCGTGTCCAATTCTAAACAAATGCACATTCTGTATATGAACAGAAATGTTACAACAATAGGCACTGTTTCATAACTGGAAGTGATGGATTGTCAATATACAATACGAGTGGTGTCGCAGCAGTGCAGCTTGTGATTTCTCCATCTGCAGATAAGTAAGTGAAGTGTCCAAGTTATTAATTCATAGTGAACAGAATTTTCTTAAGTCAGTGTTATTTCTGTGTGACTGCTGGATAGTTTACCTACTCCCAACAGCTCCAATTTTCCTTCCAAACCTAATTCGTTTTGAGGATATTCATATAAAAAGGCTGCTGTGGTGTTCTCAACCTTATTAATTATTGTCTCATTCTCCTTGCTGACTGCTTTGATAAGAGAAAACAGACACTTCAAGGAGGTCAGCACTGATTTTGACCAGATAAAATAGTATGGAGGTGAAGTAAGTGTGTGAATCTTCTCTAAAACAGAGCCACTGTGGACATTTTTTCAAGTGACACGTTATTTAGCCTGTTCACTGACACATGGAGCAGGTTAGGACATCCTCATTGGGACAAATTGAAACAATTAGCTCCTCATTTGCTCACTTGCTCGTTTGCATTGCTTCCAGTTAATAAGTGGTGTTATGCTAAGCTTCTGTAAGATCATCACCTCCGGATTCTACAGCTACTTCATATTCCCAGTGAAATCTATTCATCTCCAAAATGTCACCTTTCATGAGCTAAGAAAAACAGCCATGTTTTCAGCCTTGTGGCAATGCATTTTTCAGATGATTTCTAAGTGGTTTGTTTGATTTAAGGAAATAGAGTACTCCAACTTTTAGTTTTATTAAGAAAGAATTCAAAATCACCAAATTTGGAGATAAGTGGTTTTCACTGAACAGCAGTAATGGCATGTTCGTGTATGCCCTTAAAGGTAGCTGTTTATATTAGGTCATGTCCTGATCCTGTTGGGAGCAGAGGACTGATAGTGTCAGTGGAATCATACCTACCCATAAACCCGACTAAAGGGAGAAAAGCTGCAGTGTTCAGATAAACAGCTACAGAACTGAAACATGCACCTCCTGCAGTGACTTCCTGGGGGGTAAAGGGGAGCATGACGCTTCGTGTCTTAATTGCATATCACGTTTGTGCTCAGTTGTGAAGTACCAGGAAATGATAATATTCTACTGAGCGACAGAGAAGGGTTTGTGCAGCCCCGTTGAGAGGGACGAATCCCAAACATGATCAGATCTTGGCCTCTGGATAAAACAGGCTAAATATAAGCTGTTTTTTTCATTTTGTTGGGAAAATTACTTTTTCAGTTTCCAGATCCTGCTCAAAACCTCCTGCATCAGTCTTATCGTCCACATTTCAAACTGACATTTACTGAAAACCAGCACACAGACGGTTTGGTTTGTAGCTCTGTATGACACACAGGTAATGGCCTCCTAATTCTGTCTGAATGGGCGAGATCAACATTTCCGTGCGGCTAATTACTTGTTTATGGTAAACCATTAAGAGAGTGAGTCACTGGCCTGCTGGGGATGTTTTTTTTTATTTGTGATGAAGGCTGATGGTGCAAAGTGCACGCTAACTATCCCACATAAGGGAAGCAGCAAATGATGAACTTTGAGAGCAGATGTTTCATCCTGAAGGCTGTTTGAACTCTTCTATTAGCATTTAGATGAGAAGTTTGGATCTTGTGGCCTCTTGATGCTTATCCACAGCTGATTAGGTTTTGAAGTACACATGTTGCCCGTGTATGTGCATATTAGGACCACAGGCTGATATAATGAGGGCCATTATTAACTGATGGCCATGCTGTTTCAGGTTTACTTTTCATGAAGGGAAAAGGCACACTCAAGGCATAAACAACATGCAGAATACATGACAAAATCCTTTAATTCAACACAATTTCTATTAAATATATTCTGAAAACCATGAAGACGAACCTGTTTTTCTTGTGTTGTTTTTATATTCTGAACATGTTTTTATCTGTTGTCTTCTTCAGCTTTGGTGGTGAGATTTCTGACCAGACGCTTCATCTGGGAGTACGACCCAACGCTCGGTAAGACAACCAGATATATTACCATGACAACCAGTACTATCATCACTACTGCTGCGGCTGTTTTTCCCTTGTTTCTAGCATTTATTCCAAGTTCAGCTAACCACCTGCTAGCTGTAGCTTAATACTTACATGAGAAGATGGATACCATGCTGATTAATTTCCCAAAATGTCCAATGATTTCCTAATGGATTTACATACAAGTACCTATTTTCAATTTTTTGCTAAATCAAAAGGTTTCAAAACGATCAGAATGAAAATTTTGAAAATATGAGAAATTAAGTCAATCATGCAGTGTATTAAATGAGGTTAAGTTATTTCTAAAGCACAACTCAAAGTGATGCAATCAAGTTTAATGCAGAAGAGGTTTTTTTCTGCCCTCATCAGTGCTTAATACAAAGTAGAACTGGCCTTTTTATACACTGATGCAGATTAAGCCAATTCCCTGCACTGTAATTATGGGAGCACAAAGACTTCCCATCTCCTCTGTAAGGTACTTTTCATTTCCTGGCAGTACGCAGCAGGTCAAAGCCTCTGGAGTGCTCACGTGGTGCTCTCTCCGTGTCTGTTTTTGGTGATATGAGGTGCAGCAGCTCAGCAGAGTGTAATTACCAGCAATATACAGACCACACATGGAGCATATTCTCTCCTTTTTTTAAAATCAATCATGTCTTCATGTAATGACTACTGATAGCAGTCTCAGAGCTATTATGTCCTCGTCTTCACATCACAATATATGGCTGGGAGATTATTGAGAAACTTTTAGCTGCTAGTGCGACAACACAGGAACACTTACAGTCCAGGCAATGAATGACTTGTTTTTGTTCGGCACAGATGGAATGACAGAACCCAGATACCTGCCATTTACACGTCATTGGAAATAGAGATCTTCATTTTCCTTCCTCAAAATATAGCAGAACACTCATACACTAGGCAGCTTGTTTGTAATGTAGTGTATTATTACTTTGTGTACCAGCTACATACAACATGTTTTCTTTATAAACTTCGACTAGCGTACAAGATTTAGCAGACAAAAGAAGCAGAAAGCAGAAAAGAGCGATGACTGCCTCCTTGGTTACCACCAGCGTCAGAACCAAGAAAGCACAGCTTGAGGTGTGTAATGGGAATAACAGCACCATTGGAGGGTGTGTGTGACCAATCATACTGCTCAGCTGAAATTACCCATGAAGTGGTTGACACGTTATTATAACCCTATTATAGGCACATCACGCAGGTGGGGGGTGTGCGTGCAGAGTGCTGGTCTTAGAAACGTAGGATTGGTGCCAGAACGTGGGCGGCACTTCATCTATCTCAATATGGCCTCTAGTGCCTGCAGATTACCATTCATCTCCATCTATTATCTACCTATTTATTTTGACCAGGGTCATAAACAACCTCAGATGTTCTTTTCTACCATGAGGAACCACTGGTGTTCCCAGACCTTGCCAGATTTAGCTGGTTAGTATGTATCCAACAGTACTCCGCACACGACTGCTCCGCCACATCCCGAGTCTGTCCGTGCAGATGTGTCTGTACAACGCTAAAGACATCCAAACTGCATCAGATGGCTAAAGTAAATGTCATGTTCGTCCTGGACTGCTGAGCCTGTTCCCAACAATGTATCTTTGTGCTTTTTGAAATTTCACATGAGAAAAGTTTGATGGAAACAACAACAACAACAACAAAAATCCTCACAAAAACGTAGCCAACATTTAACATTTTCAGCAATACCGATAATAATGATATCCATGACAATTTTGATCACTTTAAAGGGAAAGTTCACTCCAGAATGAAAATTCAGTCATTATCACCCTCGTGCTGATTGATGGACAGGTTTATTTTGTTAGTCCACAAAACACTGCTGGAGTTTCACTGGAAAACAGCACTGCAGAATTTCCCAAACAATTCCCAAGTGAATGGGAACCAGTTTTCAAATGGAAAAAACTACATATAAAATACACATAAAATGCCTCCATAATGCTCATCTGGTGTAATCCAAGTATCCTAAAGCCCCAACATGCCGTTTGCAAACTGTCACACCACTGACATCTAGTTCAGATGGTGTGCATGCGCACGTGAACGTGGCTCCAAGCTAAGGATGTACAGTGGAGATATAGGCTAAAAAAACACGGCGCAAATGATGTCTTTCAAGCCAACTCAGCATGTCTGTCGCTCAAAAGTAAAATACATCTGGTCTGCATATGTCCCTCCCCTGACAATAACTTATTCAGAAGCTTCTCTCCTTAATTAAAGTAACACTAGTGACTGTCTGATTGGTGAGAATATGGTTGAACAAGAACATGACAACCAACCACCCGACCAACCAACCACAAAGTGTCAGCCTATGATGATAATGATAATGTAGTAAGCTTGTTTGCTGCACTCCTTTCCACCCTCGTATAAACACTTGCCTATTAGGTATATTGTCAAACTACAAAAGACATGTAGATGGATGTCACGGTTACACTTCATATAGGTATGTTTTGGTTTGGTACTAGTAGGTACTGCAAGTGTTGATGACCAGTTGGATCCCACTCCCCACAGTACTATGAAAAAGTAATGGTTCAAAATGCAGAAAGCTGATAGCTGATATTACAAGAGTCATTTCAGTCCCTGCACAACATCAACTTACAGAATCTAATTTCCTTTGGCACACCGAACTGAAGTCTGAGCTTCTACTGGCATTACAGCAGCAACTGTGTCACACAGTGTAGAAGGAGATTCTGGTATTAATATTTTGGAAATAAAGTACTGTGAAGCATGTGTATTTCTTCTAGTTGATGGAGCAGTTTAGGGCAGCATGCATTGACAAGCAACATCAACAAACTGAATTCTGTTAGGCGTGACACTTTCTCTTTCTACCTTCTGCCAGAACCGCCTTCGGGAAGTGAGAGGTTTTGAATTATGAGGGATGAATTGCTTGCTGCCAGGAAAATTACTGCTTTTGTTTCTCCCCGAGACCTTTAGATGGGATGGTGGGGCAGGTTAAATCATCCCTGCCCTGCCCCCTGTCAGTCCGTTTAGCAACAAATACAAGAGAGGTGGATGTGGACAGATCGGGCGCTGTCTGCAGCTGACAGAGTGATGACTCCTGAAATAGGCTGTCCCATGGGTTGCTGTGTGAGACTCTGGTTCTCCTCCTCACAGATGCTCCTCATGCCTGCAGCCAAACAGCTATAAATTCTGCCTCAGGCTCCCTGTGACATTTCATTTACGTCACAGGATGCAGTTTATCCCCCGGAGAGGTGAGCGCACCTGGGACACAGCCGGATGGATGTGTAGAGACCAGAGCAACAACAAACTCTTTTAAATGACAATCTGAACATCTTTTTGACAGATTTAAGTAACTTCAGAGCATTTTTCCTTGAATTCAAATTAAATGCTTTCAATTAGACAAATCAGATATCATTATAGCTGATATTTATTGACTATAGTACACGGCAGTACAGATATAGTTGGACATCAGCTGATAATTTACTGGTTCCGATATAGATTGTGCATCCCTATCATACACTGCCTATTTAGTTTCTATAGTTACGTGACAGTATGCACTGGTCTTAATCAACCACTTATGTTCATCTTCTCTCATCACATAACCAAGCTGCATCTCTTGTGTTTTAGCTACATTGTTTTACACAGAGCAATGCAACAGCATGACAGGCTGTAAACTTCACAAACCGAGTCTCTAAACCCCCACAAACCAGAAAACTATGATGGAAGTGGAAAAATGTGATGGAAACAGAGGGCAGTTGATGCGCTGTCAGCCAACCCAGCACACAGCAGCATGTGCAAGGCAGGTGACGCGCTGCAGACAGCGCTGTCAACAGCCTGGCAGGAGAGACGCTCTGTGGTGGACTGGGATTTTATACCTCGACTGTAAAGTAGGAAGAAGCACACTTAAACTTTCTCTGACTGTATGAAAATCTGATGTTTTCACATCACAGATGAGGAAGAAAGGCATGACAATGCCAGTCTTGCAGGTAAAACCTATGCATGTAGGTTGAGTTTAAAGAACAAATGAATCCTACTATATAATGGCCAAATCTGATTCAATTGACAAAATTCTGTGTCAAATACAGCCCTAGTTCAGACTACAGAATATCAGTACAATTATAGCTTGATCTGGCAGACATAGGGTGGAACGACAATGGACATTAGGTGTGAAAATCTATCTTTTTGTCCCCTGTATAATGGATGACAAAAAGGCTAGCATGTTAGAATTTTTGCCTTCCATGATAAATTCAAAATAAATTGACCAATAGGAGTGAGCACAGAAAGTTGCAGTTTGGACAAAATTGCAAGGTAGTGCCAAACTTACAGGGATTGGTTGAATTTGTGTGAATTGTTGCAATCGTAACATCACAACTTCCTAGGGTGACTGACTTCACTGCACTGTAATAGAGTTTCAAAGCGGAAGTAGTATTAGTAGTAAAAATCCTGATGATATTTCTGTGCAATGTACATATTTATTACAGTTTGGTATGAGTTGTAGTAGCAAGATTGATTACAAGCAGCAAGTTGTTTTAGCTGTTTAAGTGTTAATTCCAAAGTGCATTTGAAACAGTGCATAGGAAACATCCAATCACAGGCTTTAAAATTCTACTGTTTGTGCCAGTAACTGCTCACAAAAGGTAAAGACTATGCTTTGTAGAAACAGATCACTGTGCCCCAACCCTTACGATCAGCACGTCTTTCAAAAGGAAAGCTGAACAGAAAAAGATAAAAGTGATGGAAGGAACAAAATGTAGAAATTCTAAAGGAAAAAAGTTATGGTGATTTTTAAAATACTGATTTCTCACTCTGCTCTCTAATATTCTCCCTCCATGAAAGAAGCATGCATCAAGAAAAAGCAGAGCAGACAGCTCGAGTCACAAGCTGAAAGCAATTGTAAAGCTAGAGTCACAAAGCCAAAAAGCGTTGAGAAAGTGCTGGCTCAAGCCCTCTGGTTGAAATAACGGCAAAATCCAGCAGATTCTCTCTCTGAACAAGAAAGGTTTCAGGGGCTTCAGTGCTCTCTGCAAGGTGTTTACACAGATGGGATTTTTACAAGGGGGCAATTCAGGCAGATTACTCCTGTGCTGTCCAAGGTGGAATGAAAGGTCACGGTCACAGTTCACACCTGTGTTCCTGTGCCAGGAATAAGAAGCTTTTCAAACCAGCAAGAGGTGAAGCTCAGCTCATTTGAGGTCATTGCAGAGGTCAGACATCACCCAGCAAGATGGTTCCTGTTCCAACAACCTGCTATACAAAAGAGTCCGCCTCCAAAATGCAAGATAATGATTTTGGAGGAACTACGGAGAAAGGAAAACGTGATGTCCTTTTTAAACAGTCTGTCTCAACCAGGCAGAAGCTAGTGTGTCTCCTTGTTTTGACCTCTATTAGAGGATCTCTGCCTTGGGCATGAAAATGCTTAGCCGGTTACTCCAGAAAAACATGGGCTTTTGTCTGTTTGTGTCAGACGAAGGCCTCTGCAGGGACTTTTAAAGCCAAATGCATTTGGTCGTGGCTGTTTCAAACTAGGCAGCAATACTTGATGGTAGCAAAGGACAGGCAGGTGGTGCAACAGGCAAAGTTTATGTAAGACATCTGGGTGGTCTAGAAAAATGCGATGTGGTAAATGGACTGCATTTATATAGCGCTACAGCCTATGCTAACTTATCATTCATTCACTGTTTCTTTAAAGTACATAAATGCGAATTTAAACACAAACAGCATTGTACTTATTCAAGCAGAGCCCTTAAGTCATTCATTAGCTGATATTAGCTGACTTAATCACATCATCCTCCTGAATAAATTCCTCAAGTTCAGTTTTTATACAGATTTTGTCAGTCTTGCTAAATCCCACCTCTCATTGTGCTCCCAACTTGTCAAAATAAATAACTGTACTCTTTATGTATCAACTGGTGTTCCACAAGGCTCTATACAAGGCCCAGTCCTGTTCCACATGTATATCAATGACTGTGTGTGGAAATTGTGATATTTTAATGTTCGCAGATGATAATTTTTACTCACGGTAACACTGCAGAAGAGGTTGCAAACAAGTTGACAGATGTGTCAAAACCAGTTGTATGTTTTCCCCAAATGCCACAATATAAATGTAGAACAGGATATTCTCATCTCAGAGAGAAACAATAAGTTTTCTCCAAGTACAAATACATTTAAACACTGGCTTCATATCCAACATTAAATGTGTCTGTAATAAAGTAAAGTTCAGTTTGGCAAATTTCAGTACAAGATATTCCCTATCAACTGATGCAGCTAAGATGCAGTACTTCTACTGCGTGGTTCTGTCCCACATCACCTGTTGTCTGATAAGTTGGTCTGATACACACTACAGACTTACAGCCACTGGAATGATTATACAATGATTATATGTATATATATATATATATATATATATATATATATATATATATATATATATATATATATATATATATATATATATATAAACAAACACTTAAAACTTCAGACAAGAAGCCATTCAGGTTTCATCACTGCCATAATCCAAAAAAAGTATAATCTGCTTAGTTTGGGAAACCTCATCAAATACAAAATATCTGTCTAGTTTGTAAGATTATGCATGGTTTAGATCCTCTTTATCCTCCGTCTGACTTCATCAACTTCAAATCTACCACAAACAGAGCTACTAAAGGTGCAGTTTGGGACAACTGCACAATCCAACTTAGCAAATGGACTTTTCCTTCAGAGCATCACATCAATGGAATTCAGTACCACACTCAATTAGAACATCCATAACATATTCATTTAAGTGTAACTGTGAGAAATGGCTTATTGACAACCAACAATGCCAACCTGATGTTTTCTCAATCTACTTTTATCATGACTTTACTGTAACAGTACCTTTATCTGTATCATCTGTTATTGGATCTAATACACTCATGCTGTTCAGCTGTTTTGAATATGCTTTTTAGCACAATGTAGTATGTCTGACTATTCTAACTATTCTACATATTGTATCATTCTTATTATTCTAGGTAACTGAACAACATCTGGCAAAGGCACTGCCAATGAAAACTAGCCTTTACTTAACCCAGGTGTATAATTTGATTGAATGTGGATTGATGTACGTTGTCCCCTTTCAAACAAATAAAATCAGCTATGTTGATGCATCATCTGGTCAGCTACTAGTTGATTAGTATAATCCAATCACATTTATGAATCTAACTGACTTTCATGAAAGCCTCAAAGAGCCACTAGCATGGCTGTGGACTCTTAGTCTCGACTCACTAAGATGTAATGTTCATGTATGTTTACAGCCATCTCTGCTCTAGCATCAGAGTGCATCAAGGGAATTTGTTATTCCATAGGAATCCTTGTAGCTGCTTGAATTATTTAAGAGATCCCTCAAAAAGCAGATCAAAATCCAACTGTATAACCATTTGTAATAAATGGTTACATTCTTGACATAATGATCTAGTGTGTGTCTAATACAAATGTTTTGGTCATTCAACACAGGCAACATCTGCCATGTATTTCTGATGCCTCTTTTCAGGTCAATCAATCTTGTAGGCCAGTCAGTTTAATAGTAAAAATGCCAGAGTGAAGCAATAAGATGCATCATTAATGGAAGTTTCATGAATTAATGAATGCAAACAAAAGTTTGGTATGCAAAAGTTTTGCATACAGTAATCATGTTCCTCTGAATGATTCATTATAATAGTAGGTGTAATTATATTCATCACTTCAATAGTGATGACTTGTCCCCACACTTTAAGTCTGCCTGCCCTCATAGTGATTTCATTTGTAATTTACTATAAATGCATTGTGATGAGTTTTACTTCCCTGTCTCAAGTTAGGTGTCACCAATGTCAAGTTATGATTCACATCAGACGGAATTTATACAAACTGAATGAACTCTTTTTTCTTTTCTTTTTTTCTTTTTTTGTCTTTTGTGTTTTATAGAATCAACATATCGCCATCAAGCCAACATTGACGATGAGATTGTCACCATGGAGATTCTGGACACTGCAGGACAGGTGAGAGAAATTATCCCTAATATGTCCCTAATCCAAACCTTTGTCAAACATTATATTTGTTTCAGGAATTAAAACAGAAATACAAAGACCTGAGTTCTGCACGTTCTTCAAATCATCCCTAATGTACTGTACTTGATAAGCGGTACTAGGTTTTACTGTTAGTTTATGAACTCTGTAAGTGATGTATCTGCCAGCATAATCTATTCTCTCGTACTGTGCTTCCCAAGACATATATTGCTGTAAATTAAAAAATAACTACAGAACAATTAGAGAGGTACTTTCATTAGATACCTCCCAAATGTCTGCATCTTTCAAACAAACTAGTTTGTAATACAGACGTTAAATTTTTGAAGTCTCAAGTTTAATTCTGACTCTGACTGAATGTGACTCAAGAAACCCCAGATGATGATGATTATGATGCTCATCATGTTTCTTACAAAAATCTCCCTCCAGAGCCTCAAGGATATTATGTACAAGCTGAGTAATGTTTTCCATGAGTAACTGACCTTTCTGTGTAAAAATCACAGCAGAAATCTTCATATTCACTCATATTTCCACATACTATAGATGTAGACTATTTACAATGCAATTTGTGAGGTAAATTTATGAATCTTTGTATATTGAGTTTTAAGTAAGTAACTTATGTATTTCAATGAAGTGAATCAGGTGGGAAGGTGTCTGACAACAAGTGTCACTTGAGTCAGTGTCGTTTGAAAAGTTTGAAAATGAAGAAAAATCTGCTGTTACAAACACTGAAGCACCCAAGTCTCTGACTGAACTGTCGGTGACTGAGCTGCATTGTGGTTAGGTCTATGTAGGTACCACACAAAGAAGAATGAGTGGAACAACAAGAAAAAATATCTCTGTTAATATGACAGAACTGCAATGTTAAATCTATAGCGTAATCTTTTAATGTTTAACTTTAATTATTAATGTTGATAGATATTCCATTATTTAGGTTTTATTTCTGTGACAGACCATTTGGCCCATCCCACAGAGGGCTGGGTGGATATAAGACAAAACCAAAAGATATACACCAATTACAAAACCATATGTACTTAATGAAATAACATGTATTTATGTGTAGTGTCTGATAAATTGTACACCTAATAGCAGAAAAAAGAAGAATACTCAACTTCTATCCTGATAAATGGCTTTTTTTCTTCTTTTTCTTTTCTCAAAGTAGCCTACCTGCTTTTTTGCTATGTTAGCAAAGTAAAAAGAAAAATACAATACAAAATGAAACTTACTTTGAATATTACTGAAATGGTGAGATGATGAATAAATAATTAAAAACTTTTCCAAAAGACACCATGGACATAAAAGAGAGCTGCCATACACAGCTTAAACAATACATACTTAAAAACATCCAGTTGAGTGCTTTATTTTTCTTTCAAAAAAAGAGAAAAGATGGCTCCAGCTGTTTTAATATAAATCCCTTTGAATGCTCAGGTATCATCTTGCCTTCGCTGCCTTTTCGTGGAGATATCTGATACTTATTTTGGAAAGACACTTGTGTGTTTGAAGTATTGTAGTAGGAGTAGATATGAGACGGAGTGGCACTTTCAGATGGTAATTTCCCGCTGTCTGACAGGAGCATTGCAGGGTCCTGGCCATGAGGGAGAGCTTGCGTAAGTCCTCTGGCTGAAGATAAATATGCTGCAGTGCTGCGTAGGTGTTCTGCTGGCGGCTGATTTCCCCTGCGACACTTCAGCCAAGTCATCTCTCTCTCATTACATTGTAGTCTATTTTCAGCTGGCATTAGGGATGAGGTCTGAATGTTTCCAGACACGGCTGCATTGGATGTCAGGCCTCTCCTGTCTCTGACTGTATCAAAGCACTGTGTTAGGGCTATCATGATTTGTGGAGGTGTAGGAGTATTCTTGGTAACTCATAAATCCCAAGTTCAAAAGTTGGTCAGGTATACAAATGTCAAACTTTGTCATTGGTTCTGTCGAGGGATGTCGTGTTTTTTTTTTTTTTTAATCTTCTTCTATCAGTAACTACGAAATCAGGATGTATGCATCTCCCTCTACTCAGGTTCTGATTTATAGTCTGCCACATGACCAGTTAAGTCCTGTTATAACCAGGCGGGCAGATTGTTTCTGCTTCAGCATGATCAAATTAGGAGCACATGCCTAAATGTTCATGTTCCTCAGACGGCAGACGGATGCAGAACAAAATCGTTCGCTTAAGCAGGTTTGGGAGAGGGCAGAGACAAAGAGTCAGGAGGCACAAATGCTTCTCCACAAAAAAAGAAAAAACAAAAAACAGACATGCAGACATGCTACATGCAGAAAACAACCTAGACAGATGAAGATAAAGAAAGAGCGGTGTAAGCTGAAAGCTAAAATAAAGCTTTATTACCTGTAGTAAACCTCCTCCTCCTGGTGGTCCAAAGCTACTGTGCTAGCGGTGTACACACCAGCTCTCGCCTGGTGCCTGGCCCTGTTGACTAGCAAATGTCAATGTACTTCCACTTATGCAGAGGACAGAAGTGTAGGTGCTCGTTCAATATGGCCCACGACACACATGTGGCCATATGCAACCCAGACCACTGAGTTTGAATGCATCCTCAGTGTGTCTTGGGTGCATTCACACCTGCACTTAGAGCTATCCACTTGTGATTGGATCACCCAAGACAATATTAACGCCTGGTGTAAACATGCTCCTGTATAAACAACAAATTGTGCTTTTCCAAATCAAGTCAATGATTCTGGACATGAAAAACAAATGTATAATACACAAGTATTTCCCAAAATGTCAAACTCTGAGAATCTTAAAAATCAGAGTCACAATTACAGTTCACCACCAAGTTTTCTGTCTTCACCTCAGGAGGACATCCAGCAGAAGGAGGGTCACATGCGTTGGGGTGATGGATTCGTCATTGTGTATGACATCACAGACCGGGGAAGCTTTGAGGAGGTGGCACCGCTCCGAAGTCTCCTAGAGGAGGTGAAGAAGCCAAAAAATGTGCCGCTGGTCCTTGTAGGTAACAAGTCCGATCTGGACCATGTCCGGCAGGTCGGCACAGAGGAAGGCGAGCGACTGGCAGCTGAAATGGCGTGCGCCTTCTATGAATGTTCAGCATGTGCCAGTGAGGGTGGGGCCGTGACTGAGGCCTTCCATGAGCTGTGCCGTGAGGTGAGGCGCCGCAAGGCCGTGCAGGGCAAAGCCAGACGCCGCAGCTCCACCACACATGTCAAACAGGCCATCAACAAGATGCTGACCAAGATCAGCAGCTAGGGAAGAGACTGTGATGTCTGATGACACAAGAAATGTAAATTTTTCACGTTTTAAGCAAATACTGGCTCTGAGATGGACAAATGGGACTGATTAAATGTGGAATCTGTTCTTTACGTATACTCTTTACCATTTTTCCATCAAAAGGTCCCATGTGCAATGTCTCTTCCGTCTGTCAGAGGTAAATGATGTTGTCACTTCAGCACGGGAGCCTTGAAAGATGATTTCTCATCCAAACCTTTGAGCTCATTAGGATCAAAATAATCCTGGATACTGGTGAAATATGAGACGTTTCATGATGACTCATTAAAGTGGTGAGGTTCTCAACTTTTTTACTTTTATCCTCTCATTTAACTCTATTTAAGATCAATAAATAAGCCAGATGGCACTCTGAAAATTATGCATGCAAGCTGTCCTATTTAGCATGCAAAGAATTCAAGGATTTATTGACGTCGAGCGAGAAGATTTCATAGTTTACTCTCTGTATCTTGTCTGTATCACATCTTGTGACATGCTTCGGCCCACATGTGTGTAACTATTGTGTCAGCAGTGGTCAAAGAAAAAAAAAAGATCAGATAACGTCTATTAGATAACACCAGATCCACTGTCCTTCACCCATTTCAATCCAAGAAAAATCCCCATAGTTGTCTATACCTGTCCTAAAAACAAACCTTGTAATAAAGTCCACAGTGTTCTGTTGACAGTAAACGTTCTGCAGTGGCTCCCTGTGTTTGTCCAGAACATGTGTTCTTCAAGATCTTTTTCTAAGGAACCAAAGCAAAGGTTCAGAACATTTTAAAGCTCACAAGAGAACATTCTAAACTTACTGAGGTCCATCCCAACATGTCACATTCCAGGGGTGTTTTTCATGTAATTTTAGTACTGTAAATGAACTACAGTATGTATGATATGGTATATTGCCTTAAGCACTGCTGTGTGTTAGGTGTGTACAGAACCCAAAGGCATCTACAGTAGAGGATACTGTAATTGTTGAAATGTAATGTTTTTTTTCTTTATGTATGTGACCTATTTGATGAAAACAACCAGCTGTGCACTTGTAATTAAAAACTGAGATATATCCCACAGTTTTTCCTCTTAATGAGTCCATATGTTGGATTGACATCAATGGAGGGGTCAGCACTGGGTGCATGATGTTCCACAGAGGAACTTAACAGTGCGATAAGTTTCAAATAATATCCACTGTGACCATCAAATGTCACATTTACATAGTGACAGTCTCCAGATGGGCAAAACAGTGCCGATCCTCATATAGTTTATATCCAACTCCTGAAACTCATTTACAACCATGGGTTCATTTGACTTTCTAATACCTTTCTATTGTGAAGATGTTCAACTTTAAAATCTCAACTATCTTCCTTTTGCATGTCAAATTATAGGTGCACGAACAATAAAATAAGACAGTAAAATATGCTGTCAGGTTTTCATGCCTGTTTTAGCTGTAATGAGAAGGCAGACAACGCAGGCTTAGAGGTGACAGACTAAACTGAAGAGTGAAAAATGTTGCCACATAATTTTGGGGAGGGGGAGGCTCAATGACCTGGTGATGTTTTACTAGACAAGAAATATAATTTGATGTTTACTTTTGCTTTCTTGAGGAATACTGATTAGCCTTTAGGCCTAAACATATTTTCAGCCAAATTAAATAAGACAACTTGAAAAATGGAAATTATTCTTGGGCTGAACTGTTCGCTTTATATAATATTATTCAGCATGGACTAATTATTTACATATTTTCAAAGCTGATTTGCAGATTAACCTTACCACTGAAGTTCTAATGTTGGCTGAAATTGCCCCTGAACTTCTTGCCACACTGAAACACCTCTCTGCAAGTTAGAGTAACCTATTAAAGTATTCTTACTTTTTGTTAAAGTAATACTGTGAAAGATATTCAAATTACTCACTGCTTCTAGTTGAATATAGTAGAGCTACAGTATTTCTCAATCCCACCAGCTGTGTTTCCATCTGATTGTCAAGTGAATTAGAAGCAAATTTTTGAAATGTCATTCAAAGCCTTGTTTCATCACAAGTTGGTGGTATTCATGAATCCAGGGAAGTACCGCAAGTAAACCGACACCACGGTGGGATCTCCCTATAGTATGCACATGCTTGGATGCAAGCTGTGTACAATTTTCTACTTTTATAGGTACCTTTTTATGTAATATTACCTTTTAACTTGCCTATTTCTGGCAATTGTCACAACAAACATCTAACCACTATGTATAATTTGAAGAACGTTAATATGACCATCCAAAAAGGTACCTTCATCTAATACTAGCAACAGACACAGCGTCTAGAAGGGAACCCCAGACCCAGAAAAGAGCTCGCAAGAGTGATCATTTTAACCCAAACCACGAGAAATCTGTCGAGTTTCATAAATCTTGGCTTTCCTTCTGGACAAAACAAGCAGACATTGAGAGTGACAGACATTACAGCGTGCCACTGTAGTAATGTTGGCAGCATTAGATGGTTATGACACACAAAGCAGTGACCAGATTTGTCTAAATGTATTAAAGCAAAAAAAAGTCTTCTGACTGACTTTTTTTTTGAGATTTCAACAGTAAAACCCACATAACCACTGCTACTGTTCTCTTGTGCAGCCAGCAAATTGTAAAAAGGCATTAACCTACACTTTTAACAGTCAAGACCACAAGGGTTTGAAGGGAAGAAGATGCTTCAACCTTTGTATTACTAATTTGTCTTGTTTGCCTTTATGTAATTTCAAAGCTGTTTTAAGTCTGTGAAATAAGGTAAGGTTTCCATAATGTCCAGAAAAAAAAAAAATTCATAATGGGTGAAGCCACGTTATGAACCAAAATCAGTTAATATATTGTGCTATTGTGTCTCCAGTTGGCTGTGTGTGTATTATAAATATTTAAGTGAAATAATATTCAGTCAAATTATAGTAACTGGAACTACTGCCCAACCTCCCAGTTTCCTTCATGACACTACATGTCCTCTCTAGAATCAAGTGATGGAAACAGTCACACTGTCACAGTGACAGAGAACTTTAATCCACGTGTCTATAGGTCACGTCACACGTGCCTGTAAGTAACAGAGCAGAGGTGGCAGAAGCCATGGACCAGAAACCAAACTAATTGTGTACCAACCCTAATAAACTGCAAAGAAGAATAAGAAGAAACAAAAATCAGTCTGATCAGAAGAAACAGCTTCTTCTTCTCTTGAGTGTTGAAACAGCTGATTACTTAAGAGTTAAATTTTCACTTGGTCAGAAATGATTTGCATTACATCTTTTCATTAAAAGCAAAAAAAATCAAGCATGCATAATTTTGGCATTTCTATCAATCTTTTCTAAGTGATACTTCAAAATGCACAGAAAAATGCTGATGGAAATTTTTGAAATGAAACAAAGTGTCCATGATCTCTCTCTCTCTCTCACACTCTCTCTCTCTCACACTCTCTCTCTCTCTCTCTCTCTCTCTCTCTCACACACACACACACACACACACACACACACACACACACACACACACACACACACACACACACACCTCAGAGAAAAAGTTTCCTTATCATGTTACAGTTACCAACAATACTGGGTGTATTCACCGGCAGCTCATTATTACAGCAGTCCAGCAACATTTTCTGGGAAATACCGAATCAAAATCATACTCCTCCTTGCAAAATTTCATCTTTATAGGCTTGAGGCCAGAAATTAAATCATATTCAATCATACTTTCTCTTACTTTCCCATTTAACTAAGATAATTAAAACTGTTACCCGCTTCTGAGACAGTGATGTATTTAAAAAAAATAAAAAATACAAATACACTTACTACAAATAGATTGCTGACTCAGGAAGAGGACACAAAAACTGCTTTCTTTAGTTTGGGTGAAGCAGAAAGGAGTGGCCCAGCTATCTGGCAGATAATTACTGGAGACAAAATCCCATAATAACCAGGCAAAGGAGCCACAGTGCTCCTCCTTATCCTGACCAGTTGGAGACTGTAAAGGGCAATTCCAGGTTTTCCAGGGTCAGTTAGTGAAGGGAAGTCATCTCGGTAAAAGAGAAAGTGGCAGTCTTGCCGTGTCACACACATTATAAAAATGAGTGGACATGGTGAGAGTGTCATATTTTTACTTCTGACACTCAGCAGGCTGGAGGGCAGCTCCATCAGCTCCCATCAGCCTCCAGCTGGTTTGAATTCTGCTGAAGTTTTGACCTTCCACTGTACCGGCCAAAGGGTCAAACTACAGATTTGATTCCCTAGGTGGCCAGTAGTCTTTGTAGCTTTTAGTGAGTTCTGTGCAGCCATATGGCTGGGAATGCACACAGACACACACACACACACACACACACACACACACACACACATTATTTCTCCTAGTGCTGTGGAGAAATAGCCAGACAAACAATTTTTATCAGACCAAAAAACTTTCAAGCAAGCAATGTCTCTTTTGGGGGTCCATTTTTCATGATGGAAACATTGTGACTGCAATTTCCCCACTATTTCACATGTTTTCTGTAATGAAGTTTAAAGCATTTACTGATGGATAATGGAATAGCTTCAGTTTTGGTCTCCACTAACTTGAGGAAAACATCTGGTTATTTATCTGCTAAAAGCTTCTCTGTGTACAGCCACTGCCTTTGTCATTTGGTGCTGGCCAAATAGAATATAGGATGTTTATTTAAGCATTTTAGACTAATGAGCAAGGTGTAGGGTTACACATCGTAAAAGTATGCTGTAAAAATACTTAACTTTATGTCTAGAGATGGGGATAATTGTTTTTTTCTTACTGCCAGCTAGTTACCTGCACAAACAAATAAGTGAACTTGGTGCTGCTTGTTAGCGAGCCAGTTAAGCTAACCTGTTAGCTGGTTGCCGAGTCTGTTCACCACATTAATCATCAGGATGGAAGCCTTCGAGCACCTCCTCCTTGCAACGGGAGGACAGATAACCTAGAGCCAGGGTTTTCTGAGGGCGAACAAGGTGTTGCTCACAGACTGAAAATGTATGTAATAATGTAAATGTAATAAAATATGGAGAAATACGTAAGTTGACATGATGGATGGTTGTCAGCCCTGAGATTGCTGCTCTTTGACATGAAGAAAAGATCTCACTCTGCCACTATTTCATAGTACCACAAACGTCGCCCACACACCTAATTCCCTTCTTTGGATTAGGCAAACTACTATTTGTAATTAATGTTCCGTTTATAACAGTTTTTATATAGTCTAATACTGTACAGATATTCAATCAGGTTCTTCATTGTAGTCCAGTTATCTAGGCTGGGTAAAGTGCACAGAGCTGCTCACAAGGCTTTGAACAGCTTCCTCTTTTGAAATGAATTATTTTACTGTTATGTTAAATGTAATTTTCTTTTTTGTTAAAATAGATTTGATAAAACTGGTACAGAAAGGGGCATTATTCAGGATACAGATGTAACCTTTACTGTATCACATGATGCCTACTCATCATTGTCATCACTGCAAAGTTCATTTAGAATTCATTTAGATCAGTGCATTGATCTATTTATTCACTTATGGATCAAATCAGGAACTTAGGTCTGATTGGTTTGACAAGTCAAGGAAACAAACTAATTGCTGAAAAGGTTCAACCCAAGGCATCATGGTAATGCCAGTGGATGGCTAACAACAACTCTTATTGAGACAGAAAAATGTAAAATGTAAAGTGTGTAATTTTATCTTGCATCCAAAAAAGATACTGCAGTTCAAGGCCGGATTACAAAACTTCTAAAAGGGACAGGATCACAACAAAGCTAACGTTGTAAGCACATAGGTACTATTAATGTTAGCCTTTCCTGCTCAGCTTACTTTGGGGCTACCCCCTTCACTTTTCCAGCAGTTTAATAAAAAACAGACAAGACTTTTCTTGTCTCTTATTCTCTGGATTCATCACTAGAAACAACCCCATTGGAAATTAAACTTAGTCATTAACCAAATGGTTAATATAAAAATACTGATCAGTGTAGCTGTAATATAAAAAGGTTCTATTCCAATGCAATGAGTGCATGGTCAAGCTGTCTTGTTATGGTTGGACAGAGAAGTGTTTAAGATGCATCAGAAGGGAGTGGGCTGGTGTGTGTATCCTCTCAGTAATTTCCTGTCATGCTGTGATGCTCCGAAAGTTAGTGCGAAGTGGGGTCGAGAGTTCGATGCACTGTGGGCCCACTTGTCGATCCTCATCACTCTGAAGAAAGATTAACACATGGTGGCTTTGTTGGAAAGGACGGTTGCAGTGGGTAAAAGGTGCTCGATTCAGACAAGCAGGGAGAGATAAGAAAATCCCTGTCAGGGAAAGATATGGAGAAGCTCAGAGGATTGATCCAACACAGCTCTTTTTGCCAGCAGGGTCCTTGCCTCTGGGTGAATGTGACACCAACACTGATGGGCATGAAGGTGCTTGACTGCAACTTGCAGAGGCTGGACTTCACACAGTTGCCATCTCTTACATCAGTATAAGGCAGATGGGAGGAGGAGGCAGTTAGAGAGCAAATGAGGGGATGAGGACAGTGATGAGGACTAACTGAAGGAGAAAAAAGCCACTTCTTGCCCAGAGGAAAAGATGAGATATCCATGGCCTGAGTGCCATGCTGGGTGAAACTTCACAGCAGGCAATATTCCCATCCCAGCTCTCTGTGCATTACTGTGGTTTTGAGATGTGGATGCCATTTCTGTAGGTGGCATTTTCAAACAAATACAAATGAACAGGACTGCAACCGATGATAATTTTCATTGTCAATTAATCTGTCAATTTTTTTCTCAACTAATCACAGTTTTTTGGTCCATGAAATATCAGAAAATGGTGAAAAATGTTGATCAGTGTGTCCCGAAGCCCATGATGATGTCCTCAAATGTCCTGTTTTGTCCACAATTCAAAGATATAGGACTGAAGAAACCAGAAAATATTAACATTTAAGAAGCTGAAATTACAGAATTTTTATTTCTTAAAAACTTACTCAAACCAATGAACCAATTATAAAAACAGATGGCGATTCATTTATTGGTTGACAACTCTTCAACTAAATCAACTGCTGCCTCTTGGCTGGTTATACAGTCTAAAACTGACAAGGACAGTGGATGTGAAAGTGGATTTGTTTATACTACTTTGGGTGCCTGCATATACACATACAGACATATTCACATTGGCAACACAGACTAAGTCTGTGTTGACAGACTAGTCACCCTGCTGCCAGTCTTACAGAAAGTCGAACAAACTGGACTGGTGTCTGAGCATCCCAAAATAGCTGGTCATTGTCAGTTTAGTTTGACAGTAGGAAAAATGCTATGCTTTTATTTATTTATTTTTTTTTATCTGTGTTATGGCTAATTAATGCTGATGATGCTCGCTTTCTTGTTTGTGGACTGGTTGGTCAACCTCTGTGTTTCATTGCCCAAAATCATCCTGGAGCATGAGGCCACGGCTGTTTTTTATTCATCGGGCTGTTTTCCTAAGAGCTTTCAACTTTGCATTCGTTTTCAGAATAAGAGAACTTGAGGAAAGTGATGCACCTCTTGTGCAGCAGTTGGATGGAGGTTGCAAGGGGAGTTGATGGTTAAAGCCACAGGTGAGGTCAATCAGTCAAGCACATGTCGAAAAAAGTTTAAATAAAAGTTGGGGGTGGGGGGTTGCCAGATACACAAGAATAATTATTTATAGCAGCATGAGCATGCATGCCCTTTTGGCACACTGTCAGACAAACATCCACAAACAAAAAGTCACCATAATCATAACAACACCGAGTGTTACGCAGCTCCTCAGAAAGGAGAACCGACTCCCAGCAACCCCCAAAGCAGCTGAAAAGATTAGGGAAAGTGCTATGCTTGAACTACTGGTACCTATGTATGATTGCATATGCAGAGGTGAGTACCTTTGTGTTCGTGTAGAGGAGAGTAGTATATATTAAAAAATTCCTATTTATCTGAGCATGTAGTGCAGGCCTTTGTCACATTAGTATATGCTATTATGCTGTCATCCTGTCATCCTACCAACCTGGTGGCTCACACTTACAATAAGAAAGCTGAACCAAAGTCTCGACAACCCATTGAGACAAACAGGTGAGAAGAAAAAGAGGACAAGATGAGGGCACAGAGCTCTTCTGGCAAACATTTCAATCACAGGTATGATTCTGTAACTTTTGGCTGATTTATCTGATGCAATCTCAAATTTAGTCACTGTGCAATTGTATTTAGATTAATAGCTTACTGTCATTTTTTTTCCTCTGCTGATCAGGTGATCAAATCCAGATCTGGATGGCCTGATTGCCCAGCTTGAGAGGCATTTGAGTGAGGCTGGAGTCCTGGCAGCTTCTGGGATACTGGGTCCACAGGCAACTACACACTTGTGCGCTTGTGGAGGATTTTATTTTTTCCCTTGATCTGGGCAAAGTCCTTGAAGAATTGCCTCGTTCAGGGAACAAGAAATCTCTGACACACTTGATAATGACATTTTCAAAAGACATTATCATGAACAGACTGAGTCATAATATGAACCTTTTCAGAACAAGACTCAGCTGGTCATGTTGCCATAGTTGTCCTTAAAACACGAGGACTTTAGGACTCTCTTTAACCATAAGCCAGCTGGCTGCCATTGCCCTGACGGTCAGACTGTGAGGGAGGAAGGGTCTTCTCCACTATGAAGAGAAAGGTGTGTGTTCCTGATGCCAAAATACTTGGACTTTCATTAAAAAATACTCAAAACAGCCTGTCAAAGATTAGAACAATGACTTTGGAATAATGAATGTGCATGACTTTGTTTGTATAACTGTTCTGAGTATATCAACTGAGAAATAAAATATGGGAATACTTAAAAAAATATGACTCCTTGAACTGTTCAGGACCAAATATTCTGAATAGACACACAATTTATACATTTTCCCCTAAAGTTTCCACAGGGTACGCTATGTACACCAATCACAGAGTAATGTAAAGAGTGCTGAGCTGAAGCAGACGACAAAGTGTACTTCATGTGGAACCTCTTAATTAGCACCAGCCAAACGCTGATAAAGTATGAAAGTGGCTGGTCGATATCTGCATTTTAGAAAGTTAATTTCCCAGTCCTTTTCTGCGTAGGCCTCCCACTCAGTTCTCATTTTACAGTATATTGTGGCATAGCTCACACTACATTCAGGATGTGTCTACAATAACAACATATTGAGCATTATGACTCATGAATGCCTCGGGAGTCAGGAGTCCTGTTTGCTTATTTCATATTGTTAGTATGAGCTTACAAACTCACATGCATTCACTTAGCAACTCCCATAGGCCTGTTATTTTAAGTGCAAGACACAATATAAGCAAACATGGAAAAAATACCACATCCCAAAGGTGTAAATGTAATAACAGAATTAATTATTTATGCGGTTCTCAAATCTAATCTTTATGAAATTAAACAGAAAATAAATACAACTTGGATGCCTCTCCACTCCCTTTCCTTTCACGTGGTTCTTTTAGCATACCTAGATATCCTGTACCTTTAGTTATTGACAGCCAGAGTACATGGGACAAAGGAAGAAACAATATAGATGTGTCGGTTTCAGTGAACCTTCAAAATCTTGTGGCTTGAAGGCTAGCTGCGGTGGGTGGCCTAGAGTTCAGTGTCTTACTAATAAATGTATCCTTTTAAGATAAAACTGGGGGGATTATATCTCCTTTCATTTTTTTTTTTTTTATTCGATGTTGCAGAAATTTGTGCATTACAAAGATGGCTTTGCATAATTATGCTGCTGTGATTAATAATGGATGAATATTTTGCTATTTTTACAGCTGGTTGTTAATAAAGAAAAAATTGACTGGAATTTTGTAACTTAGTCGATATGTTAGGTTGTCAACAAGTATGTTGTACCTAATCTGAATCCTTGTGTAACATATCCTGTCAGTACTCACAGTGCCTTTGAAAAACCCAGGAAGCCGCGTTGTGCTCCGAGGTGGAGAAACACTTCTGAGGCTCTGTCCATGTTCACATGCAGCAGGCAGGCTCCTCTCATCTCTTCTACTGCAGCAGTGTCGGTGGCAGCACCCAGAACACACAACGCAGGAATCCACAAATGCTAATTAAAACTCTTCTCTTTCCATATTTAAATATCTATATGAATTCGGTTTATAAAATGCAATATTTTTTGCTCTCATTTTTCACAAATTGAAGTAAAAGGTCTAAGAAATAAGTGAATCCACCTGACTCTAAACATGATTAAAGCAAAATAGCCATAGTTTGGTGTCTTACTAATACATGTCTTCTTTCAGATAAAACTGCACAATGGCCTTTTTTGGGCTGAGTAATATGGTCTATAAATAATATATCAATATTATCTTTATAAAGGTCTACACATTTTCTTTAAAATAAAATAATGCAAATTCTCAAATAGTGCAACTTGGACATAATTATCAATATATAAAACACAAAAACACCTCAAAGTATTATACAACCACAATAAAAAAGGTCATATCATATTTATCACAATACTAAAAGAACAAAGTAAAATCTGCCACTGAAAAATGTCTTATTAAAATGAAGGTATCCAGCCATGACCTTTGAATTGTGTTGTTTTGTTTGTTTGAATTATATATGTTCAATTGCAAAACCAAACAGTTCAGTCTGTGGTAGCTGTTTATACCCCCCCCCCCCCGCCCAAAACATCTAATATCCCTGCAGATATTGCCCAGTCCTCTATCAACACATTTCTTTATTGTGATTTTGCAATATTAGATACATTGTTACATCCCCAGTGGATATAATGACTGTGGGTAAAGGCAATTAATAGAACAGGTAGAATAATCTGGTTAAATCTGGTAAAATTGCATCTCTTTACAGTAATGCAGCCTTTAAAACCAGGAAAAGACAATTTTTATGCTATATCATGATAACAATTTTGTCACATGTCACAATTTTACTGTTGCTTAACCCAAAGTCTTTCATTGTGACCAGTTACAGACACACCTGTGCAATAATCATGAGGTTTAATTAGCACCTCTATCTGCCACACCTGTGAGGTGTCTGGATTATCATGGCTCATTAACACAGATTTTGATAAACTGGGACCTTTCTGTGCACATTAAAGGTTTATTTCTCTTAAATTTTGAGCACCAGATCGTTTTAAGTCAAGTTGTGAAAAATGAGAGCAAAAACCAAAGTGTTTACATTTCTGTTGTGTTTAGATAGAGACCACTCACCTGGAGCAGTAGCCGTTCCTCACGACTGTTCCTGTCATCCAAGCTAGTGACAGCAGCAGCTAACTAACAATTAGCAGCAATTCGCATGCCAATTAAGTCAAATTACAGACAGAAAATGGCTCTTTGCATGTGTTTTAGACGTTTAATAGGGTTACAAATATTTAAAAAATATGACTCTAACTTAAATGACATACAGCAACTTCACGCACTTTACTAGTCTACAAACTTGCCTTTCTGCCTTCTGCATTTCTTCCGTTTTAGTCCCGCCCTTGTCGGAACTCGGTAGATTACTCATCACTGATTGGCTAAAACAAAAGACGGACACCTGTCTAACCAATGTACAGCAAAGAAAGAATATGAGCGGTTCAAGGACTGCTCAAAACAGAGGACACGTGTAGTGCGTCTATTAATTTAACCATATTGAATGTACTACAAGGACTTTTTAACTGTTTATACTGATGCCTTTATATGATCTGAATAAGCAAATAAGATCAGTAATGAGAGGACTGTTTATTTCTTGTGAGTCTTTTATTTATTTAGTTAGTTAGTTATATTTTGTGGTCATGGTGGTGCAAACACACCACCACAGGTGCCTCTAAAATCAGCACAATATTAAACATTCCTTCTATATATTCATTTGTAAACTGAAATGCAACACCCCCAGTACATTTGAGCTTCCCACCCTGACTGTGGTGCCAGAGGAAAATTTGAATATGGTGATTTGCTATTTCCTGCCTGTTCCTGCTTGTTTATTTATTTATTTATTTTATTTCTAATTCTTCCTCCTGGTCTGTAAAAAGGATATGCAAAGATTAAGTGTCCTCTACATGACATGAAAGTTGAGTTTGAGAGTTCATTCATGAAACTGGAAACAGAAGGCAACAAAACAACAAAAGAAATCTTGCATGGACCCTGAGGTGAGATTGTTTTGTCAATTTTTTTCCCCTTCACTGCAGTGAATTGCCAGTGTGATACTGTTGCCAGATACAAGTTTAAATAACTCAACTGTCCTTGAACTGAGAAGTAACAAAGAACACATTATCTGACGTTGCATTGTGCTCAGCTAGAAGAAAAATATTCGGCAAACTCTGGTGGAAAGCACGTAGCTCTCTCTGGTGATGCTATGAATGTCTCTGGAGGGAAACAAACATCTCTCAAGCGATAATAATTCCCATATCCTTGCAGAGGCTGATATCTCCATACATCCTGTTTAGATTTGCAATCATGGAGAAAATTAGCTCTACAGTGATTTCAGCACACTCACATAAATAACCACAGAAGAGTATTTTGACTGACAGGCTGAATGACTGAGATAAAATCACAGCAGAAGATGATTTATTGTCCACAAACAGAGATAAGGCAATCAATAAAAGTCAATAAAACTGAACCGTGTTTATTTTTTTATGAACTCATTTGGGAGCAGATGAATTCGTGAGACACTCTTAATGAAATTTTCCATTTTAAGGGAGAGCGGAGGGAGACAGAGAAGAGAGAGCATCAGAGTTTCATAGCAGAGGAAATGAAAGGCCTACAGAGAGGGGTAACGTTCCCTCTGTAAACAGGCCGACTCTCCGGAGCTCTTCTCTCCTCTTCGACCCAGTCTCTTACAAACAACACATACTTCTTCCCTGAGTGGGCTGACAAGCTGTTTAAGTTGAACTTCAGGAGTTTATTTCAAAAGTGCTATACAGCACATCCGCTTCAGAGGAGAAAAACATCATCTCCTCAAGTCCATCATCCAGTGTCTTTTGAACGTTATGTAAGTGTGTGGAAGTGTTCACATTTGATGAACTTCAGACTGTCTTAGAACAATAATATCATATATTTCAGTGAGCAAAACATTTTTGTAAAGCTTTTACACAAATTAAAGCTCTCTTAAACTCTTGTAAATGTTAGTTTATTATTTACTTATTGTTGAAAACTACTTTCTTCATATGTGTAAGACTACTTGCTTATCTGTAGACAAATGTTCTTAAGTATATAAAACTTTTTTTTTTAATTTTCCCTGAAATTTGTAGAAATTAATTAATTATTTTGTTTTTTAGCCAGGGAATGAAAAATCAAGGAAAAACAGTGTTACTAATTATTCCTAATGATTTTGATTCAATTCAATGAGCACATTCCTGGTTACAAATGGAAGAAGTATTTTGATTTTAAAAGAATGTTTGGACATTTTGAGAGATATACTTATTTGCTTTCTTGCACAGACTTAGTATGTAGGAACAAAACATGAATCTAGAGCAGCAGGATGTTAGTCCAGCTCCTAATATTTATGCTAAGCTTACTATATCCTGGCTATAGACATTTAAGACATTCTATATTCTAGATATTTAATGTGCAGTCATGATATGATAATGATATCAGTCTTCTCTAACTCTTGGCAAAAAAGTAAGCATATTTCTCAGAACATGGAACTATACGGCTGCAATGCATTTTCCCACTATAATGAATCTATAATAAAATGGTGTGTATAAGGATACAGCATACAAACCATTTAAGGTTTGAAATGTCAAATACTGCAGTATATAAGTCGTTCATATTTATAGTCAGAGAAGCAGCAGCCTAAAGATATGCTTTAAGGTATTTCACATGATAAACATAACATGTTGTGGAAAAATGCAAAGTGCTCTTAGTGTGTTGCATTCTTTAAAAAAAAAAAAAAAAAAATCTTTACCCATGATAGCATCTGGCCATGCAGATAGTTTTGGATTTATGTGCTGGTGTTTTGAGATATCTATCTTTGAGATTTCTGCTGTCAGCCCAGTACCAAGGAAATGAATGGAATTCACTTGGAGAGTTTTCATTGGAAATACCTTCCCTACTGTAGAAACGCTCCCAATAAAAACCGTAAACAGCAGGACGTAACCAAGACTCTGTTTCCATAAAGACATTTGGTGTTGAGTTTTTAAAAAAGCAATTTTTCAGTTCTTTGGCCACCTAAAACACATTTTAATCGCCCTACATTGTGTGCAAAAGTACTGAAGATAAAAACAAAGCTGTGTAAATACTCAGAGCATGTGAGAAAATGTTTTTTTGTGTGTATGTGTGTATGAGTGTGTGGTTTGGGTGAGCTGACCCTTCCCTCTTCCCTGATATCGCTTTGCTTTCTACCTTTGCATGAACCTTTGCATGTGTAATTTCTTGAAGCAGCATCCTGTTGAAACAAACAACACATCAAAATAAAGATGGAAGACGGGAGTTTTACTTGTGGCTCAGGAGGGAGTCGAACACTCAACGGGTTGATTCCCATTCCTCCTGTTTCACATGTGAAGCTGAAGCCCACACTGCTCCTGATGGTCAGGCCTGTGCCTCAGGGTGCGTTCACACCAAAAAGTCCAGTTCCTGAATCAAACCAATTCAAGGATGCAACATTGTTTCAGTTTTCCAGCTGCTCCAGTTTGCATTCATGAAGGCAAAAGTCAAACGGTCCAGAAATTGTAAACACAAGTCATGAGGTGGAAGTCCAAAAATGAATCTAAGACATACAAAACATTAACATACTTTTTCCCTGGAAAAATCTGAAAATAAAATGACTGTGCAGAATTTTTAACATGTACATCTGCTAATATAGTAATATGAATCCTAATCAGCCAAAACCCTATGTCACGACCTTTGACCCCATGTCCAGCCAAACAATGGGACGTTTGATCTGACAGCAATACAGGTTAACTGATTGCTAACATGGATGACCCAAAGGCAAAAATAGCCAGTAAATTGTGGACAATACATCAGTGGTTCTCAGCTTTGGAGCCAGGGGCTGGTTTGTAAAACTGGACCTGTGCAGGTGCAAATGTCGTTCGACCATCAGCAGGTAAAAGAACAACAAATGGTTGAATTTCTCTCTGGATATCGTACATCATGGAGCACCGTCAAGTTCTGTCCATGTTGGTGTTGATTTGGAGCCCGTACTGCACATATGAACGTCTCGTAAGACAATGCAGGTATTTCTCATTTCATCATGAGTCCAGGTTTGTCTTCTGCAATTCCGCATTTTGGTTGAAAGCACGCTATAATTTCAACAGTCACCAAAATAGGAGCAGAAGACGTTTTTAACCAATGAGATGACACATACAGTGGTAGGCTTCAGTGATCGGTTTAAAAGGTGAAATGTACCTCTCCAGAGTTCACCTGACAGTGGTCTGAGACCATCCCTGAAACGGACCAGACCGATTGTTTGGTGCAGCACCAGAGTCCAGGTCCAGCATTCACACCGACTCAAACGAATCTCATCGAGGGGTTAAACGCTCCAGGGCTCGGTTCAACCAGACTAAACAAGGCTGGTGTGAACACGCCCTTATCACAAGATCTGTCGATCTCTTTGTGTGCACATGAACTTGCAAACATAACAGCAGCAAGAATACAATAAAACTGTGGAAACCAAAGTAGAGGATTTCCATCTCTCTGTCTCTCTTCATCCTGTGCTCTATGAAGCATTGCAGTTGCCATGACAACCAAGGCCCTTCCTTGTTTTACTCATACTCACTATGGTGACCAAGGTGTTGTTGTACTGTGGGCAAGACTGAAAGGGGTAATGAGGGTTTCTTTACACACATACAGCATGTAAAGAAAGTGTGCTTATACAGTACTCTTACAGGTACATACACAGAAACCCACCCACACGTATGTGCACACGCGCAGTGGTTAAATGATGCGATGAAACCTCTGATGCACGCTGGGGCCTTCAGGGTCTGACATATAAACTGAGCTGAATAAAACAGAGCCAAGGTTAAATATAGAGGTGCCACTCCACCCTTTAAAATCGATGCTCTCCTCCCTGAAGGGCTGTAGAGTTACACACTTCTACCTGCAGCATCGGGATAAAACATCAGAAGAAATATGAGTCACAGTCATCAGAGGGAACCGCAACAGAAACAATGGTAAAAGCTTTCATAGAATGCAAAAGTCAATTTCAATTCTGTTCATCTGAACCTCCTGTAGTACAACACTACCAAAAATCCACACACCTACAGCTTCACAGCAGAGTCCAGCCTGAGGCCCTTTACTGCGTGTCCTGTCTATCTATAAGCTATCCTGTCAAATAAAAAAAGCATAAAACCCCCAAAATTTATGGGAACGGGACAGACATGAGGTCATAGTGACCTTGATCTTTGACCAACAAAATTTAATTCCTGAGTCTGAGCGAACATTTGCGCCAAGTTTGAAGAAATTCCCTCGAAGTGTTCTTGAGAACAGGATGGCATGAAAACATAATGCCTCTGGCTACAGCTGTTGCTAGTGTGGAGCTATTAAAAACAAGGTAATTCAAGTTTTTTTTTCCAAAAAAATGTGAGTCACAGAGGCCCTTCGGCAAACAGCCATGAATGTGCACAAAAACAAATTAGGCAGATCAGTCCAGTAGTATCGGTGATCAGCTGAGCACTAAATGCAATGCAGATGCAATGACTGCATGATAAGAAATGATAATAAAACAATAGTCGCTAGAGTTGCTAAAGGGGTGGGGGGTTGTTCATGGTTCACTTGTGGCGGGTGAACGAAATGAACCAGGTTACTTATCTTCTCATCAGTTGCACTTTTCATGCTAAATGCTAATACAGTCTAACTTATACAGTTTTAAGGGATTTATGGCTCCAGTGCAGGACAGGAACAGTTTAATGGTCTAAGTCCACCATCAGCACTAGTTATCAGTCTTTTCACATGCTTTCATCAACTATTTTCTAACAGACTTCAATGTTACTTTCATCATTGCATGAAAATATCTTAAAATGGAAAAGTCAGTTTTTCTTGAGTAGGTTTCTCAAATGGTAATTTTCACTGATTTATATATTAAAGGAGTAACTGTACCTTTTTTTGAGTACAGATTTTTAGTACACAACCCCCCACTGCTGTCACCCCACTCACAGACTTTTACCACCAGCACTGTACCCACAGTGCAGCTGCCACCATCACAGATCCCTCCCAGCCCTCCTGCGGTCTGTTGGTAGAAGGTCCTGGACGGTTCAGACTGCGACTCTGCAGCAGCCTCTGCTCTCAGGCAGTCAGGCTCCTCAGCTTCCTGCTGCCTCATCTCCAACCCTGACCCCCACCCACCAAACCACCCACTCTCTGGACAAACTTTTATATCCATTATTACTGCTGAAATAGCAACAGTTTACATATTCTCTTACACTACCTTACAGTTTGCACTGTCCTTCGCACTATTGACGTACATTGTTTTACTGACCTGTCAATGTATTATTTTTTATTCTACAGTCTTATTTTCTTGCACTTTATGTTCTACACAGATTTAGTCAGTGTTTTTTATGTTGTATATTTGGCTGAGGTCTACACTGTAAAAAGAAATAGTTGAGATGACTTAAAATTTCAAGGTAATATACTGCAAAAGATTTATGTTTTGAAATAAACTTTGAAAAGTTTTGCTGAACTATAATTTACTTCTCCTCTTTAGATAAACTTGAATCCTTTCAGTTTTAGAAATAAAAAACAAAAAATGAAAAAATTGGTTGCAGTAAGCTGCAAACCTGATTTGTCTTTTTAATTAATTAATTAATAATTAATAATTAAGTAGATTTAATTAAACTTTCCTCAATGTTTTTTAAATACGGTGCTTTGAGTTTCTAAAAATCAAAGATTTAAGTTTATCCAAAGACAGAAATTATCTCAACAAAAGATTGGTAGTTAGTGGTTGTTGTTTTCTTTTACTTTTTGAAGACTTAAAAATTTGAGTTGGGCTCAATTTTGCTGAACTGAAATTTTAAGTTTTCTCAACTTTTTCATTTTTTACAGTGTATGTGTTTATAGGCTGCTGGTAAATGGCATTTCATCCCAAATGTACAATTGTATATGGATTACTCTGAGTCTAATTCTGCAGGTAAATCAGTTTCATAGTTAGGCGACTCACAGCTGGATACCAGACAGATGCTAATATTATGTATTGTGAGAGATGATCTTCACTGTATGTCATGTCAGATAGCAAAGTAATAAATGATATATAAATCATAACTATATGATGCTATTTGTCTGTTATCTGTAATGTGATGTTTGCCCTCTGTGCCATCATTATTTCATGTGTGAATAGCAGCTGATCAGTAATTCATGCCCTGACCGTCCCTGTCACTTTAATTTAGGAGTGATAATTATATATTTTTTTTCAAGATATATTTTGGCTGAAGAGATTAAAGCTCATGTCCACAGTTAAGTAGGATTAGACTGGCTATGAGGAAAGATGTTTGGGAGGACAGCGCCCCCTTCTGGTTTAATTAATTCACTATAGGCGTGTAAAACAACTCTACACTTGTGATTTCTACCCAAAACAGAAATTCAAGGTGGGACATGAAGATAAAAGACGCAAAATTCAGAGGATTAGTTCCATTTCTCAGAGCAAACATACGCAGGAGAAAACAGTGTTGTGTTGTGGAGATGGACTATCAGTGTGTGTGGTGGCTGCAGGCAGGCAGGGACCTGCGGCAGATGAGAGATTTGACATTCCACCTTAAGCATGCGAGAAATCACCCTGGCAGCAGATTAGCATCAGGCTGCCAGTGGTCTGGTATGCAACACATGTCTCGGATCGGGAAACAAATGTGAATAAGGACAAAGTGTGAGGAAGCTTCAGGGTTTAGGATGTTGTAGTGGGTCAGAGGTCGACTGATTTGGGTTTTTAATGATAACTGAACTTAAGAACTAAGAGGCAGAGAGTTTAATCCCTCTTTAAGGCTGATTTAAATCTACATATAGGCTTCTGTATGAGGTGAATTCTTAGTAAGCACAGTAATAAATTGCATTCGCCTGATATAAGTCGAATATATGATATTCTCCAGGAAAAGCATAATGTTCTTTTTTCTGTGTTTTATCTCTAAATCGTTCAGTAAATCAGCTACTATTGAATGTAGTCAGGGTGGTCTGAAGTCTTTCTAGTCTTAGCAAAACAGTCTTTTATTAAACTTGACATCACTTTATTTTCTTAGAGAGATTTCTTAGAGACCAGCTGGCGGAACAGCAAACGGTATCATAAGGAATGAAGCAAACATGAGGGAGAGGCTTTAATTTACTGAGCTGTTTACAGTTTAAACTCCTTTACATCAGATTAACTGTGACAGCCTCCGAGTCCGCTGGATGTAAATCTTTACTTTTCTTTGTACACAGTCCTCCAACAATATAAGAAAATGCTGCTCCTCTTGTACTATGAACTATGAGAAATATCTGCACTTAAATCTTTATTATTTAAAGGAGGGTTGTGGCTGGATGCGTCTCAGATAAGGTGCAGATATGTGCAAGTTGCTTATCAAATTTGAACTGTACGGAGGCCAGACTTGCAAATATTTTTTAGTGCTGTTATCTCAAGATCACAAAGTTCATCATTTCATTATCTCAGCACAACAAAGCTTGTTTTTATCATGATAACTAATTAATTTGTAAAATAAAAGATAAGTAAATACAATCATTTCATTATCCCAGGAAATCAGCCTTTAGTTTTCTCAAGACAATGAGATAAATTCACCTGTTATCACAAGAAAACAAGCTTTGTTACAAGCATAAGTACAAAGAAAAGTAAAGATTTACATCTACTGAAGTTAAGTCAGTTGATCTGGTCTGATGTTAAGATGAAGTTAAAGGAGGTTTTGGCTGGATGTGTTTAAGATGAGGAGCAGATATGTGCAAATGATCACAAGCCGAGTACGGCTGTACTCACTGTACTTACTTATCTCGACGTCAAGAGTTCATTTTATTATCTTGAAAAAGAAAAAGTTTGTTTTCTCATAAGTGGTTAATTTATCTCATCATAAAATTAACTAGTAAGAGGATAATTTATCTTATCTCCACAAAAACAAATCTTGATTTCTTGTGATAAAAGGTTCATTTATCTCTTTATCTGTAGAAAAAATGTTGTTTTTGCGTGAGGAAGTTCATTTATCACATTATCTCGAGAAAACAAAGTTTATTAACTTGTGATAAGAGGTTAATTTATCTTATCTTAAGAAAACAAAAGGCTGATTTCTCAAGATAACAAGATGATTTAATTTAATAATCTTTTTACAAGTAAATAAGCTTTGTGATCTTGAGCTAATGGAAATGACAAAGTATTTATAAGTATGGCTGTTCTCGTCCTCCCATTCTCCTACGGTAATTTGTCTTTATAGGTGGATATTCTCTGTTGTTTGCTGTGATGTGAGAGATTTTTTTTTTTGTATTATTCCTGAGTTGTATTTCAGATCCACACACACGAGCACGGTCCAGAATAATAGCGCTTGCAAAATAAAGACTCTTTCGATACCCCGCAGCCATCACAGTCTGTCAAACCAGTGACTCTCGATGACATTTTCACGCCCACGCAACAGAAATGCTGAATCCTGTGCTGAGGTTTTCTCTGTGTCAGGCAATAAAACAGATACACAAAGACTCATCGAAATGTGCCTTAAAAAGTGGTCATGAAAGATGACAACAGGTTGGTGTGTCTTCGTGGGCACAAAGTATGTGCATGTTGGTTACAAGTGTATACTGTTACTGTGCCATATCTTTTAGTTTTAAGAACTTTAAGTACTGTTTTACCAACATATCTGGTCAATACTGATGTTTTCTCAGTATTCTAATTCTCCACAGTTTGTGTTTTAATTTACTTACACAGGATGGAGCGTTTTAACATCTTTTGGCTGATTTGTTCTGTTTTTATGGCTCACAACTCTACTGTTTTGGGTCTCTCTTGCTGCTCTATTCAACCTTGTGTCCAGCGACAGGAAGCTATTTTGAGGGGGAAAAAACCCAACTAAAAATAAATCCACTGCACGTTACCTGCCAAAACAGCAGAAAAACAAAGTCAGCGCCTCCATAGTGAAGCAGCTACTAAAGAGATATTGATGGAGAACAGAACAGAGCTATAAGGAGGAGAAATATTTGACTTAAATTTGACAGTTATCCAGAAACACAACTTCAAATAGCTGCTAATGTTACTCCATAGCTGCTGGATGCTAAATTAGGAAGTCATCAACGTTTAATTTTAATCCTGGTACAACAGTGTTATGTAGCTTGTGTTATTCACTTCAAGTTTGCAAAAATTATGTAAATTCTGGGGTGCAGAAGCATCATGGGAGTTGTTGTTTTCATTGTTAAACGATCACCATCACATTTGAAAATCTGTCTGACTTGACGTCCTTTCTCTGGTTTTGAAGATTGTTGGAAAAATTTGGGATAATATAAATACACATTTTAATGCAGAAATGTTACATATTATAGCTTCAATTCAGGTTTAAAAATTACTCACAAATAATGATGTTTAAGGATATTTACACCTGGCAAAAATAATCATCTCCACGAATACACTCCCAAACTTTGAGGATTTATTTTCCCTGTTGGAAATACCTGTGAACATTTTCATTCTGACAGGCACATTCAGACACGAAGTCGTCTCAGAAATATCTGAGTGATGACGCCATTGTTTGAAAAGTAACAATGTGTGCATGAGTGTGCGGTGACATATTCACGGCCGAATGTGTTTCATATTACCTCTGTAACATTAGTGCCTAACACAATTAGTCTGAAAGCTTGACGTGAAGCGGGCAGCAGATGAAAGGCAGCGCCGGAGTCCAGCAGGTTTCCCTCTCCGCGGCCTCGTGCTGCCAGTCAGCTTTTAACGCCCCGAGCTCCATGCCAAGGGGAATAAAATACGGTAGTAATCCAAGATGAAGGGATTTTGGGATTATCACCACATATTCTGAAAGTTGCGTGTTTCAAACTGGACTTTTAAAAGTATACTGAGAGCCAGGACGTCTGCTGCGGTGACCATAAATGGAGAAAAACATTGAAATCCTCCCATGTGGAGCTCTGCAGATGACTGACAGAAACTGGAAAGCGAGGCCACAGGTTTAATAAAAGTCGTTACCTTTAATAACAGAAATCTTGATTTTTCAGACAAAAGAACAAAAAATACAGAAAGCAAAATAATCTTAATACCAATAAATTACAGAAACACATGAGATGCATCACACTTCTCACAAATAAGCAGCCAGACATTAAAGATCACATAACGACCAGATTTACACACCTGAGGCACACAAGAGGGGTTGGTTTTCATGCCACATTTACACCAATATACAGAACGTTAATTACACTTAAAATACCATACAATACCGTCCACCATTCAGCAGAGAGGAAGGGACACAGTGGACTCAAAGATCGGCAAATAAACCCGTGCATTGACATTATATCTCTCATTTACAAACGGCACATTTAAAGTGGACTTGTTTTTCCTTGCAGTATTAGCTGTACTTAATGGCAAGTCTCTGTGGCTGCATATTCAATTCAGTGTTAGGCTATGCATCAGTTCAACACACCTAAAGCTGAGCCTTTAACTTGTGACCGAAAGAAAAGGAAATGTTAAACATCGCAGAGTATTGCCTTTTCTCTAAATTGTATGTCATGTTTAGCTGATATCTCATGATCAAGAAAGCAAAAGATGGAGTGAAGCGATGCGACTCTGTCTCAAAGATTTTTATGAAATGAGCACAAACTTTGCACAAACTCTTAAAGAAGACGGACGCAGCGTCTGTGACATCAACGGGTTTTAAAGGATACAGTACATTTAGAAGTATTCAGAGTCGAGGATGAGACAGGTTGTCAATCAAGCAAAATTCTCTAACAGATACCTCTTTAAGTCTCATTATCTTCTTGATGTAAAAATTCCTGTCTGACACACTCCTCTAATACCTGCTACATGCTGGCACCAAAAAATGAAAGCGCCGAAAATGGGTACCAGGGCCGCATTGACTTGCAAAGGGGCCCTGGGGAAAAAAAAGGGCTGTGGGCACCAATTAGCCCCCCCTTTATTTATATGTATCTATACTGCTGCAAGTAGATTACTGACTTGCTCAGCTGGTAATCTATCCATGGGATTACAGAAATACAAAGTCGAAACGTTACGTTCTTAACACATTACACAGAGGTTCTATTAAGAGGATTGTAAGGGAGCTTTCACACCTGTCTTGTTTAGTCCAAACTTTCAGACTTTCCAGTTTGATCTGACCAAATTTGCTGATATAAAACATCACATGGACCACCATCAGGACCAAACAGCTGAACTTTGGCCCAACCAAAAGAGTTGGTCTGCATCCAGATCAAATTGACTATGGTTTAGTTAGTTTTTAGTGTTAAATCTTTTTTTTTTGGATGGACTTTTGGGCCAATTACAGGAAGTTCATCAGAACTGTAAAAGCAAAGAAACCACAACAAAGTAAAATGAGCTGCGGTTACACATGGGGTCAGAAGGAGACCAAATGTTTAATGGGCATCTGGTCTGATGACTTTAGAGACCGTTGGGAAAAAAATGACAAAAATAGACACTTGTACTGAGATGACAACACACTGGCACCAGAGGCACCAGAGGCACCAGAGGCACCAGAGGCACACCCGTCTACAAGCCAATCAATTGCAAGGAGCAGCAGTTGCAAACCAAAACTAAGCAGATCAAATGTATGCAACGTAACAAAAACACGAACCTGGGTCAGTTCTTGGTTCGGACTTTCAGGTGAGAAAGCACCACAGGGGGGCTTTCACAATGTGGTCCCTGCCCACATCTGAGTGTGAACACTGCATACCATACTCATGCCCCGGTCCACTTGAAGAGGTGGTCTTGAACACTGTTCATACGTACTCTGATACAGTCCACATCAGGTGTGAGAGCTAGCCATACAAGGAAGTGGACTTCTACTGGGATGTTGCGACTGGCAGGTTTTTCTTCACCATAGCAACAAATGTTGTGTATTTGATGATGCATATGTACTCAGGTACAAAACAATGTAGGTGGGGAGGGCAATCATACTCAGGCACGGTACAAAGCATTCATACTGAAAACACTCAAGACTTAAAAAGGAGTATGTTTAGAGAGTGATTAAGTGTAGCTCTTATACAGTTATGACTTGCAAAGCACACACACCTCCATCCTGCTGCCTTTGCTCAGATTCTGCAGAAAATAAAGACTCCGATCTTGTTCAGGTTGATGCCACAGACGCTGCATTGTTGTTTTGCTACAGTCCATCTATCAAAGTAATCTCTCCTGACTGAGGGAGAAATTCCCCCTCCCTTTCCGTGCACAAATATGCTCTTAATTGCAATCTACTCATTTCACAAAGTCTTTTCCAGTACTACCACTCTATTGTCAGTTTCTGCAGAGCACTGCTGAACTTGAGGTAGTAAACTTTGCGGTTCAGTTTGAATTGAAACAAATTAAAAATATCAGGTGTGTGAAGCTATAGCTGCTGAATGAGAGACTTTATCTGGCAAAATAATCTGACATCTGGTCATTGGTTATTATCCGACCCTATGGATGGGTATATGTATGACATCAACTGGATCCTACGCTGCATTTTTAAACCCAAACTGCGTTAAAACTGAGAAAAGTGACATCAAGGTTTATCTTTCATCCTGACAGAAATATGAGTAGGACGTAGTTAAACTGTGAGATATGATTTCTCTTGATATTAAGTCAAAATTAAAACTGCTGTGTGCCCCTGCAGGGCAGGACACACCTCCTAATATCTTAAAGTTAATGGACACAGTGATTGAAGTTAATATGTCAGTTCATCGGTGACGTCACAGCCATTATTGCGTGGCACATAAGGGATTGTAAATCCTCATGGTTTGGTTATGGCTTATCACACTGCAGTATTACATACTAAGTGGTAGGCATATTTACAATACAGACAAAAGGATATGATTTAAATCTTCAAGGGGTCTCATGATGAAATGCTAATTTGGTCCATTTTGACACAGTGCCAAAGGTGCTGAAACGCTCGCAAAGGTGCTCGATGACAAGACACTGCGTTTACTCACAGGCAAAGCCGCAGACCAGTATTTTCCTTTTACAAACAATCCTCAGAGGCAAAAACCAATGACTAGTTGGAGTGAGCAAAAGAATCACAGTGTTAAAGGATATCAGGATAAGACTTCCTGATACTGGAAGCTGAGCGGGCTAATTGACCTTTCACTATTCTTGTTTTTCTTCTTTATAGACTTTCAAAAAACAAAACTATACGACCCAATAAGTTAGGAATGGATTAAACAGTGTGTTTATCTTCTCTAACATAAGCAGCTAACGTTAGCATGTCTGGCAAACTAGAAGACTTTGGACTGGTTGAGGATGCTGACTTTTGGCCTGGAACCTGTTAGCTTTAACCTCAACTTCTTGCCACAGTATAATGTATGTAGCCATCAAGGATATATTTAAGACCGAGTGGAAACATTCATAAGTCAGGTAGAGACAGTAAACCAATGGAGCTAAGGTTAGCTTAATTAGCTAAAGTAAAGTTACGGTATTCCAGACACTTGACCTTTTCTAGCAAATTGTATAAATACTGTGAGCTCTTTTGACTCTGACTAATCTCCAGTTTCTGTCTCGTTTCTCTACGTTTTGTCTACTCTCTACAAAGCCAGTCATTTAGAGGAAATCATCAAGTTTCCAGTGTTTACTCTTTGTATTTTTTGAAAAATGTGGGGGGCAGAGTTTCTGGCAGGATGCTACATGGTGGGTTTAAAAGTTTAAAGTTTAAAGTTTTGACCATCCATCAGCAAAATGACAGAAATGCTATGTGCGGATTACTGTGAGCTGTCATGTTTTCTCCCAAATGATTGGCCCAAAATTGTATGTGTGTAAGGCCTACCCCCAGACATAGATTAGCCAATTAGATTCATCTTTCCGCTAATTGGTATCTTATGGGACTTTTACTGCGCTAAGTGTCCGGAACACGTCAGCTAGCTAGCAACAGCTGAAAAAATCTTGTTAGTGACAGCTGTCATTTCAGCCAAGACATATAATCTCAATGAAAAGTCACTTTCTGAATTATTTCTGAAATCGAGTCAGTGTTTCAAACCTGTCTCACTGTAAACTGCATGTTGGGCTTAGTGAACGGTCATTTAAACAGACTAACAGCTGAGTCTGTGGCTCTGCCCACTTATCATAAATGCAACCAATTAGATTCTTTTCCCTCCAGAGGAACTGTTGGTAGAAGTTAATCTACAATCCCGATCATCGCTTTGAATGTTTTGTTAATAATGAGCACTTCAGTGTGGATTTTGTCAAGCTAACGCGCGTTAAGCGTTTTAAGAGCGATGGACAAACAATGTTAGTTTTTCATGTTTCTAACAGTGAGACTTGCTTGGTAAAAAAAAAAAATATCAGCTTCTCTTAAAGTGTAATGCCTTACAGTTTAAAATTAAAATGGCGTAAAACTTATTATTAAAATAATTATTGCAAAAATGGGCAGTTCTTTTTGTGGTAGCCAAGTTTCATTATTAATCATAATGGCAGAAAATGTACAACTTTACACACACATACACACCCACACACACCACCATAAATATTATACAGTTTCATGCATTTGAATAAAACTAAACATAAAATGGGGGCATTATTAATATTATTATTGTTGTTATTATTTTTATTATTATAATTATTATTTTATTATTATGAAAAGAAAAATAAAACTTTGGAATCATGACAGGTCCATTTCAACTACTGCATACTGCACAGATATGTCTTATTTGTAAAAACAACGCAGTCACACTGATATTTCTGTTTAGAGTATTTGGACAAAAAAATAGGATTGAATATGGATTATAATTTACTTTTTTGTCCAGGTCCCCCTAAATGAAATGGGATGTGAAAAAAACACATATGTATGCTTATTCAGTTTGTAGCACAGATAATAATGGAGACAACTACAAGACGGCTTGATAGTTTCCTGCTAAAAGAGCAATTTACAGAGTATAAGTTTGTGATTGTGCTCTGCATGGAAAGCCAAATATACAGGCAACCTGCTGCTGTAAGCTTGATGCAACAAAGTGTTGCACCGGATGCATCAAGGAGATATTTTGGAAAAAAAAGTACTTTGCTAACAATTTACTTTATGAGTCTTTGTAGCTTCACAATTATGTCCTTGAAATGTGTTGGGAGATTTCCTGTTAAAGATGTAATTTGGTGCAAATTATAAATATAATTGAGTATTTAGTTTGCAGACTGGTAGATTACATGCACAGTATGTAATATCTGCGACAAGGGGTGGATCATGGGACTTGTTGTCTTTATTGTTGGACAACCACCACTGTCATTTCCTCAGATGAGGTAATGTATTAAAGTTTCAACCCCCTTACTCACACGTATCATCTGGTTTTTCCTGATTTCCCAGAAATTACAGAAACTAGCGACCAAATACCACACATCCTTACCTTGAATAAAACAGTGTATTCCTCTGGGTTTAAACATTTGAAATATCTGGGATAATGTAAGTGCACAAATCAAAAAATATATAACATAGCTCTAGATGTTTTTAGAATTTTTAATGTAGAAATGTTTCATATTATGCGTTTATAGTTCTTTTGCAAAATTGTTTGCATAGCAATTTAGTTTCCATCAAATAAATACATGACTATATAGATTAAAACTGATCTTCTTCTTAGTTTTTAGTCATTAAATCTGAACAACACATCCAGTCCTATTAGAGGTGTCAAAGGAAATCCTCTGGAAGTCAATGACCACTTATAAATGTAAACATCCTTTGGTTCATAGTTTCTGTTAAAATTTGCACCAAATTACAGTCCTTTCCACAAAACTGTCTAGGAAATTGTGTAGATATTAAAGCACCCAAAAAACAAAGCAATTATTGTTTTAACTTTATCGAATAATTAAGATCATGAACTCGTGTTGGTTTTCTGTTAGAAAATACTTATTGGACTCTACATACGACATTCACTAAACATTTACATGCAGCTCCAAAGCAGGATGCGTGTTGGACGAGGATGTCTGCTTTGCTACCACTGCAGATGTTGCATATACACAGTTTGACGAAAAACTAAAACAAGGATGATGATAAATCATCTACAATTCCAGCGGACACTGACTGTAGAGAATAAAGGAGAATAAAGGTATAAGATGCAATGTTCTACAACCCAACCTTTTTCTGTCTCAGAAGAAATTTAAGCACATTAAAAGTCTCAGTGTTACATCCTCACTATTGGCCTAAACAAACAGCAGTTATGATACAAACCCCCCCTTCCCACGGAAAATACATCATAATGCTATTCACAAAGCACAAACATTAAGAAAAAGAAGAATTGCAGGGGAAGATCTGGGTTGTGATGGAAGACGATGGCTGTAAGCCAGTACAGCGTTTGCACCTCGTGAAATCACAAGCGTAAAGGTCGGTTCGCTGTGTGATTGTTTTCTTGACCCAGTGCGGGGAGGGGGGGGGGCTCTTTCTGCCTTTTATTAAAAAGCACTTTGGTAACATTAGGTAGAGGAGTCACTACGTCATAAGCCAATAGTGTCTACAGCACATGGATGTGTGAGAAATGTGGCTGCTGGCACGAAGCTCGAAATCGCTGGTGAGGATTCAGTACATTTCTCATGAGCTAACCGGAACAGTTTCAGATATAATAATATTGCCGTAGACGTCTGCAAACAGTTTGGAAGCTGTGAGTCAATTAAAATAATTAAAAGAAATTCTCTTTAATAAATAAATAAATAAATAAATGTATATATTAAAAAAATCTGACTTGACTCAATAATGAACAGTTTCACTGGTTGAACAGACAAAATGCGGAATAACAACTATATACCAAGCAGTATGAGCTGTACTTATTTAACACTAGAAAGGCCAAGGTGCCATCAGCTGGCTGCTGATCTAAATTCTAGGTACTTTCATGTGTTTTACTGATGCTTTTCAACTTTGTTTCAACTTTAAACACCAAATTACAGCATCACGATGCCTGAAAATGTCTCAGTCTTCTAACATAATCACAGCAGTGTTGTTCTATAAAAACACAAAAGATTATGGGTATAAGGAGACAGTTGCAGTAGCATGTAAGAGCAGAAAAAATAAGGGCTGGACTGAGAAGTATAAGGACCTATTTCGTCACCTTTTCATACCTCGAAACAGACAAGATCATCAAGCTGAGTAAAAGTGATAGAAATTGGAATGGGATTTGGTTTGATTCTGCAACTGACATCCAGGATCCCTTAAAATCTCCTGTTAGGAAAACAAACGCAAATATGTCAGCTTTTAAAATTTGACTTCCTCAGTCAGCCTCGGCCTTTCTAGTGCTAAATGAACCGTACATCTGAGGACAGTGGGTTGCAACAGGTGTTAAACTTCACAAACAGTGAGAAGGAAAGAGAAGGGACAGGAAGCTGAGACTCTAACGAAGGAGGAGACTCCGTAACAGATTAACCAGTCAGGATTTTGTTTTCTTTTTTTTTTTTTTTCAAACCTGACGACTGACAGGAAGAGGAAGCTTCTGTGGAGGCTTTTAGTCGGAGAAGAGGCTGGCGAAGGACTGTCGGAGGCTGCGGATGGTCTCGGCCTTGGCCTCGTCGTCAGTCACGTTTCCGCGTAACGTCTCTGTAAAGGTGTTGGTCAGCGACTGGGATTTGCTGTGCGGTAAAGAGAACAGTCATTTAATTTAGTAGATCTGAAGTGAAAGAGGAAAGGAAAGAAAACACATCACCCTCTGCGAAGTTGTTAATTATACAGCGTTTTATCAGCGCCCTTACACTTACAATAATTTGACACAAAATATTAATTTTAAAATGATTTTAAAAATAAGGGCTGGTCTGATAATTACAGGGACCTATTTCATCACTTGTTCACATCTTGAAACTGACAAGATCATGAAGCCGAGTTAAATTAACAGAAATTTGAATGGGATTTGGTTTGATTCTGCAGCCACACTCACATCCTGCATCCTGTATTTATTTTGTCAAATAAAATCAATTAATCACTAACACACACTGGTTAGAGCCTGTGAGCACCTGCTTTATTTATCACCCACATCAGAAACATGACATCACATCCTTTTTTGCGGGCCGAATGTAGGGAAATTTTATTGGATGGAAACAGAATGTGAACATGACTTTAGTGTAGTTTTGTCTGCTGAAATAGCCAAATATAAAATTGTTTGTCACATTACTCTTATACTGGTATCATGGATCATATTGGTGTGTTATTAGTGGGACCAGTGTGGACCTACTTCAGCTGTGGGGACTGTTTCTGAGCTCCAGGCCCGGAGGAGGCGGGGATGGGACCGGGCTGGAAGGCCTGGCTGGGAGAGGTGGTGGCTGAGCGGGCGCGCTGAGGTGATCCCTGGGCTGACTGGGAGGGAGAGGCGGAGGCAGAGCGGTGTCCCCCTGCAGGAGATTCACCCAAAATGTGTGTATATTAGTCATCTACTCTAAATAACACTGCTGCAGCCAGTAAACAAACAAACAGACAAACATAAAAGTGTCTCTCACCTCGTCTGGGCTGTGTGGTCTGTGGATTAGAGGACACAGAGTCATTACTGAGTCAAACACATACATACACAGTCCAGCTCACATGGACTTATAAGACACCAAACATACAGTTGCAGGAGTAAAGCATTTGTCAGGCACGAACATTTCTTCCTTTGCAAACCAAAGGATTTTGTCTCTAAAAATCAAATTTGCCACAAAAAGTTTCCCTCATCAAAAATATAGGACATTTAACTAAAAACAGATCTCCTTAAATCATCAGATATTGAGCAATAAAACACAAAATGGACTTTATCTTTAAGGGTTTGCTGAAAATACTTCTGTACTTCATTATCATTTTGAATTTGAATTTATTTTTAGACTGCAGTATTTCTACTTTTACTTAAGTAAAAGATCTTAGCAATTCTTCCACCACTTCATTTGATGAATAAGTTTAGCTGTTCCATTATATTCCTTCAGTCATAATTTTCATTTCCCAACATGAAACTTAAAGTGCTGTTTCAAACCTTATCCACATAAATTGTTATGTTGACCTAAAAGTTATCAAATTTAAATATACTCTACTACTTTAATTTATTAAAATGAACTAAAAAATAGCCTCCCTCTGTAAGTTTTCTATAATTCTATATATTATCCCCAGCTTTCTAACACAATACTGAAAGTACTACAAAATACTGAGGATATGACCTCACTGGCCTAAATGGTTGTCATGTATTTATAGTACCAGTACAGCTGTAGTGGTAACAGCAGTAGTTGCAGTAGTAATACTAGTAGCAGTAGTATGAATCAACTATATGTGAAGTTGCATGTGCTGATGTACCTTGACAGAGGAAGGCTGAGGTGTAGTAACTCCCAGCAGCACCTGGGCCATCTTGTTGATGACCAGCTCTGTGATCAGCTGTTTATCTTCCTCCACATGCTCACCAATCAGAGGCATGGAGCTGTCCATCACCTACAGGGACAGAAAAAAAAAACAGCTAATCAGCTTCCTTGGCACAAAACCCAACTGAACCTACAATGTTCCACCAGTAGATGGCAGCATTACACGCGTTATCATGAAGATTAGGCCCCAAATGATGTCAGTGATAATGGATTTTGTGGTGCTTTGCCAGCAGTGATGAGTCATTTTACAGAGACAATATAAGCTATACACAACTCTGCTGGCCTCAAATACAATTTATAGCCGGATGCACTGAGCATGACACTGACTTTTCTGTTTGTTCCCATGCACTATCACACTCCTCAGAAATCCCCTCGTCCTCTGTCTTTCCGACTAACATCCTCTGGGGGAGTTCAGCAGTTTTTAATCAGGGGTTTGAGCCCCTGCTGAAGGAAAATTGACAAAAAACAGCGTAGGATATAATTGAATTTATCTCCGATGTTCCTTTTTGAATAAAAATCCTCAGCTGACTTTCACAATAAATCTCATGAACCAAAGTAAGAGGAAAAACTTGAATGGTTTACTGTGCATGTGCTGCTGGAGATGATGAATAGCTTCATTTTAAGGGCTCAAAAGACAAAAATGGCGAGAGCTCCTGAGCTATTCTACATCTCAGCAGTAGATAAACTGAATAGGTATATTTGAACACACAAATCTCATCTTTCAAACTAAGTACTCTTTTCCTGTGCCACCCTCTGAGAGGCAAACAGGACCCAAACTTAGAATTTCCAGTGAGCAGCAGATAAAATGTGACTCCTGTAAATATTTTGTTGCCCGGGGTATGACTTGGAAGGGCACAGACCACATCCATCGCCATACACAAATAATTAACCTCCCAGAAAAAAAAAAAAAACAAAATCGAAAAACAACTTTCCCACCACTTGAGCTCACATGCACGTACACGTGTACAGAAGAACCACAGAGCCCGTGGGGCTCGGAGCCCTACCATCCTCCTCCCCGAGGACCAAAACAAACAGCAGCAGAGAAGTGTGGCTGCTGGCACTGCTGGCTTGGATGCAGATGCCCGATGTGGTGGATGAGGCTGCTGCACCGCGCCCCGGCCACAGGCTGTAAACACAGCACCGGGCGGGCATGCATGTGTCGATCCTCTTGTATACACAGTGATTGTACGCCAAGCAGAGGCCATGTGCTGCAGGGAGCACTCAGGGATCTTGTTCCAAATAAACACTGCAGCACCTAATTTCACAACACGGGTTTTCCCTTTTCTCTGGTTGGAGTTGTTTTAATTTGTTGCACCAATTAAGTGAAATTCAATATACTTTCATTCCTCAAGCTGGTTTGGAAACATAAAAACCCACAAATCATGGGGTGGAGTTATTTTTAGATTGATATCATAGCACCTTTTCTGACACTACTGATATACACAAAGACTTTTCAGAGCTAGGAACCTGTTTCAGCATCCTTCTTACTCTTTTAAAAATGCTCATACAGGAGCTAAAAAGTTTCTCTTCAGACTTGTTTCACAGCATTGGAACCTATCTACAGAATATAAAGTAGAGTATCTAGAGAACCATGCAGAGTCTGGCCACAACTAACAGTTATTGTTATTACTGTTGTGCACATAACACGACAAAAGAAAAGTTACAAATGCTGATCACAAGCGTTGGTGTCCTCAGAGATTTTCTTTTGTCTGTGCAACATTAAAAAAGACACAAAGTATTCAATTTAAAATAAGCTAAAACACAGAAAAGCAACAAATCCTCACATACAAGAAGCTGCAACGGGAGAATATTTGCTATTTTAATTCTAGAACCAACTGTACGCAACACCTATAATATGTACATTAAAGTTCACAAATCTTTCCAGCACAGAGCGATTATCCAGTCATAGCTTAGCAACTGTTAACCATGCAGACTTTAGACTTTTAGCATTTCCAAAACCTTCTCAATAAATAACCATGCTTACACTGGGAGGTTCTGACTTATTACAATATTTTATGCATCTTCAAGAAAACTGAGACTATACTAGACAAAAAAATGTATTCAAAAGTTAATAAATCTCTGCTGGTTGCATCTGGCAGTTGTGGTGGTTTTGCGGTAGGTGCTTCACCATCTGTTGCCTGGTGGAGATGTGCACTTTACTGAGTGCACTCTTCTAGTTCCTTATGATACTTATAATAGTTATAATCCTACGACTACTCTGCAATACAAGAATGATGATGCACTTTTTCACAAGCAGCTTTAACTGATGCCATGGAACTGTTGCAATGGTCCATAATTCCAAAATCCCAATAGGATCATGAAATCCTAAGCCTAACAAGGTATTTTGGTGCCTAAATGTAACCAAGTATCTTTGGTGATTAAATCTAGTGACATACTGTTGGTGCCTAAACCTAACCAAGTATTTCTTGGTGCCCAAACCTTACAAGGTTGGTGCTTGAACCAAGTGTCTTTGGTGCCTAAACCTAATCATTTCTTCTTGGTGTCTAAACCAACACCTATGCCAAACTGGCACACTTTCAAATTGTTAACCACACATTTATTATTGTTACCATGACGACAAAGACTACCTGACTATGACAATCAAAGTCACATGACTATTGCCATCATGATGATGAAGGTCACGTAAAACTAAGATATTAATGCCATTCAGTTGTCATCGTTGCAATGTTTGTAGTTTAAGGCTAAATTTGCTTTTGTCTACTTCTATCTGAAATCAAGGACCCATTGTATCTATAAGCTACTGTTACATGCACTGTATGAAAATCAGTCTTTTTGCTTCAGATTATTAAAGTTTTTTATATACTCTGCAGAATATATAAAAGTTCCATCCAATAAAACATGACATAGATCTTGGTGAGACCCAGCCAAGCCACTCTTGATCAAGACTCATTCAGGTCCCTTTGGTTAAGCTCTTCCTGATGTTAAATCCTCTCCCAACTTCATGTTTCATGTGGAAACACGTCAAACCACACAGTAAAATGAAAATCTCTAATGGGACATGATTGTTTTGTGCGTTCTTGAATGAAATAAATCCAGAATACTGAAAAAACATTTGAAATACAAACTGAGTTTTATGTGCCATTTTTTCCATTGTTTTTCAGAGAAGTTTAAAATCTAACTTACTGGGTTCATACTGTTCTACACAGAACCACTATCCAGCCCAGAGAACCCTTTAAAGCCCTTCCTTCAGCTTCTTGGCTAGGATTTGGCGGCGAGGTGGGGCGTGGCACGGTGTTTTGGCCAGTTGAGTCATTACCACAGGGGACTGAGCGGAGGCCTGGCAAGCGACCGCCAGGCCCCACTTCAAACGGCGTGCGGTGGCAAACAGAGTCGGGATCCACCCTGCTGATTTATTAGGATACAGAGTCATCTAGCAGAAGACCGGAGCTGCCACTGGCCTTTTCAGCACTGGAACACAGAGGTGTTATTCTGTTCTTTTATTGAGCTGCACAGTGTTCTGTCTGGACAATATACGCCGTTGCATGGGAAAGTTCATGGAGCACGGCATGTGAATGTGCTCATTCAAAAATTATGGAGCAGTTGAGGCACAGGGCTGGGCAGAGGGTGATGTTTTCCTGGGAAAATAACTTTATCTTTAAGATAGCAGCTTTTGTTTTCTCCCTTCTTGCTTGCTTAATTATTTTTTGATTTAAAGTTAAGTTAAAACAAAAAGGTCAAAAGTCCACAGATAGTTTATCTGAGCTTATCTTATTCAGTACTCTGTGTCCTTACACTACATAAACTCTCTTTGCTCCGTATCTCAATCCATATCAGCTTCTGTAGATCAGGTCATGTCATTGAGTCATGTTATGCTGTGTCATGCAGGGCTGAGACAATTACTTTAAAATGTATTCCTATACAATTAATAATAACCTGTCTAGGAATGTAGTCAGTATCCTAATCCAAGCATCACAATATCAAAGTAATGAAATAACTTGTCCAGATAATCCTTCCTTTGTTGTGTGTAAATGCATGTTTAGTTTAATAGATAAAGATAAACGGTAATTACGCACATTCCAATGTACTTAAGTAATGTTGTTCACACTTTACACTCGAACTAAAGGCAAACTGCCATAAACTTATTCACACACACCATCCCGGTCACCAGCATCACCATCTGCAGGCCTAAAATATTTTGTAATAGTAGTAGTAGTGGTGGCAGTATTGACAGGTTAGCTGGCTCACTGGATTTCTGTGTAGCTAACAGTAGCGGCTGGTCTATATAGGTAAGGGTAGCATTTGATTTGTGTGGCTAACATTAGCAGTTGGTCTGTGTAGCTAATGTTAGCAGTTGGTCTTACCTGTAAATGTTTCTTTAAACTAGATATTGAGACAAGATAGTGATGAAATTCCCATCTAATTAAAGTATTTTTTATGAGACATAAAAATATTCTCTTACAGACAGCATACTTAAAGTATCAAAGGAAAATGTAGGCGACAGAATGGCCCACCAGGATTTTATGTTGCCTATATTATTGGATAATCAAAAGTAGTAATTAATTAAGACGTGGTTTATCCTATGAGAATGCATCATATTGCATAAACTAACATTGTGCTCCTGAATCTTCAACTCTTCAAAATAACTGGTGACTGTATTTGTCAAATAAATATATTTTTTTTAAAAATTCATGGCCGTCCATCCAATAGCTGTTAAAGCACCAGTGTGTAGGAGTTAGTGGCACCTAGCAATGTGTCTGCAGACTACAACCAACTGTATATTGCCTGTCTCACCCTCTCCTTCCGAGTGTGTGGGACAACCTACAGTCACTGTATTATATTCAATGATATGTTATATCATATCATGTCATGCTGTAGTATCATGTCACTTCATGAGATATAGTAATGCAGCAGTATGTAAAGTATGTCTTGTCATGACACATACTGTCTTGTCGTTGTACATTGTTAAATTGTGTTCCGTTATAATGTTGCACATTATCACGTCAGTGTTATGTGATATGAAATTATATAATCAAGTTCTATTTTATTGTCAGGTTCTATTGTCATGTGGAGTGTCATTCTGTCATGTTGTATAATTACTGTCATGTAATTTGACATTAAAGCAACATTATGTAACTGTTCTACCTTAAAATAGCAGCTTCAAATTCATTGTGATGCTACACTGACTTGTAGGGTGAATAGTGCCTCTTTCATTCCCACTCTTTGCCCGTATGCCTGTTCCCACACTATGTGACATTGGTGGCTGGGCTGTGACAAGTGCATAATACTGCACAGCACTAAGTCACATACCGCCAAATATGTCACTGATGTTGGTGAAAGTGGATCATATTTAATGTAGAAAATGTTCTCTGCTTTTCCCTCTTTTGTCCTCAGGCTGCTCCGCCTCAACTCTCTTGTGATTTTCAAAGTTTCCTCATGGAGAGTGAATTAAACTGCTGTGAACTGTTAGCTTATTAGCTCGGTTACACTGTCCTGTCTTGGTGCTCAGAGCAAAAGGGGATTGTTGATTGGCACACTGCTACCACAGGAGCTTTGGACCATCGGGAGGACAAAGTTTTCAGGCCCGGGGTGCGGCGGAATGCTGGCGAAGAGCGGCGTCGGTGTTGTAACAGAACTGGAGTGGAAATCATGGCAGAGACGAAGAGACTGGAGGGGATGTTGATGGCGGAAGCTAAAAAGGGAAAAGGAGAAAGTGACTGAGCAAGAGACCGCCGGGCTATAAATGTCGGACTGGATTTTAGTCGTTGGCAAGAAAAGGCTGCAAGACAGACGGGGAGCAGGCCTTTTGCTTTTGGACTACTAAGTAATATTAGCTGGCTTGCTTTTTCTTGTATTTGGATGTTAGAAAAGTTGTCGACTTGCCAGTGTTCAAAGATTTATTACTGTCCTAATAGATTTTTCAAGTATCTGTATTTTACTTGAGTATTTTCTGCCAACTTTTTACTTTTACTCCTTATAAGTTTTAACACAAATATCTACTTTCTACTTCTTTCATTTTCAAAACAGGCTCCTTACTTTAGTTTTACTGCAAGATGAAAACAATGTCAAAAGGCGCAATAAGATGAAAACAATGTAAGTGATGTAACAAGACAAATAACACATAACAAGAAGAAAATAACATACTGACAGATGACAGACTTAAGACAAAACAGCATAAAAAAGCATGAAAATGATGAAAAAGACATAAAAGACAAAACAGTGTAATAATACATATGACATAAAACCAAAATGACATAAAAGATGTAACAATATGATAATGATGTAACAAAGACACAACAAGACAAAAATTACATAACAAGACAAAAACATACAAGATGAAAACAACATAAAAGGTGTAACGAGACAAAAACAACGTAACAAAACATAATTAACAAGATGTAAAAGAGCTAACAAGACAGAACAACATAACAAGATGAAAATGAAAAAAAGAAAAGAAAAATGAAACACAAAAATGACATAAAATTCATGAGACGAAAATGACATAACAGACATAATAAGATGAAACAGACAAAGAGAAAGACTTAAGCGGCTCAGTTAACTTTGCACAGAAACAGCTGGTAGAAATGTCCTTCAGAGGCAACTTTTACTTTTATACTTTGAGTACATTTCAGGGCCTGCATTTTTTCACTTCTACTTGAGTAAAGAAGTTGAATCAGCACTTCTACTTTTACCAAGTCTTTTTTAAAACAAATATCTGCTCTTCTACTTGAGACTGTGTGTACTTTTTCCATTTCTGCTTTTTTATGTAATGCAATCATAACATATGTGTGTACAACTGTCCATATTTACGACAGCAAAAAAAAAAAAAAAAAAAACAGATCTCACCCAAGATTTAAGCGCTGTGTCATGATGTTGTGGGATACTGTGTCATGTCACTACACCTTCCGTTGTCTGCACACATCTTCAGAGGCTTGACACAAAGCTAGAGTTTAATACCAGCTGCAGTAAACTGTTAATGAAGTGCCTCTGAGCAGCTCATTACTTTTCATTAGGGAGAGGTGTCATGGCTGATGTCTTTGTCTGGAACAAAAAACAGATTCCCACTGTGATGGACCGACAGCTCTTCCCAGTCACGGTTAATTAAATTCCATCATGCTGCAGGGTTAGAGAGAGGCAGCTAGATAGAGCAGACGAGGAAGTGTTGCTCGTCCGAGAACATCGCTATTTGACTGTGTCACAAGTTTCTCTGTCCACACAGTCCAGCTCTAAGACTACATATCTCCAGGGAGCTGGTAGATATTTCCTGAGGTAGTTTGAGTTTAAAAAAAGAGTCTTATTTTCTCACTGCTGACCTCACCCAGTGTGCAGATAGAGAGAGGCGTGATGACATGGTCTCAACCTATATATGGACACATCAGATGTCCCAGACCGGCCTGTTTCCTCAGATTTGAGGACACAGGAGACCGCTCTAAAAACAAAACTGATTACAGATGATACAACTGTTTATCTCCAGCTTCTCTCCTGGGTATGATTTCTTCAATCAGTCCTGCGTGAGGACTTTTGAAGGCAGTGTTACCATTCACCTCTGTGTTCATCTCGCAACTTATCTCATCTACATCCACTTCCTGAACTGATTTTCTTTTGCAGTGAGCCCATACAACATGACTAAACCTGTGTGAGCAAGTGTTTTTTTTTATGTGCCAGGAGGGAAAGTGACAATACTGATGGCAGACTGAGATGTGGTTCATTTGACAGAATGCAAGTCATGCCCCTTACTCAAATCTCAACCATCTTGTTGCTAAATTGCATGCTGTGATCTTTGCCTGTATGGTTGTTGAACACTAGGGCAAAGTGACAGCTGTAAAAAAAAAAAAAAAAAAAAAACTGTTGCTCTTCTCTCTGAGAAAGGAGGCCTTTGTAACCAAAGAGAGAATGTTAGAAAAACCTAATGCTGAAAAAAATATCCAGACAAAACGTACTAACCTACTTATTTTAATCCAAACCATGAGCTTTTTCCAAAACCTAACCAAGTATGTTGGTGCCTAAACTGAATAAAGTAGTTGTGTTACCTAAAGTGTTACCCAAGTAGTTGTGCCTAAACCTAACCAAACAGCAACTGTTTCACAACGTTGGTATTTATTATTGTTACCAGGATGATGAAGTTCCTCTGACTATGTTGACACAGTCACCTAATTAATGTAATCATGATGACATAGGTCACCTGATGAAGGTCACCTGACATTTGCATGTTGAAATAAACTATTATAACACTATTAAGATATTAAGGGCAACAAACCCCTTGGAGAGTGTGTATTTCTGGAACTGTGGACTTTTGATTTTGGGATAACAAGCTGTCAGACAAATGAGCTTTTGGTCCAGTGGAACCTTTTTTGGACTCTTTTCAGAATAATGGCCTGTCGGTACACTGGCCAGTTCTCATAACATCTCCTACAAGCTATAAATACAAAAAAAGAATTTGCTAAAAGTATTAGCAAACCTGTTGGACAACTGTTATTTACACATCCAGCAGAAACAGACACACACAACATTAGCCTTCATTTAGAGCCGTGTTTCTTGCCACCTGGTGAATGTGTCCTCTGTTTTTGGTCATCCACTAAGGGGACTATATCTCACTCTTTAACGGCTAAATATGTTCCCTAGCTAGTTGCTAACTTTGTGTTCCTTTTGGTGCTGGGCAGGTAGCATGCATGGCTTTATCAGGCTATTTTGCTGAAAACTGCCTCCTGTGTTTAGAAATGATGCTAATGAGAGCAGCATCATTGAACCAAACAGTTAAGCTGTGGGCCATAAAACCAAAACAATTAGCTAGAAGTCACTAAACCGCTCCAGACACCTGAGCGGAACTACTGTCAGATGACAATACTCTCTGGTTTCATTATGACCAACCTTTTATATTGCACATAGTCAGTTAATCAGTGGTTAAGATAAAAATATTGATTAGAGCAGCTTTAACATATGCATCTATTTACAGCACAGGTGACGCCGGTGGGAACTGAAACAGCGTGTTAACGTTTGGCTCACTCCACTGGGGAATAAAACCTCAGACTCCAAATTACTTTGGAGAAAAACCTCCACCAAATTGGTTGTGTCAGGTCATACAACAGGGCTTTATATTTGTTTACAACCTGGAAACTGCACGTGCAGTGCTGCACTTTACCAGTAGACTGAAAATAAACAGGCTGTGTTGGCATGTTTGTAGATGCAGTGAGTCAACCTCTGACTCTTAATGTTGTTTTCATTCTCCTGCCCGTGTTTGGTCTACAGGCTAATCATTCATTCAAGGCTCTGATGATCACGTACCATCAAGTCTGGTTACACCCTTCCCTGGTGACTTTCACTATGATATGAAAAAATATCAGCAGGGACGGGGATTGAATCCAAGGCAACATTTACACTGGATTGGTGTTTTATCAGTTCCGGTTATCAGATCTGGTTGAGTGACAGTAACCTGCCAAGGATGCAGCCAATGCTCACAATGTGTGCTTTTTAGTGTTTGGTTTAAAATACACAGAAGGTGCAACACTGTCTTCATAAAAAGTTCCAATCCCTTTTCCTTGAATCTCTGTCCTTAATTTCCATTGCACAATCTCAGACTGAAGCCGGGGTTATTCTCAAAACAAACTGACCTCAATGATATAATCGTTGCCATCTTTTCCATGGACAGCCTTCACTGCACAGATGTCTAGGCCACCAAACATCTCGGCACAGGAGTCGACCCACAACCGATATCTGGAACACAGTGACACCAATAACTGATAAACCAATACATAAACACCCAATAATGTGGAGATATGAAGGACGGGCTGTGGGGACTCACACTTACAAAGCACTTTCAAATTTATTACTACTAATATTTTCTAACATATTCTATTTTTTGGTGAAATTTCAGATTCATACATATGAAATTTAATTTATAATTGTAATTCTTTTTTTTTTTTTTTTTTTTCTGCCTTGTGCCAGAAAATATGTTAAAAATAAGTTGGTGCCCACTTGGGCCACCCCTGTCAAAAAAGTCTGGACACGCCCCTGTATGTGACATCAACACGTCATTAAATATCTGTTCATAAGGATTTATTAAATGAGTTTATGCCAACCAAAAATGAATGGTGTGTTGTTTGTGTTATAAATGATATTGTGTGTCTGGCAAAATTTAAGTCTCCAGCTGCAAAAATACTATTTAGTATTAAATTTAATAACTAAGAGGTTGGCTCATTACAAGGTTCAATAGACAAGTTTGATCTTTTAAAATATATTTTCCAGTTCTCAAGAATGAGTAAACAAAAGCTGTGCAAGTGATATTCAGCAAGAAGGCAGATGTCACTGAAGGTATAAAATATGCAAACAGGTATAAAACTGTATAAACAGGTCAGCATTTTCCCACCGACTCTCTGAGTCAGCTCACCTGTCGGTCATTGCGATCTGTTCCAACATGGCAGAGCCTGTGTTAGCCTTCCAGTTCCCAGAGATGGACGTTCTCCTGCATATCAAAGAAAAACAGCAACAACTGAATCAACCTGCCTTCAGTTACAAAGCTGCAACGCTCTGCCAAGACTTAGTCACTCGCAACTCTTGCATTGCTTGTGTAGTTGAACAGAAGAGCTCATGGGAGAAGCTATCGTCAGTTCATCAGTGATGATGACTGCCATCCACACCTACATTATGTTTGTGTCGGAGCCATTTGAAAACATGTTTTCATGGTAAGACCAGGAAAACGAGATGAGATAAGGCTTGGCCAGTGTGTTCCTCCGCTTTTGGTCAAGCAATTGTTTTGATACAGAGACTTGAAAGTTACAACGGTGTTGACTCACAGTCTTTGTTGCTATATACTTGCCTGAATTTACAGAACAAGATCTCTTGTTTCCAGACAAATGGGTGTGTGGGTTTGAAGGAAGAACAAGACGGGGACTTTGTGAGTGTGCAAAAATTGTCGAAAAAAAAAAAAAATCATTGCTGGGTGATTTTTTTGAATAAACACTTTAGGATTTCATTGAATGAAAATATTGGCAATAAATGACTGGCTTTTTTTGGGCGATTTTTCTCATTTCATTTCGCTAATTTAATTATCTACTTCCGAACGAGTAATGAGTGAGAACTGCTGCTCAGTGAAAGACTTTAAGTCAGCGAGCTAACACTGCCGCACACTCATGCATGAAGACTTTTTTTGCCCCTGTGAATCCATACCCTGGAAGTATTTACTGTGTTTACTGTGTAACGCTTTTTCAGAATATTTAACACTTAAGAGAACTGAGTTTCTGATGTGAAAGTGGCCACAACTGAAGATACTGGTCAAATATAATAAGTTTAGGAGCAGCTTCACTACATCTGTAATAGTATCAGCCATCAAAAGTGTTGACTGAGCCCTACAAGTTACGCTCTTTGACCTGGTGGTGTGAAACCTGTAAGCCTTGTAGTTATTGCCAGTCTTCTTGATGCAGATATTGTACTTGGACTGGACAACCAAGAAAGATAAGCTTGAATTCAAGGGAAAGTTTACACTGGACTGGGTTTTTACCATTCAATAACACTAAGATTGAGCAAGATCTGTAACAAATGTTTGGAATGGGCCGTGTTTTTCCATCTGTCCACTTTCCTTTAACTCAACAGGTGTAGTCTAAAAATCAAAATTTTCGATGACATTTTTAAATTACACAATAAAATATACCAGTACTTATTTTAGATTGACCTTATTGTTTTGTGTCCCAAAATATACAGATGGTGCAACATATTACCTTCCTGATTAACAGTTTCTTTTTAAACTCTGTCTTTAATCTGTGCAATCTTAGACTGTAGGCGGAGGTTATTCTGAAAACAAACAGACCTTGATGACATAGTTGTGAAATGTATGACGCTGGTGGTGTGAAACATCTTACATGTAAGCCTTGTAGTTGTTGCCGATCTTCTGGATGCGGATATCGTATTTGGACTGGACGTAAGGCTCAGTGGTGGCGTAGGTCCCGGCCAGAGCCACCACGCTGGTGATGTCCTGGAAGTCCTGTTGGTTTTCAACTTTGATCTGTGGGAGAGACGCCACTCGTTAGTGAGCAGCTAATTAAAAAGCGTGCAGTCAAAGCTGGCGGTGGCCGCTGAGAATCCCACAGGAATTTCACACTTGTACACTGGCGGGATAATGAAGGGTCCCTGGATGGAAACATTGCCAGGGGCGGCTTTGAACTACGTCACCTCAATCCTGTTGAGTGATTAGACTGTAGACTGTAGACAGACTGTGAGGAAATGACGCAATGGGAACCCATCAACACAAAACATAGTTCTTACATAAAACTCAAAGGTATGTTTCACTCATAACTTCTAGATAATTAGGTAACAATGAGGTGTGGCACTTTAAAATAGGAAAGAACCAACTTATGGCAGTTTGCAAGACCCTCATTTCTTTCCATATATACTCAATCTCAGATATAAAAGCTATCATTGGCTAATTCCCAGGCATCACCTGTCATTTAAACAGCCTTACTCTGATGTCTCTTTCTTTGAATTCTCTGTGGTTGATGTCTCTCTTTTCTTTGTCTAATTTAACTATACTGATACACAGATTTACGAGGTGTATCCTAACAGCTCATGGGAAATGGGAAAACTCATTAATCAACAGCTGTGATGTATTGCAAACTGCCAGAGCTCAGCATCTAATATGCAAAATGATTCAGTCCAGAGCTTCCACTCACTCATCACCACCCCTCTCACTGGTATCAGGTCTACACAGTGGAAGTGGAGGGAACAGTGAGGTGCTATCATAAAAAAAACCAAAACCAGATAGAGAATCCAGGAAGTCCAGGGTGTTCCTCTGGGGTTTCAACTCGTCACACTGTTTTTTTTTTTTGTCTAAAGGGGCGGTTTAAGTGAACCTAGTGGGTGTAAAGGTCATCATCTCACTCTAAAATGGTTTGGAATAGTGATTGTACTTATCTATTGTGCTGACCTAGGCTTCATGTTCCCTCTAGGGTATGCTGCTTTCATACTGATCAATATCGAGTATGTCATGGAAAGGCACTTTGTGAGGTCTTAGGAACTACTTTAATCCCATGTTTATAAGGTTTAATATACTTTTACACACAAACAAATCCAAAAAACCACTGAAAAAGAAACATAAATTGTCCGGGTGGAACAAAGAAATCCCGACGAGCTTTTAAAAATGACGCAACCCTCACCAAAAAGTGAGCACATGAGCTGACGGTGGGAAAACAAATAAAGCAAAACCGAGCAAGAGTGAAAATGGTACCCAAACAATAAACGTAGGTTTAAATGTTTAAAATGAGGGCAGGCAACTTTTGATGGTTAATGTGGTCCAATAAACAGTGTTGTTACTTTGATGGGTAATAAAATGAAAACGCTTGTTGGGACCCACATGAAAAGATGTTCGACTGCAAATTTGTTTCTCAAATGAGTTCAGAAGGCAGACGAGCAAATATCTTTCATTGTTTGAGCTGATAAATACATGTCAGATGAACAGAATTTAAATTTAAAAACTGTTTGTCTCGTTAAGACAAGAGTACAGCAGTCTTATTTTTTTGTTTGCACCAAAATAGCAATTTCGTTTTCTGTGACTGAAGCACTGAAGGCTGAGCGCTGCACCTTACCCGTTCATGGAGAGCAGGCACAAGTTGAAACAACAAAATCAAGTGAATGAAGGGAAGTGACTCATGGTTCACATCATGGCTCCAGAGGTAGAACCTGATAGCTAGTGGCAGGCCCAGCTCTGAGCTGTAAGCACACAAACGCTTCCAGAGAATTACGCAATTCCTCTGAGAAACTAAACAAACCGTAATGATGCGAACAGAAAGCAAAAAGGTGAGCCAGAGAAGGTGAAACACTGGCACGGGGATGAAGAACGGCGTCTGGTGGAAAAAGTCGTGTCATACTGGTCAGTGTCCAGACTAAATGACATACAAGCTTAAATACAGAGCTTAACTGGCCTAAAAACATGTAATGTGAATAATGAGATTAAAGCTTCACTCTGCTACTGTCTTGTCAATAATGTTAAAATGAAAAAGGTTAAATGTGCAGCAACATTTAAAGGTGGAGTAAGCGATTCTGGAGAAAGATAGTTGATTGCTGAGTCTCATTCCCAGGTTGTTAAATACAGACAGTTTGGGCTCAGACTGACAAGACTCAGCAATGACCTAGCTAGCAGTAAACATGATCATTGCCCAGTTAGCATTAAAATCAGTGGTTTTGTTAGCTTTCAGTCGTTTCAGTGAATCTATACATTACTCTGTGGTAAAGTCACACTGCATTGCTTCTATAAGCCTTGGGACAAAAAATGACAAATAAAACTCAAAAGATTATTTGATTAACAAAATAAACAAACTGTGCTGGATTTTCCAGTAACCACAAACTTGGCTACGATCCTCCCCGGACATTCGTATATCAGAGGATATCATGACTGAATCAGGGCCCACATATGAAGTCCTGAGGTCACAGATGGGGATATTATTTTCTGTGAATAAAAGACCACAATAGAGTGCTGCAGAAATGAGTCCTAAAACCCAGAAATGAGTTTGCATATTTGCACCTCCGGTTCCCTCATCTTGAAGTCAGTGGGGTTACTGAGTGGGTTTTTGGTTGGATGCCTGAAAGACAGACTCACAAGTCAGTCTCTCAACACGCATTTTCAGCTTTTGTTGTTAAAACTGGGTGGGAAAAATTATAAAGTTACAAAACTACAACCTGTCAAAATGATTGGAGAGAGCATTTCCAGTAAGCTGTGTCCTTAAAAACTGTTAAGGGGCGTGAGACTGAAATGTCTGATTGTCTGGTATCACAAGGCTGCCTCATACAAGGTCTATGATTAAGATAAGATAAAAAATAAAATACGTCAGTAAATACCAGACTCTTGAATTTCAAGCTTTTGTGTGTCATAAAAAAGGAGGATGCTGGGCGGTGTCATTTGTTTGTCAGTTCGTGGGGCTAACAGTGTTAGTGGACTATTGACCAATATTTCAGGTTCGCCCAAAAAATCCTAAACACAGAAATCATGAACGGTCTAACATATACAATGTGTTTATGACCAAAGATCCAAAGATCCAAAGATTATGTTACCAAACTGCCTATTTCTGGCTTAAAATATTTTCATAAACATGGATTAGTGCACAGTTTAGCTGAAATACAAGAAATATTATGACTAGACAACCGCCATTTTGGATCCAGTTTCCAACATAAGGTATCAAAATTTCACATCAAAGTGTCAAACATTGTTGGGTTACTCAGGAAGTACAATAAGTTACTTTTTATTCATTAGTAGTAATATTAATTTACTTATTATTTGGTATCAAAAGAATTTAGTTACACTATTTATTACGTTATACATTTCTTTTGTACCTTGTTGGTGGCCTTGTTGTACTCCAAAGTTGAACTGCTGGTCCTGTTAACACTCAGAAAGCTTTTGTTATCTGTCCAGATGCTGACTGTGGTGGAAACAAAGTCGACCTTTCTGAGTCACCACATATTCTCTCTTGAGGAGCCAAACTCAAAATAATGACCATACTTTTATCTGTGGAAATTCTGCCTCTTTTCCTCTCACTCATCCTCCATCCTTCGTTTAGTTTTTTGGCTAACAGCTGATGTGACCTATCGCATGTTCACATCATCATAACATAACCTGCCCAGGTCAAAAAGTAACTCTGTAGCTCAGATAGCTAGGCTGAATGATGCATGTTGCACCTTTAAACTCAGAGTATGTAACTTTTGCAGCCACTCTGGACAGAAGCGGTTATTACAGGATAATGACAGTCTGATTTCCCCTGAAGTTCTCATGATTTTCTTGAGTCACTTGCCTAAAAGACATCTTCATTAAGTGACCTGACTGACAGGGAGTGAAATCAGACCACAAGCAGGAAACAACAAACACATCTCCAAGTGAGACAGTGGAAATTGCTGAGTAGCTGATCACAGTTCTCTCATTTATCCTTACAGTAATAATGGTAATGGCCAATATAACACCTTGACGTTACGGTCGATGTTACAATATACAGGTGGTGTTTGGGTAAGTAAATGTGATATTAGCGAGCTAGAAATACAAAGTCATTTTCTTTGATCCAGTTACAGAAGCATTGCAGGTTTCTGTCAAAAGTAAACAGAACAGCAATGACCTAAATCCCACATGTTCCTGTCCGTTCTCAGAGCTCTGTGAGGTCTGAGGGGTTAAACGAGGTCCTGCTCTACAATGGCCTGCCAAGTTCCCCTCAAGCCTTATGGGAAATTCTATAGCATGTCTGGCTCCTGAACAGGAAACCAAGCCCATGCAGACAGACGAGGGCAAAAGACATATAGGAAGTGTCTCCCCCTGTGAATCCAAATAACTGGCGGGAGACGCAGAGAGACTGAGTGTGTGAACTTCCTTACTGCTCTCTATATTGTGTAACTCCATGTCTTCAAATAAATAAGGCTAAAACCATTTTGGAAACAGATGTTTGACACTGCTCATTGCTCATGTAATCATCAGACATGATAGACATCAGTCGACAGTTATTTCCATGCAGCAATCATGTCAGATTGTCTGAAATCCTCAGTCAGACAGACTCTTGTGTAAGACAGCATTCAAAGTGAAACTGAGTGTACTCAGACCTTATCAGTGGTGTGTCTGTCTGTGTTCTCCTGCCATTATACAGGAAGAAAACAGCACACACTTCAGCATGATTATAACTGTGATTTGGCCACCATGACTGATTTGAAAGATCGAAGAGACACAGCACGTGTGTACAAACTAGAACAGATGGGGGTTTAGGCTTCCGATCTCTTGCCCCTTGCCTTGTCTGAACCTCAGTCCAGTCAAAGCTGTGGTGATAATATCACATGTTTTGATCTGCATGACTGACTGAAATCCAGACAAATCTGAGCGTGAGTCTGAAATCTGAGCTGGGAAAAGTGGAAATCTGAACTCTGCAAAAGTCAGGTTTTAGAAGTGTGATGCAGACGCTTTTCATCATGAGTTAGGATTTTATGTACTAATGTCTTCCTGGCCTAAAAAGGAATAGACATTCATATCTGTCTACTGGAGGTGTGAGTCACATGACTTTAGTCACATATTGAATGACATTAGCTTTAAACTTGACAAAATCAAAAGACTCGGAACTCAACTTGGACTTTAACACCAAAGACTCCTGACTGCACTTGAAGTAGAGCCTTTTGACTTTGACCTCACCAAAGCCCACAGATTAAAAAGTGTTATCTAAAAAGCATGCCATGAATCAGCTCATTTTGTTGTTGGACTGAACCAACCTAACAGCACCATGAAAAACTAACATTATGTAACTGAGCCTCAGTTGGAAAAAATGAAACCTAAGATAATTTTGTACAAAAACTACATGGTGGTCAACAAAACACAAATTTCATATGCAAAAGGTGTGGGTTGAAAATTACAGACAGACGTACACAAAGTTAAGTCGAGGCTAATACCGACAAAGTTAGCGAGCTAATATTTAGCTAATGTTAGCTTACCAGCTCATTGACTTTCTAAATCAATGACACTGGAAACTCACCTTTACATGATGACTTGTAAGGACTCGAAACTCAAAAGTCTAGCACTTGGATCTTGAATCGGCAGTTGACTTGAGACTTGATTGCAGACACTTGATACTTTCTTGTGACTTGCAAAACAATGACTTGGCTTAAGCTTACGAGTTAGAAGTGCTGATGTAGTATTTTGTTTTACCTACGGAGAGAATCAAGCTAGCTGTTTCTTACTGTTCCTAGTCAGCACATTAATCAATACATATGACTTACATCTAATGTCAGGGTTAGATTTCAGAGTTAAGACTTAATTTTGAAGTTTGGGGTTTAGACTTTTGTTTGTGACAAATACAAAAGAACAAATTAATGTGTGTGAGTGTTTTTGTCTGGATGTTTTAAGGAACTCACCTTTCCCATGCCAGCGTGGGCGTGCCCCATCTTGACCACCACAGGGTAGGTAGGGGTTGTAACCTGCAGAAAAGAACAACATCAGATTATCAGCTGGTGTGATAACCTTGAGTTTTCCATAGCTGGGTGGTGGAGTTTGTTTTTCGCTTTCTAGGCTACTAACAAAGTTATAGGTCAGTTTTTGAAGGCAATTTTACAATTTGTGAAGGGGGCATGTTCAAGTTAAAACTGACTGTTAAGTTGCTCTTTAAACTTGCCTTAACTGGTTGCTTTCATGACACCTGATGGTAAAGCAAGCTGTGAACACAACATTGACATTTGTTCACTTAATAAAGTGAATATGTTAGCAAACAAGTTCGCGAAAAGCTAATTATTTACACATCAAACAGATGTGGAGCATCCATTTAGCATCCACTCTTGCTTCTTCTTCTTTTAGAGAAATATCTAGCCCTTTAGATGCTAATTCTAGATGGTATGTTTTTCTTTGTTTGTGTTTAATGCTGGTAGCTAGCATATAGTTGGATTACAGTTGTCATGAAAACTGCCTTCTGTTTCTAAAAGGCAATGCCAAGATGCTGAAGATGCAAAAATGCCTCAGTCATGAGAGCAACTACAGTTTGCTAATAATTCTCTGTGGTGGGTTATCATGAGCAACATCTTCCACATTACACAAAATAACTTTTATGTAGTTATATATATATTATACAATATAAAAATATTGATTATAGCAGTTTTAAGGAAAATACAAACATTGATGTGTCAGAAAATTAAAATTAAAATGTGCTTTAAGCCTGCTTTTACCTCATTTAACCTTAAAACTGCAGAGTAAAAGTTGGAAGCTGAGGAACTGTTGATGTCAACTGTTCGGAAAAGGATGTCACACTAAGCAGGGACATTGAGAACTGTACTTGGTGCTCTAAATATACAGTAAGACAGACATGTGGTAAACACCACATTGAGAGGCAACCAAAAGTGGAAACATATTTCCTTTGCAACTGATTCGGATGTGTACATGAAGTGTCCAGAACCGTGGCCTTGTAAAAAATACACTGGGTCTTCTGCCATTCCACTGAACTTAAAGCTGCCCAGTTTAGGAAGCCTGAGGTGCAGTCGGAAGAATGTTGGTTTATTACACAAAAGAGTGAGGTTCTGGGAAGCTGGGAGGGAGACCACAGTTCATTGAGAAGGGTTTGGACAAACGGAACAGGCCGCAAACATGCCATTTCTCATAGTTTGTAGACTTGAGGTGGGTGAAACATCAACAGATTACCTCAAATCTCCCTGCAGTTTAAACGCCCCTTGACAAATCTACTGATATGATTGTTAATGGGATGTAATATACTGCAAGAGGGATTTTCCAGTTTCAAAAGCACTTTCCCCATCTCATGTGTAATAACTCTAAGGAAACAAGTCCAGCGTATGTAAGGGCCTCTATGGTCCAAACAATACTTTTGTGGTATTTTATTGACACTTAAATACAAATATTGTGTATACACTCCCAAAGATAATCACCCAAAATTTGCACAGAGCTTTGCACTAAAATAAAGCGCTCTGTCAGTGTGGGTTTCAAGTGTACTTTTATCATGAGTTCAAACCCAAAGGTCTGCTACCTGAATCAAACCAATGTGAGATTCATACATTGTTTTAATTTTCCCACCATGATTGCCACATGTGCGTGAGTGAGTATGTGAGTATGTGCATGATCACTGGACCTACAGCTTGTTCACAACAAATCTCTGGACCAATCAGTCTATTTCCTTTGTCTACATTCATGACTCTATGCTGAAAGACCTCTGCGACTCAGAAACACTTTCTTATGACTTTATGTATCTATGTTTTTATGGTGGGAGGTATTACGTTTTCAGGTCATCCTAGTCTTGTAAACATGATATCTCAAGAACGTCTTAAGGGAATTTCTTCAAACTTGGCTCAAGCATCCACTTGGACTCAAGGATGAACTGATAAGATTTTGATGGTCAAAGGTCAAGGTCACTGTGACCTCAATGAGCAATGTGGGCCGTAATTCAAGAATCCATATGCTAATTATGTCAAAATTACACCCAATTATCTAATAGGATAAAATGAAGAGGTGATGAAATTTCATATCTAAAATGTAAAAAGTCAATTCCACTGTGACATTATATGTTCAGCTCTCTATTAGTCCTCTGTAATCCTCTGTAAAAACAGTCTCTAAGTGAAGACAGCAGGTCTCTCACTGGAAATTATTCACTGGAATCATACATGGACATTTTGCCAAAAAATACAATTAATACATTTTATTAAGTCCCTTCAAAGTTACAGATCAGTACAACGGTAAGCCCTACCCTGTTTTATAAGACAGCTGACTTCTCACTCCTCTTGACCGGCTGCTATAGGGGCCGCAAATGATCAACAACTGCTTCAGTTTGAAATCTTGTTTCAGCTCAGGTCATGTTAATGTTGGCAGAACTTTGCAAATTTCCGCTGGTTAAATCTGGCAGTTGTGGTGACATTGCAGTAGGTGCTTCAGCATCTGTTGCCTGGCATAAAAAGACACCACTCACCAATACAGGAGGAGAAAAGGTCTTTTAAGCAATGATGTTCACACCAACCCAAACACACCCTACCAAGAGGGTAAGTGCTCCAGGGTTTGGTTCAGCTGGACTAAACAAGGCTGGTATGAGCCTTCCCTTAGAGTGATGTGACTGTTGCTAAAGACCATTTCCTCTCAGTGTCCCCTCAGTGTAAACATAGTAACTGAAGAGTTCAGTCCACAGGCACAAGGCCAGTCCATGCAATGATATAAGCTCAGACCTGCAAGGAGGAAGGGAACGCCTAAACAGCTGCGATCACTTCATCCAAACCCCTCCCCGACAGTTGACAGGACTGCACATCCTAATGTTGCTGTCAGCTTGTTTTGTGCAGAGCCTTGAACACACATCAAGCTGCTTGAGGGTGTGAGCGTTGCCTCTGTTGACAGGTTCTGACAGTACAGGCCTGGCCGACACGCTGCCAAGATAAAGTGTACTCTAATTGGTTCCATTATCACTGCACAAGTGCCAGAATACAGTAAGGTGAGACTATACTGAGAAGTCCACTTTGTAATCCACTCTCAAAAGATGTACTGTATATATGAAACATTTAGTGGTGCGGAAAATACCAATTATAAGAATATTTCACATTTTAACAATCAACAAAAATTTTACTACTGGAACTTATACAAACCAAATCAGTATTACGATACTGGTAGTCATAGATAGAATTTAACTCTGATAGTAATGCATTTTCTCTAGGTTTGCTCTGTACTTACACTGGAATAAAATGAAACAATGGCATCAAGAATAAGTTACCAGAACTCACCGTATTTATCTTTTCAGAGGTTACAACTTGAAACTTTTTAAACTTTTAAGGGTGTTTTGACAAAGGCGGGACTACTAACCAGGCAAAGTGCGTAACCGCCCTGAGGTCCAAGATCTCCAGAAGCCCAGAAAAGCTCCAGCCTTAATTTGTGTTAACTGGTTTGAGCTAATTTAATGTAATTGATGCCCTCTCTTGAAGAGCCTCATAGTTTCAAAAATCTACTTTTGTGACTGTAACTACTTCAGTTATGTGCCTATATATTGCCAGCCTGTTCTCTTCAATCTGTGCAAAAATAAAACAATAAAACATGACTTCAGATCTGAAATTGCGTGAAGTGCATATGCCAAGCCTAACATTAAACAAATATTAGGTGATGTAGTATAAAGAGTGACAAAGTCCACCTATGGAGGAGATGGAGTGGTTGGATGGGTCAAACAAACAGGTCTTTTGTCACATGGCTTAAGTTTCACTTACATCAGGTAGTAGCATAAGTCAATTAAGTACAAGATAACATAAGGTAATGTAACATAATTCAAGGTAATGCAACATGTGACGTAACATAACATAACATAACATAACATATTTATTTTCACCCAGACCATGACCAGCTTCTTTGGCTGAACCAAAGTGTCTTTTTTTTTTTTTTTTTTTTTTTTTTTTTTTTTGCAACATTAACCACATTTACTACCATGACAACAGAGGTCACATGAGTTTGGATCTGTTCTCCACATAAGTTAAAAGGAAAGATTGCCATGTTATTTGTATATTGTATTTGTAGGAGACCAGGTTAACATTGCATATCCTCAAAAATTGTGTTTAATTAAATTACTACACAACAAATCTGGGGTCAGTTGGTATTTAAAAAAACAAAAAAAATAGACTCAAACAAGGGCGAGAGTGAGTAACAAGGGCTAAATGGGGCCCACCAGCCAATTTTTGATACCTGAGAAAAAAAAATGTATTGATATCTTTCAATCCCCGACTTCAAACAGTCATTGACCCTAAAGGGTGTGCAACAATTAAAGCAATACTCACAATTTAGCATTAAACTTCCATAAAGTTGGTGGAATTGACAGATGTGTATAAAACTCATGGTTTTTACAGAGTAATCCACCTGCTGGGCAACTCTTATATACTCTTACTATTAGTTGGAATTTAGTTGGTTTAATGCTTACAACAAAATGAGATCATTGTGTATGTCTTTTTGTGTTTTACAAACATTGGGTGACATGAGGCCAGTCTCTACAGCTGTTTCGTGCATGCGTCACATGGCGATAAGATGCCAGAGGTTTAGCGAGTATCTGAGAAGAGCACAGCAGCAGCACAGTGTCTGTCTGTGCTGGAGAGAAGTGTTTTGGGTGGAAGAGGCCGTAGCCACCCACTCTGTCTGGACATGTTCCTTCCAGTCATTCCCATCAGTGTGGCAATGACGGCAGACGCTGAACATGTTGGGGAGAGACGACCACATCCTCCGCCCCTGATGAAACCGGAGCGTCAGACGGAGACGTGTGCTCACTGTTGTTTTCTGATGGTCTGACAAACCACAAAAAATGCACTGTCACTGATATTACAATATCACGGAGGGAGACTGTGGTCCAAGAACATTTACATCAGTTCTAATCACATGTAAGCTATAAAGTAATCCCTGACATCTTCTGACATTTATTGACTCCATATGAGCCAGACTGTCTGCAGGTTCACTCTGCCTGCATAGTGACTGCATTAAAGCCAGATCACACCAGAAAGACAGCAGAAGTCATCATCTTCACAGAGGCAATAGGTAGATAAATTAACATCCTATAGTACACCTGAAAAGAAACCAGTCTTGAGACCTGTAGGGCCTAACATGAAAAGTAATGTCTCTTTTCTGGCCTTGGAAACTTGTCCCCTGTGCTCCCATTGTCTACTTAATACTTTATCAACAAAATTAGGACCTCATATCTTAGTTGATTGATTTTTTTTTTTCAGTTTTTGTGAGTGGAACAGAGTACATTGTTTCTTTGTCTATCTTATGTGTATTTGTTTATAGGAAAATGGTTATTTTAGTTCAGCAACAACATTTTAAAAAGAGAAATATGGAAGTGGTTATTTTAACACAAAGCATGAACTTTTCCTAATCCTACACATGAAGTTACGGTGCCTAAATCTAACCAAATGGAGACCATCACCTCAGTGTTTCTCAGCAATCTCTATTTTGATCGCGGAATAAGAACAATAATGGATAACACATTAGTTTGAATTTAAAAAAGGGTACTCTATAACTTATTCTTTTCTTTTGCTTATATATTCCTGTGTTGGTGCATCCAGTTATAAAGTAGAGCAGAGTTAGAAAACATTGTGTGTCACTGGTGTGAACTGTGCCTGGAACCTTTCCCTCAGACATAAGGGAGGCTACTTTATGGGAAGGCTCTTTATTTTACAGTGATTGATATTCTTTACAAGATTGTTCAACAAAACAAGTTTCCGTCCTTGAAAAAGCCCTGGTGGCCATTAGCGCCAGTGAGCTCTAAGATGTGGAAATTTTGGTTTCGAACTTCAGCTTTCTGCTTCATCCCAGCTGCGTGCATGTGCGCCGCTCGGCCTTTTGTTCCCAGCAGAAGTCTGTAAAAGGCATCCAGTGTGGTAAAGACGTTAAGAAGAAGTCACATGCTAAAAAAGCTAATTATATGGTGGGTGATTTCACCGGTCTAGGTTTTATTTCGTAACACACAGGCTCCCTTCATTTACAGTAAATGTGCCAGACGACCAAGCCTGGCACATGTTGGAAATACTTCAGGGAAGCCCCTCTATCCACCCACACACACCTCCCCACCCTCTGGCTTTATATACAAAGCTTGTTGTAAAGTGAGTCACATGGAACTGTCGCTCAGGTCGATGTCTGAGGTGAATCATGCTTCCCTGACTTCAAAACACCTCAACGTGACATTCCAATCCCAAAAACTTTCATTTACAGTGGAGTGGAAGTTTCCAGATCCCACTGTGCACGTTTTCAATGCAAGGGGACCATTATAAGGACTGTATCCATTATGGACATATTTGTAGGTCCAAATAAGGTGCATTTTTATTTCTCAAAATATTAGAACCAATCGCAGCTAAATATGCCCCTACTAGCTGAAAAAAACAATCACCACAAGTTCCATTTAGCAGCTGTTCTGGTGCTTTTCATCATATCACACCTCTGCAGATAAGAGAAGTCCTTAAAGTGCTCTGGGCATCTTCTGAGGAAGAATGTGTGATAAGCTAAAAAGCTCCAGAACAGCTAAGACTGTTCTGTCAACGACTGTTTCCGAGGTCAAACCTATATCTATATCTATATCTATATCTCAAATATCTACTATTATAAACTGGATGAAAACTGATCACATCTTGGTTTAATCATGAATTGGAAATATACTCAGATTAAGCTTAAACTTTAATGTAGACATAAAGCTGCTTAACTGCCAAAACAAAGCATTATGGGAACACTCAGTTTGTTTGTTTGTTCGTTTTTAATCAGCTCTAATACCAACAACCTTAGATAAGATTAAGATGAGTATTGATTTAAACTAAAGTAGCATTAACTGATGTTTTTTTGGCTGCTTTGGCCAACCACAGCTTTGGACATTATCCCAGTATAAAGTTCTTTAACATATAATTAACAGTCATATAAAATCAGATTTCTGGTCACTTCATGAATGCAAGTTGAATATTCAACTCCTCTCAACTCCGTTTTGGTCTCCACCGACTCCTGAGGGAAATATCTGTCTCTTCAGCTGCTAAATTCTCCGCTATGCTCACCACCATCTAAGTGCTAACTTAACTCTACTGTTTGGTGCTGGCGAGGTAGCAGATCAGGTTTATTAAAGTTTTGCAATTAAGTTGCAGGCCTATGTGGGTTACTAGTTGCAACACCCCTGAAACTTCAGATAGCCATTTGATCCACTGTTCAAAATACTGATTAGTGCCCCTTTAAAAAAACTGTGACCTTCAACTGTTACAGACAAACAATAGACCTTATACTTGGGTTGTTCTGACACTGATGCCAGAATTAGTAGCCTAAAATGTTAGGTTGTGTATTGGCAAGTAGATGCAGTGATATCATATCATGTAATTTATTAGCCCCGAAATGGGACGCTGCTACTTCTCAACAATTTTCTTTTAACCTGAGCAAGGCCAAACAAAAATGATAGCAATCACATCATATCCATAAAGGGTTAGTAGTACACTTACTGGTATCAGATTGGTACTCTGTATCACCAGATATGCAAAGTTCAGGTATCAGAATCAGTAAGAGAAAGGAAAAAATGTTATTAGAACATCTGTAATTATAACAAACCGGTCCAAACTAACGTCTTCTGCACCAGCTGTTAGCAACTTAAATATAGTCACACGGTCACAAATAGGAAGGGAATATCATGAAACTTGTATGTCTTAAGTAGAGTACTGGCCTGACATTTCAGCCCACCCTGAAAATGTCCAATTTGATTCATATAGCAAAGTACAATAATGTAAAACTCCAATCCTATCAAGTATTGAACACACGGCCGAGCAAAACTGGGTCACACACACCTTATCCAATGAAAAGTGTGTAGAAATCAGTGCAGTGCTTCAGTGGCTGAGCAGGAGGAGTTGAATCATTCTTTGGGGGCACATGCATTATCCAACAAAACACATGGTGCATCCATCCTGCATTTATGATCCCTTAATTTTTATTATGGCCACTCAAACCTGCCACATCAAGGAGAAGACATGAGGCGAGATGGTTTGGGCAGACGACGAGAGCAGGGGGACCCCCGACCCAGAATCCTTTTCAAGGGTCCGACCGCAGCGGGACCAAAGGCGGCCTGCCCACATCAAACCCTGCCTGCGGATTAAGTGAGCCTCAAGAGACCAATAATGTTTATCGTGCAAGTCTCGGCTAAGTTACTGACTGAATTCATACACCTGACAGAAATGGATTCAGCTCTCTTTGAAAGAGTTCATGTAGAGATTTGAGTCATTTCTGATGAATTAAAGAGTTTAAAAAATACAAATTGGATAGGTGGGCACAGGTTTTAAAGAAAAATCCTTACTTCATACTGTGATGATGGGTACAACAGCTCCGTACAAAGTGCAGACGAGCTTTTTCAACACAAATCAACCAGTGGAGGTATATCATTTCAACTGTTTGAACATATATAGAGCAAGAAAACTAGAGAATCAAAGGAGGGTAACTGTATCATGGTTACAGGCACCAGTTATTGTCATCTGGAGGCTGAGTTGTGACTGGAGCAACAAAATTTGACAATTTAAAGATCCAATAAGTGGTCTAGAGGTGCTGCTAGGTGGATTTTACCATTAGACAGACAAAGCTTAGCTGGTTCCACGTTTTAGTCTGTATGCTATGCTAAGCTGGGTTTAATGCCTGCTAGCTTCAGCTTCATATTTAGATATGAGAGTGGTATCATTCTTCTCATCTACCTCTAAGCAAGAAGGCAAATCAGTTAACTCTTCTCTCATATCTCCCACACTGCTCATAAAAAATTGTAAACTTTCTACTATCTTTTACCGCTCATATCAACACGTGGTCTTATCTGGCCCTTTTATGGTGTGCATTTCTGCAACATAACTGGTATTGTCTTGTTTGTAGTATTTTGGTATTTTTTCAAATTACAAATCTAGGAAATATTGATCATGAATTTGAATATAAGATTAATTTAACTGAGAAAAAACAACAAAACAACTGTCTGTCTTTAACTGCTCCTATCAATATTTGATATTGTCTTGTTTGTTGTGTTTTAGTATTTTTTAAAATGAAAACTTACAAAAGGTATTGATTTTGAATTTGCGTATAAGTTGAACTGAGGCGACATTCAAGCCAACAAAACAGCAGCAGGCTCAATTCGTCATTCGCTTACTAAAACTTGGAAACTAATATTACAGATGTTCCCAAACTAAAAGTGACATAAGCATGACACATACAGTAGTTCCTGGATACACACAACAGACATTTACAAGTTGTCATGGTAAACCCCCGTGGGCTAACATCCGCCCAAAACTGCAACAAACAGTAGATGCCTTTTGTGTTAGAGTGTGTACAGTAAAGGCCATCTAATGGGGCATGGTAATTATTATTGTGGAATTTAAGCTCATCTGGCTCGCATTAGGGTCCCTCCTGGTGTATTTCCATAAGGGAGACAGCTGTCTGGGAAACACAACTTACTCCTGAGGATAGAAGTTTCCAGGGCGGATGCTCCCCGACAATACTGAAGGAGAAGTGACAGAGCATGTTGGTGGCATCTTTCAGTGGTCAAGCCACCTGCTTTATCATCACAACTCGCAAAGCGATAGGGAGAGGAAGAAATGTAGAGTACAGCATTTTACCTCGACCAAAGACAACCGTCACTTTAGTCAACCACAATATACCATATATACAACACCACAGTGACTTCATGTATTGACTTTTAAGACTAAAAACAACAGCAATTAGTTTGGAATTAACTTGGATTTGTATTTTAAAAAGCACCCATCTGTACAGTATGTTTAGCTGAGTATGTTTTCCATTACAAGCTGAGTCAGTGTCAAATCACCATAGCAACAGCTGCACATCACTGAAGATGTCACCGAAACCAAGACCAAGAATATTGTTGATTGTTTAGTGGAAGTTGCCATGACTGTCTTTCTCATTCTGGAGGTTTCATTCAAGTACACAGTGTTAAAAAAATGCTGGCAGTATCTACTTATTAAATCAAAACTGAAATCAACAAATAGCAGAACATACTGCCAACAACCTTAATATACTGCATAAATATTAAATATTAGGTTAGTGTTTGATGGTGCGCCCAGAAAGCATTGGTTGGCTCGTTAAATGTGTAATTAATTTACACATTATTATGTTTTAGCCAAGGTAGCAGCTTGGATGGCAATGTTGGTCAGTAGGCCAGTCCACTACTTTGGTCTGAAACTGAAACTAAAACATGTCAACAACTTTTACATGAATTGGCATGGAATTTGGTGCAGCCATTCACGGTCCCCTGAGATTGAATCTCACTTTCTCTGGTGACTCTCTGACCTTTCCTCTAAGACCAATCATCCATGCATCCATCCATCCATCTCCGCCTAGGTGAAAGTGCCCAGAAAACCTCAAAACGCCGGCGCCCAGGATGCATCATAAATCAGATACCCAAACCGTTCTTTTGACACAAAGGTGCAGCGGCTTTACTCCGAGCTCCCTCTGGATGTCTTCACCTTATGTCTAAGGCTGAGTTTTCATCTAGCACCACCATGAAACCAAAAATTCCATTTGTTCAATATTTTTGTTGATGACAAATATCAACAAAGGGAAGCATGATTCAAATATCAACAAACCAATTACACTCCCATCGTCGTCTAATTCTTTCCTTCACAATAGCCAGGTTTCCATCCAAATGCCTTGAAATTTTTAAGTGAAATTCAAATAAATTGGCAAAAGAAAATACAAATGAATGATTGTTTCCATTCACTGCCATTATGCAATTATTACGAGCTGGTTCATTGAGATTAGTGGCACGAGTTCTCCAGTCGTGAAACCATTGCAGAAGAGGGTGCAACAAAAGAGCACAAGGATGAACGGGATGTAAATTTCATGTATTAATGTGAGAGAGGTTCCATCAGAGTAATCATGCATGTATAATAGAGCTGTAGAAGCCATGAGGGGACTGTAGAGGGGGGAAACAGCTGATCAGACATATGGGGTAAATGTTCGCTACGTCAGAACCAGTCACGATTCTTGTGGTTTCTATATGGTACCTCTGTAGCCGTTATAGTCCCAATGATAAGTAGTTCGTTGACGTCCTTTTATGACTAGGTAAATGAAAAAAACAACAACAAAATTACCATGTAACCTCTGTTCATGATGCCCTGATGAATAAAGACGAGACAAAGTACTTGGCTCTGTTCAGGTAGACAACCTCAGTCAGATCACAGTAATTCACCTCACAGGATGAATAAATATAGCGAGCTTAAAAAGTGAGATCCTCATCTTCACTAGTGACCTGACAGCTGCAAGGAAAAAAAATGAGGAGAGATGACCTGATGACTCTTTTCTTTTATATTTAAACTGAAAAAAAATTACACCTTTCCCAATTAAGATGGAGCATCTTGTGGATTAAAGTTGCTAAAGCAGAAAAAACATAAAAGACACCTGAAAACACACCATCCTGCAGAGTCTGTCAAGGGCAATATCAGTTAAGTAAGTTAATTGATTTGATATTTTTCGTATTCCTATGTTAATTCCCTTTTAGGATTAAATGTAAGTATAAAATTAGATGTGTATTCTGGTCACATTGGAATATATTATTGAATTTAATGGAGCCGAGCTCACAGTAAACATCTATTCCTTCCCCAAGGAAGATGAATGATTTCTTCCAACTCATAAACAGTGAACATTCAACATATTTCAGTTTTAATTTTAGTTCCCTAGAATAGAGGCGATATTTCCCAGATAACTACTTTAATGGCACAGTTTAAACATTGTTACTGGTGATTTATCAAACACATAGTTCAACTGAGTGAAACATGACTTTAGCAAAAGACCCCAGTAATATGTAAAATGTCTATTCTATCAAGTAATAAACATTATCAGTGCCTGAATAGATGAATAGAATAGATGACTAAACACAGTTTAAGATCTGCTTACTTCTCGTTGGAATTGTTTTAACAGCCAGGAGAAACATCCTTCAGTAAAATCCGTCACAGTATCATGAAACTGTCTGAGAAAATTATGACTGAAATTAAAAAGTTCCAGTGGCTAAATCTTGACTAAACAAAACAAATCCTAAATGTGACTTTAACCAACTAAAATTTTCAGTAAGCGACTAAGAGGTTTTAAATTGTCCTGTAAATCCCCCTTTATGCTCTCGTCATAAATATTCGGACAAAAAGTCGCTTGTAATATCTGCCTGATCTCAGGGCAGGTTAATGTTACAGATGGTTAACTAATATCATTTAATAAGAGAACACTGCCACTACTTGAGTCCAGTACATTCACTTTAAATAAACACAGATTTGTTTGAAAGTCAGTGTTAAGTACATGTCCAGACTGCACTAAAGCAGAGCTATTTCAGTCCAGCTTCTCTGCGGTTGTGTGTAATAGGGACCTGGACAGGCCTTATTAGCACTAATCAATTCACTAACCTACATTCCTGCTTCAGAAGAAAAAGGACAGACGGGCCTCGGGCGAGCCAATCCTGCAAAAACCATCAACGCTGTGCCACATTCCTCTCCGTCTAAGAGGAAAAGTGATGTTTCTTTCCCATTTTCCAGGGGCTCCGGCAGTATTAGGTCTCGGAAAAGGCTGAGCAGAAATGAGGTGTCCGTGTGCAGTTTTGGCTTCCCTGTCCCGTGATCCGAGGACTGAATGGAATCATTCACTCAATGCCTTCTGCTCAGTGATGCTGGCAAAAACAATCACGGATCCAAACCTGCATCTGTGAGCTACGTGACATAATTGTATGTAAACAGGCGGGGAATAAATTTAATATTTGTTATAGTTTTAATAACACGTTTCTGTACAGGATAGTCACACAAACAGAGGTCAGAGGTCAGGGCAAGGGTGGATAATTTATGTCACGGTTGGTGGGAACAATAAACATGTCCAACTGGAGCTACGATGGGGGGGTTAAAGTAATATAGTTAATATAGCTACAATGAATTGATATGATATATGATGAATAACTCTACTGATATCGGTATCACTTGTAATTTTTTAAACAATGCTGAACTGTAGTAACTAGTAATAAGAACTATTTGTTAAATTTCAGTATCATGCCCAATGTTGGGATCCTGTCTGAAATGCAAGAGGAGACAGAGGGACGCTGTGCTGCTGCCAGAGGAGTGCTGACTAAGATTACCACACGAATGGGAATAAATTACAAAATAATAGATTTGTGTATATTTCTAACTTTCTGCCTGATCTGAATTTCACACGCCGCTAGTAACTTAATTCATACATTCAATATTTTGGCATTAAAAAGAGACAGCATGGCCAAACTAATGTGAGGCTAAATAAGGGGGAGGACAAAATCTTGAAAATGCATTGTTTTAGATGCAAACAGACAACAGTGGTTATATTTAAATGTTTTGATCATATCTCGATCATATGGACATGTCCCTATCGTTCCTAACAGCTTCTACACCCTTTGCTCAGGGTCACACAGTTCTTGCCCTGAATTAAAGCCGTATAACAATTCAGTCCGCCATCTATGCAGTCTTTCCTTAAATAATTCCTTCCAGGACTGCGTCCCACCCCAATATCCTGTTCCCATAGAAAATACATTAAATGAAGGAAGCTGGATGCTCTAAATATGCAGCTTCATTGTAATACTCAGGATACAAAGCAGATGTTGGAGTCTGGATTTGATGGCACAGACAGAGTGCTTTAACTACCGTTGCACTGGGCTTTACTCAGTGGTTTGCCACAGTTTCATGCAACATTGTCAAGAAAATTACAGTTTGCCAAAGCTTAAATTAAGTCCCACAAAGTTAGTGTCAAGTTATTTTCAAAAGCAACAACAGGCAGGGTGGGAAGTCAAACTGTTGAAATGTTTCAACAGCAATCTCATTCAGTTTACTTCACCTGTAAACCATCTGATCTAGATCCAGGGGTTAAAACATTGTGCCAAAACCACAGCCAAGGATATTTAAATGGTGTAACATATTTATGTCTTTAGAACAGAAGTTCTCCAACAGTGAGGCAAAAACACTGCATGAGTTGAAAGCATGGATAGCACTTTATAACCCTTAACCAGTGCATTCACTGCACGAATTGAGCCCATTTAGAGTCGTACTGAACTTCGGCTACGTCTGGCGGCATTTGCTATGCAGTGTACTGGGCGGAGCGTGGACTGACAAATGGCTGATGGACGATTAGATGAATTTCTGACATGTCACAAATTTTGGCCAATAGTTGTGAGGCTCTCGCACTGTCGAAGCAGAGCCACAAGTTGATCCTTTTTAAATTTCTTCTCACTGCACTTGAAAAACCGAGCATCTGCAATTGTCATGATGACACAAGAAGTCATGTGGACAGAAAATATGGACAGTGTGGCAAGCTTACCTTCAATTTTCTCTGCAAAATGGACAATCCATACTGTCCCTTGCCTTCCTAACCACCTGCCAGGCCATAAATGCCTAGACTGACCAGGTGTCCCACTTTATGTTGGACTGGCACAGCATTTTTATGCTTTGCCCCATGTTCCACATATTGAGTCTATGTCCCACATTTTGATTGGCTCTAGTTTTCAAAAGTGAAGCCACTGCAGGACACACATTTTTCTAAAATATGTCTCTTCACGGCTGTGAAGAAAGCAAGGAAGACTGTCATCACAAGGCTGCATTTAATGTCAAATTGTGCACATGTAGGTCAGGTGCAGGTTAACCTGTCAACCCTCTTGGCTGCCTGACGCCCAACAGGGAATATTTCAAGTCACCACAAAGTCATAACCAAGCAGATTTAGGTACAACATGATGGAAAGTACCACAAAGAAAAGGAAATACGGGTACACCAAAGACTGGGAAAGTACAAATCTATTGTGTATTGTGTTTTACTGAATCAACCAGAGGGTAAAGCTAAGGGCAGAATAGAAATATAAAATTTTTAAATCAAAATGTTGGACTACCTCTCAGCATTGGTAACATGTCCCACATTGTCCCACACAAACTTATTCTTTGTCTCAGATTTGGCTTGGTTGGATCCTGTCACCCTATACACGCTGACAACTTATTCTCTGCCTTAACATTACTCCTAGCAAACAAACTTCGACCTGCCTTGGAGCTTTCAAACAGATCTTTATTGACAACTGTATTTCCTGAGGCCGGCATGTTTTTTTTCATTTGTTTGCAATGGGAGAGGTGTGTGTTTACTCTGTGCTACAAGCGCCAGCAGCGAGATGAGGCACGAAGCATCTATTCTGCACCGATGCGTGATCGTTTCTTCCCCCAGTCACAGACAAAAATGAGAAAACTTTGGGAAGAATGCTGCTCTTGTCACTGTCATCATTTACTTAGCTGTCCAATCACAGTGGAGGGAAGGGTGGAACAAATATCACAAACTGTGTGTGGCTCGTCCTGAACGTCCTGCTGAACTTTTCAGCATTTCCACGAAGAGTTGATTAATAAGCTCTTTGAAGAAATGGAACAAACAGTCAGAAATTCGTATTGAACTTGTCTGTCCCTCAAATCAAAGTCAGACAAAGAATAATATCATAAAATCCATGAATAATATTTTTAACATTAGAGTAAACAGTGTAAGGTTTTGACAGTCCTGGTTGGTTAGAAAAGGACAAATTAAGTCAAAAAAGTGCAACAGGTCAAACACAGTAGCTGCACTCTGGATTTAATGCCCCAAAAAGGGCATGGCTGACACAGTCACTCAAATGTGACAGCACGACTTTCGGACATATTAAGAAATGCTTTCCTGCTCTCTGTTGCCGATAAGACGCAGTGAATGAAAGGACACATGAGGCGTCAGCAACTTTTTTGACAGCAGAGGAAGGAAAGGCGGGCTTCTGCAGAGTACATACCAGGCCTCAGCCCAAATGTCAGCACTGCCACTGTTTTCAATTAAGACACGGTACATAGGGAGGAGAGAGGAAGAACATCAAGGAGGAAGATGTTTTCGAACAGCTGGACGTGGCAAACCTAGTCTGTATTTATACCAGCTGTGCAAGCAGGAGGAAAAGGTGGTACTCTATAAAACACTACAGCAGCATGGAAGCAATGACAGGAAAACTGGCTGGAATTTGTTGCAATTTGTGAATGTTTGTTTCTATATATTTATCTTTTATTGTAAAAAAAAATCATCTTGGCAACTTCTATTTAGTGTTCAGAACTGTCTTGAACTAATAAGTTCCAACTATTTGGTTTGGTTTTATTTGGTATATATCCTTGTAGTTTTTGAGATACAGATATTTCTGTATCATGCCATCTTTAATCCCCAAAAATAAACGCCCACTGCTCTGAAAGCTTGTTGCTCCAAAAATACACACTCTTCCTGGACTTTTTCACCCTTAATATGTCAGTGTATTTTGACATGCAAAAACATCAGGTGAGCTCCGTTGTCATGGCAACATTGGTCCGTCTTCAAAGTCCGGTGACCTCTGTAGTCATAACTTTGTGAAACTTTGCAGTTTAATTTAAATACGAAAATACTTGGTTAGGTTTAAGAAAAAAAAAATCTGGGTTCAAATTAGTATGTTAGTTTGGTCAGTTTGGGTTCTTGTATCTTACCAGAGTAATAATCTTGTGACCTCTTAGATTCCTTGTATGGCTACTTTTGGGGGTCCCCACCCTCAGGTTGGAAACCACTACTCTACAGTAATGTTTACATGAGCTTATCACTACATTACCCCTAATAGAGAAGGGATTTTGCTTAAGATGAAATACATTTTTATGGGGCATTTGCATTAGTTCAACAATTCTATTTCTAAATGAATGATTTCAGGAGCAACAAATGGACAAACACCACAGAGGGGCGAGTGTTTGTGATGTGACTCAGATAAAGCCGGGAGATCCCTCTGAAAATTTAACAAAGACACTGTTGTTGTAAGCTATCATAACACCATTATGAATTACTTAACAGCTTGAAAAATAATTACGTTATACGCCTGTGTTTCCATGCTGTGCGTAAATGTTTGTGCAGAGTCTCCTGTCTGGTTAATGGGGGATTCCAGCCATAAAAATAAATGTGGGATGACTTACCTCCTGCTGTGGTTTGTCCAGCAAATCATGGTACACTATGGTCAACAGAGCCCACACCCTCTGCTCTCAGCCAGGGGAAGGTTCATCGCTACCCACAGAAACACTGAGCCATCTTAAAGATGAGCTTTTAAAGGGGAAAACTCCCAACAACAGTTTATTATAGCTCTAAACAAATAGTGGTGAGATACTGTATGTGGGATCTCTCCTTTGAGATTTGTGTGTTTGATTTTCTTCTTGTGGACCACTCATCAAATGCAAACATGAGGTGACCTGTCCAGATATTTATTTAGAAACAGTGGTTCACAACCTAAGGGTTGAGACCCCCCCAAGAGTCTCAACATAAATCGAAAGAGGTCACAAGATAATTAAAGGGATAAGGAAGAAAAACACTGAGTTAGGTTTCTCTTTGTTTTTCTTGTAAACTTTTACAAGAAAAATAACACTTGAATCCTCTTAAGCCTTCAAATTATTCAGATGAAACAGTCTGAGAAAGCGAAATTACATCTACGCCAAGGTCATAACTTGTCATGAAGGATCACAAATGCTCATATGCTAAAGCCAATGACTGACCTGCATTAAAATGTGGGTTCATTAGTTTTTTAATCATTCTTTGGCTTCTCAGTAATCTTTTCAAACCTGAACATTCAAATTTTGGTCAAGGTACGTATGTTTTCCAAGCCCTTCTAAAAACATTGTCATGACCTGACATAGGTTTCTGCTACGTAGAAACCCCCATTGGTTCAGGGAGGGGAGGGCATCAGCACTCTGACCTACGTCTCTGATTTTTGCTAACAGCTGAGTGTGAGTTTCCATCTGAAAAACCCAGGAAAGACCACAGATGGAGTTGCCCTTGGCCTCTTGGGAGCAGCATTACAAAGTGTGAACACAACACGGTGTTTTTCCTACAAAGTTTTTCCCCCAATAATCACCTCATGAAGTTGTTTCAGCTGACATGCTAGCACACTGGTGCCTATTTATAAAAACAGTGCAACATTAATATTCATTTGGTGTGTAATTTCTGATCATCATATTAATGTAAATCCAATATACTTCCTCCTTTTAGCTCTGTTTTGGTCTCCACCAACTAACTGCTTCTAGGAGTGTCACCTTTCACATTATGCATGGACATTATAAAAATATTAATTAGTGAAAAAATATTAATTAGTGCAGCGATAAAATATCAACATCCATTTTAGAGCAGGAACAGCTAATCTCTATGAACACATATCTGCACGGGAATACAGAAGAATTCTAAAAAAGCTAGTAAAAATCTAAATTGCTGTCAGATGACCACCTTTTATGCTCTCCACACAGACTATTTACCTGTATACAACCAAAGACCGCTCAAATGTGATTGGTTAATACTGCTTGGACTACAATCAGAAACCAGAACTCATTCGATACCAAAATTTTGCCTACAGATTCTGTTTATCGTTTATAAGTTCAAGTTCATTGTGTCGTGTCTGAAATCATAACCTGCTGCTGAATGAGTGCAGTCTGAAGAACTTGAACACAATATGGCTAACAAATGTTGCTTGAATGAATTGATGATCCACAGGACTTTTGTTTTTTGTTGCAAAGTTTAATGATAAACAGTCATTTCTGTGGCATTTTCCACTTCCCACAGAGACGATCCTATTCTTAAAATAAGAGCTCTTCTTTAAGCAAAGGTCGGATGACTCACTCTCAAAACAGCAACTCATTAATTCCTCAGCTTCCTGCCAAACATCACGAGCAGATAACATATCAGATGGATCTGGAATGAAGCTCTACATATGCTTCGACAAGAGGAAAAAACTGACAGAGGTGCCATGACGGTGTGATGTAATTTCTAAATTTAACGCTGCCTGAGCCCCTCCACCCTGCCATTGTGCGCCGTCAGCACCCTGAGGACCCTGCTGACACCCTTGACCTCCGACCTGCTGGTGAGTCACTGGTTCTCCCTCGACCATCTTCCCTAAATTAACTTTTGCTCTCCTCCCACACACACACACACACACACACACACACACACACGCACACACACACACACACACACACACACACACACACACACACACACACACACACACACACACACACACCTTCCCTCCACTGCTCTGATGTCTGGGAAACATTGGCTTTTTACGTGTTTTTTCTGTGCAGAGGAAACACTGGTATGATTTACTGTGTCTTCCAAATGAACTCTACTGCAGGCATATTAATAGGGCACACAATGAAACTAAGAAATAACAGACTGGTTTATAGAGGAGCAGTATGGGTAAACACTCTTCTCAGTTTGTACTTCTTTCTCAAAACAGTGTAAGTGGTTATCTAAGTAACAGGTTTTGCTTTCAGTCTCAAATTTGCTGAGCATCCATTGCTGCTTATACTGTATTCCCAATAATCACCGGTCAATCAATCAGTGTAACCAATAAATGATTACACATGTACACTTTCGCCAGCCCAGCTTCATTCAACAGAAAAGTTAGCTTTGTAAGTGACCAGACAGGTTTTTTGAGTTAGCTAATGGGCTTAGCTAGCTAGCATTGTGGTGTCACCACGCAGTATTCATAGTTAATTGTAGGAACATTTGGTGTTGTATTTCTGTCCACTTGACAAATGTTGATTCAATATTCACTCTCCTTTTATCTTCCTTTCATTCTTTACCAACTCCTGAGTAGAATATCTGACTTAAATGCATTTTGTTTCACCAGCTAGTCACTAACTTTGTCTGTCAGTGATTTGGTGTGGGCAGTCAGTGTGCTCTATTGAAAAAGACAGCTCGCCCTCACCAGACAAATGACGGTCATCTGTGCTAGCGGCTTATTACGACCGATATTTATGCTTATTGTTAGGCAGTGACCTCTAGTGGCTGTAGTAATTATAATGGGTCAGGAAGGGTGGATTAAAAACACACCCAGGCTTTCACCCAGCAGACTGCTGTTAATGTGTCCCGTGTCTAACTAAAAACCAATGGTGACTTATTTTAGGTTAGGTACTTCAGTTAACTTACATAACACACTCAAACTTTCACCTAGGAGAGCACTGTTCATGTCCCATGTGAAACCAAAAGTGAACGATGACTTAACGCAAGTTACATACGTAAGTTAACTTAGTACTTAACTTATGTCATGTATGTAACGTAACTTAAATTACATACACGTTAACTTACCTAACTAACAGACTTATTTTAACCCCAACAAAGATATTTTCTGAAACTTAACCAAGCTAACCGACCTGTGACCATTTCAAAACATTAACCACATGATGGCAAAGCACAGTGGTACTGGTACAATGAAAATCCAGTTGCTGGTCCAGTCATATATGTTTTGGGAAAGGTCATGCATGTCAATTTGGGAGTCAGTGGCAAAGAACTTACTCTGTCTGAAAAAGTATTAGAGACAGAGGTTGATGAGAACACTGAGAGTAAAACAAAAATAATGTGCTGACAGATGGTAAAATGCTTTTTAAGTGCATAATAACATGATAATTCTCTGTAAGTCTGTCTGTAGTAGTGACTCTTCTCATATTACACAGTCAGTAAAGCCATTGCTAATACATACATTATGATTAGTGCAGCTTTACAGTCCTTTAAATTACATGGTTTATACATATTGTCATGTTGTGTCAAGTATTATATAGTACAGTAAATTGTTTCCTACCACTTATATGTGAGTCAATAATATATAGCATTATAAAACTAAAGCTAACAGCTATTTTATTTTTTACTGTGCTCAGCATCAGACCCAGTTTAGGCATTCCCTCAACCTTAAGGAATTCCTCAAAGCTATTTCCATGCTGTCATATGCCCGTGTTTATGGTTAGGCCTGGTGTCTCTTGCTGTAATACAACATAGTCATTTTGTGGGGTTTCCTGACCGCACGCACACCAAATATGTACAGTGGAGTACAACAGGGGACCCTGCGTCTGAGCAGCAAGCGCTGTGGTTGCATTTGGCCCGCCTGAGTAGGAAGTTACTGACCGTTCATCATATTTTATTGCAGGGGGAGTCCCATTGTGAGCGGGATCGTGGGTCAGGGCCATGTTTGTGTTTCCTTCTCTGATGTCTTAACTCCACATCAGATGACAGACGCGCTGGAGTTGGAAACCGGTGAGCATCTGTTGAAATGTTCAGTGGAGTGGACGCGCTGAACAGCTAGCAAAAGCGTGACCAGTCTCTGATATCACTTCCTATTCAGCTGGGAGGGTGGAGACGAGAACGCCACATAAACAACCAATATCTCACTGCTAGGTCTCAGATACTGAGCTTTGAGCTCATTTCCAACAATTCAGCCTCCATTGTTCAGATAACAGCAACAATGATAGCCAAGATTATCTAATGTCACGTCACTCTGGAAACTTACTATTCTGACAGCACTTCTGTCCTTTCTGTCCTAATTGGGTGTTTTCTGGTTTATGCTGCTTCTTTGATGTTCAGAAAGGAGACATCTGAATGAAATTGGCCTGTACTTTCTTCTGTTGGTCCAGTAGTTTGTTGGATAAGCAGTATCACAGTCCACCACCACCAATCCTTGCATAATTTATATCACTGAGTCAGATTTCTGAACAGCAAGTAGTCTTTTGGCACCAAAGAACAGCACTGATGCTAGCAAATTTATGAGCTATTCAGCTTTATTTTTTCTTAGCTGTATAAATATGTGACAACAAAATTATGCTCTCTTAAGTAACCAAAAAATAGCTTTCTTTTTGTATTAACTAACTGTATTAACGCTGCACTGATGGCAGCTTTGAAATTTCTCTCGTGAGTTGGTGGAGACCAAAAAAGAGCTACAACTTGAACATCTATTGGATTAAGGACTCTAAATCTAGCCCGTTCTCACTCCCAATGCAGCAAAAACATCAGCTTGGTGAGTGCCCTTATACTTTTAAGTCTGACGCTGTATGTACCCCTCTAGTGTAATTTCCTTAATATTTTAAAATGCCTTTGAAGTCAGGTGACACAGTATCAAGAGCGAGGAAGTCTGCATATGGAGGAGGTGAGGTATGGATAGTTCAAACAAACACAGGACTTTTGCAAGAAGACTGGGGTTCACATCTCGTGTGAAACCAGTGGTCAATGTAGACTTATTTTCAACTTGCGTAATACACCTAAGTAACTTAATGTACATAAGTTATTTTATGTACACATTTGTTTACATACATGCCAATTTAAGTTAACTAACATACTTATTTTAACCAAAACCACGACATTTTCCTAAAACTAACCAAGTAGTTCTGTTTTCTAAACCTAACCAAGTAGTTTTTGTGCCTTTATTTTGAAATTCTACTCAAATGTTGCATATTAATTTTTGCTGACTTGGCAATGAAGCCTCACATGTGCAAAACTGAAGCTAAAGGGTTGCCAACAGCATCACAGTGTTCGCAATAACAACGTCATAAAGTGATAATATGTTAATGTGTTTAAGGCTGGACATATAGATGGATATAGATACAGAAATGAATGCTATGTATACCTAAAGTGCAAACGCGTGGTTAACCAGCAGGCATATCAAAGACGTAAAGCTTGTTGTGCGCCTCCTAATGGCCAAGATACAAAACAGAAAAAACAATCAAACAAATGAAAGAAACAAACAAACCCTCAAACAATAAACAAGTGGTGCACCTTTAAATTCAACTTGTTCATTAAGTTACTCAGGCCAAACAAACCTGATTTGTTGGTGGCCATACCAAATCTTAAAGGGTAAAATTGGCGAGAAAAATGACAATTCTTTACTGTTAATTGTTCTCTTATATATACCATATATACCAGAATGGAAACTTTCTGGTACACAGACTGCTAACTGTGATGAAACACCTCAATATGATAAGATTTGACTTAACTGAGTCCTCTGGGCAACTCCTACAATGATTCTGATGAATATTATGTAATAACACAATATTAAAAAGCACTTTGTCAGATATTACAAGCAGTAGTCAGTATTCCATCCAAGTGGACTGCACGTGTTTCCTCTCAAATCTCAAATCAGCCACCCAAGAAGTTGGAGAAAGATTCATCGCCAAACCACAAGATCCCAAATCCTGCTCACGACTCGAGGACTGAGGCTCTTTGCAAACTAGGAGACATCCAATTACTGTTTCTCTCCTGTGACACGACTTCCACTACCCGTCGTCCTCACAGCACAGAGCTGCGGCCGAGCAGGGGTCGTCCTGTCTGTCCCACTTAACTGGAATGGCATGTGGGCTGTGCAACAGGGCCGAGTGAGTCAGGGCTGGACGCTGTCCCTCGGTGACCGTGGCTCCCGGCGGTGCTATCTTTTCAAGTTTCGCCTCTTCCTGTGTCTCTTTAGCGGCTTGTCAGTCGGATGAAAGGTATTTCCTCTGAGTCACCGCTCTGTTCTCTTTTGTCAGCCCAGAACCACACAGGCCTTAAAGACCTCCGGTGCACAATGCTGTTGTCTGCTCCCCCGGCGGCCATGCAGCCTCAAAACAGTCTCTTTTTTTTTAAATAATTGGACTTTTTCATATAAAATGCACTTTGCTCGGCATTATGCTTACAGTATGTTGGCCTAGTTTGGCGACATCATTTCCAGAGGGTCCTGAGTTTTTATGGAGCTTTTTCTTTTTTTCAGTTGCACGGATTCATAGTTACAAGCTGTGAGAGACACACATAACCAGAGTATTCTGGACACTCACTTCTGTTTTATCTTGTCCCATTTCTGACACCAAAGTTAAAGTGGAGCACGCAGTTTTGTATATAAGTGGCCCAAGATTTTATTTGTGTGGCTACAACCCCAATTCCAAAGAAGCTGTGGTGCTGTGTAAAATGTAAATCTGATAGATACTTATAATAGATGATTAACACTGTGATACATCATCTTTTCTTTTAATCACACTCAGTAAATGCTTGGAAACTTCTTTGCCATTCTTGCTTTGTATACGAGTTCAACGCATTAGGAACATGTGTTTTGGCACTGTCTTGCTGAAATAGACAGGGACGTCTCTGAAAAAGACGATGTCTGGATGGCAGCATATGTTGCTCCAAAACCTGTAGGTATCTTTTAGCATGAAAAGATTCATATCATCACAGTTGTTGGCTTTTGAACTTGGCCCTGGCAATGTCCATGATTCAAGGATGCCCCTTTAATACCCAATAATGATACTGTCGCCTGTTACTAATTAACCTGTTTACCTGGGAAGTGTTCCAAACAGGTGTTTTTGGAGCATTCCACAACTTTCCCAGTTTTTTGTTGCACTTGTCTCAACTTTTTTGAGACATGTTGCTGGAATCAATTTCAGAATGAGGGTATATTTACAAAAAACAATAAAGTTTATCAGTTTGAACAGGAAATATATTGTCTTTGTACAGAAAATGTACAGCTTTTTTTGGAAATGGGGTTGTACAATATTCAAAAAGAGTGACCTTGTTTGGCTGAGACACAAAGGAAGGCTTCATGTATCGTATTGTGGTCGAAACTATCTTGAGAGGACAGCTGCAAGCCAAGACGACACATTGATCCCACACACACATGGTGAGCAGCAGTCCCTATCCAACTCTTCACTCTTAAATTCACCCTCATATACTCTTACACGCAATAAATCACTTTTGATACTTGCCACATTCCAAGAAATACTTTGTGATGAAGTGTTGCACTTTAGTTCGCCTTTTATTTCGAAGCTACTTTCCCTCAACCTGCCTCATAAACTAATACAGCTTCAGTTTGCGGATTCCTACATTTCCAAGAAAGCCTGTTGACAGAAACCAGAGGACAAGGTTGAACTTGTTGCTTTCTGTCCAGATTAGGGAGAGAATAAACAGACAGAACAGCTCGAGGAAGGTGGTACAAGTTCAAGTTCATTTATAGCTCATTATCAATGACGAGTCCACAGAAGACTCCAAAAAGACTAAACATGTAACCAATCAACGATCAATCATGGAACAAAATGAAGATGCGTCCAAAAACAAAACCTGCAATGATATGCAGCTCCATTGGCTTTTGGCCTACTTTTTCCTCTTGTGAATGCACAAATTGGTCTATATCATGATGGATTTTTCCCTAAAGGGTAGTTGAGCATCTGTGAAAACAGCAGCCCGAGACAGAAGCCATTTGTCTTTGATTATAAAAGACTGAGATTTGTAGTTTTACATCATTGATACTGTATCTGACCGGGTTTAATTCAGTCCAGCTTCATCAAATGTGCATTCAACTTCAAATCCTCCACACCCACACATCACATCTTCTGTAGTAAACAAGTAGTTTTAGAGAGGAATATTATGGTTTAACAAGCAGCCAGCCAAAGTTTTAGATCATACTTAATCATCTTCATCAGTTATCTTAAAAGGGACAGTTCACCCCCCGAATCAAAAAGTACATATTTTTCCTCTTACCTGTAGCTGGTGGGTGTAGTTCAGTAGAAAGAAAATAGTTCCAACATTAAAAGTACTCACAAGAAGGTCTGTGGATTGTCTTGGAAAGAGACATTGCTGTTGAGTTTTTCAAATGTATTTTTTGGTGCTTTGAGTGCCACCTAGTTCCATTATATTCCAGAGGAGACAGACATCTCATGGTCGATATCTTCAAAACTCGGCAACTCACACCAAAACTATCTACCTGGATAAATGGCTCTACAGGTAAAAGGGAAAATATGTACCTCTTCTTTTTGTTTTGGGATGAGTTGTACCTTTAACATTAGCCCTGGAGACTGCAAACAATGCTCCTGAAGTCCTGTTTTAGTTTGATGGCGTCATGATGTGGCCAGGGATCATGGGAATTCTTCATTGTTAAACAACCACCATTGCTGCTGAAAATCTGACTGGCAGAAATCATATTCATGGATAAGGTACAGCTATATTCACGTTACGTTTCGTTGCATCTGCTGACCTAATCTGCTTCCTCTCTCTATGATTTTCTGGAAGTTATAACACATTGTTACTTTGAATAGATTCCAGACTGATGGAAACAATTGGGATAATATAAACACACAACTCAACAAAACATTAGCATTGCTCTAGCCTTAGACGTATTAAAGCAGAGAGGTCACACATAATAGCTTTAACATGCAGAATCTTTGCAAGAAATCAAAAAAGTGTATTCCTAGTTCGTTAATTTCAGTAATGATGGATGTGACAAATGAGGACTTCCCTTTAAAGCTATTAATTAATCTACATTATTTCCTTATTAGGTCTGTTTCCTTCTCTTGTCCTGATTCAAGTTGCTATCTTTGTGATATACAGTATGATAGGAATGCAGGGCTGTTTTACCTCTATGACTGAAGTCATATGTAAGTCATATGTAAGTGAATCACTCCTTTCTGCAGCCTCAATGTGACCTCCTGTGAGACACAACCTTTCTCTTTTCAGCGCCTCATATGGGCATAAAAAAATGTAAATCCACCTGCCACGCATGCCAATCCAGTGTCTAACTAAGGAATGTCACAAATCTGTTGGTTCAGACTTCAGGTTGGAGGCTGAAATAATACCTCACCGGGCGCTATCAATGGTTAACAACATCTAAGCAGCTGACGTGTTTCCGTTTGGAGCTGTTAGAGCCGACCGACCTGCCCTGGACCGTACCTCTGATAAAACATGATGATGGTGTTGAATTTTCACAGATGGTGAATGTCCTGTTTTTTGCTTTTCTGCTGGAATGAAACCTGAAATGCGTTGATCTACTGTACTTGAACACAGCACTGAACAAACACTAGCTTATTTTATGGGTATTAGTGAAAGGACAAAAACAAATTCTTGATGCGAGTCTGAGTCATGGGTGAAACCATTCATGACAGTTCCTGTGTTTTATTCCAGTCTAAAATAATACATCCTGTCAATTGTTCTATCTGTAAAGCTAGGGCAGAATAGTGTCAGTAAGTCACCAGTTAGTCCCCTTTTCCAACTTTTATTTACATTTTATTAAAGTCACTTTTAAAACAGAAATATGAAGCTTATCAGTGCCGTGCTAAGAACCAAATAAAGTCTATATCTGGTCATGCAGGTTCTTTAAACTAAGATAACTGTTAATGAAGGCACATTAAGGGTCAGAGTTCCCCAACCTGATTATTTCTGGCTTGGTTATATAACCATGAATAGCATCAACCCTTAACATAGCTCCCCCGGTCTCTTCAGATAAGCCTCTGCAGCGATAACGCAGCTCCACTCAGGTCCACGAACGCAGTCAGGATGGAGAGAAAAGAGCATTTAATTGGCTAATTTGACTGATCGTGCCCTGCAAGTAACTTGAGTGAATCCAATTCAGAATAAAGTAGGACTAAATGAGGCTGTGAATGCTGCCTGTAGGGCCACGTAAGCAGCCGCAGGTAGCTCTGACATGTCAAGAATATATAAAAGTTAAAGCTATTGTTTCTAACTGTTCAGAGATAAACTGTCATCTGGTTGCCTCTGACTGCTGCTGCAGACTGAAGGAATCTTGCTTTGGCCTGTATTCAATACACTGGAAGTATTACTAATTAAGTGGGTGTCAGGTGGTGGGCAGCATGACTAAGTGAGACTCTGGGTGAGAAGTGAGCAGAAAGAAAATGTTTTTAACACAATAAAAGAATAAAGCGACCAATCTTTTGTATTCTTTTGATTATGTTTAGACGGAGAAAAGTGTGTCCAGGGATCCAAATATATTAGATGAGCTGACATGACTACAATGTAAAAATGAAAAAGTTGAGTTTTTGAGTTTTGAACCCAACTCAAACTCGTACATTTTTACCAAATGCTAATCATTTGTTGAGATAATTTACTTTTCTGCTTTAGATAAACCTGAATCTTTGAGTTTTGGAAACCCCCAAAATATTATATATATATTTAAGTTGGGCCCCAAAACTCAAAAAAACTAATTTTGAGTTGTTTCAACTTTTTTTTTTATATAGTGTAGTCAATTAACCAACTGATGATCAACAAACCAATGATCCACAGAAAATTAATAGGCAACTGATTTGATAATCAATTAATCATTTAAGTCACTTACATATAAAAAAGCGAAAACACTACCTAATTCCTGCTTCTTAAAGGGAGAGTTCACCCCAAAATCAAAAACCACCTCAATTGTTTTGAACTGAGTTGCAGAGTCTTGAAGATATTGACCACAGGGTCTACCTACTTTCTTTCTACCAAACTACACACGTCAACCGTATCACTGTGCAGAAGGAGGTGTGCATCTACTCATGGGTGAGAGGCTCATGCTCTTTACAGCATGGGACATAAACAATAATGAAATCTTCCTCAGCTGAGCTGTAATGTTTTGTCCATGAGTAGATACATGCTTCCTTCTGTGCGGTGGTTAACGGGTGTAGTTGATAGAAAGAAAATAGTTCCTACGTAAAAACTGCCCACAGCAAAGTCTGTGGAATATCTTGAGTAATCAGGTCATGCTTTCTGGAAAGAGACGTTGCTGATGAATCAGAGATTTCGATGGCTGATATCTCCAAAACTCTACAACTCATACCAAAAAAATGCTAGCTAGTTGCTACTTGCTCTTACTTCTGAGAAGACATGGGATATGTCTGATACGTCAGTGAGTGAGGAAGGAAGTTGGCGAACATGACTTAAAGTAAGTTGAATAAACCTTTATTATTACCCCATCTGTGAACACGATTTCTGCCCGTGCCATGTTTAATTTTCACTGGCAAAGGTGGCTGTTCAACAGTGAAGACAACAATTCCCATGATCCCATGCAACATCGTGATGTCATCAAACTGGTTAGCTTAGTTTAGCTTAGCTTAGCGCAAAGACTGAAAAGGGGAAACAAAAAAAAAAAAAAATCGACCTACCAACGGCCCTAAAGCTAGTACAGTAATGTGATTACTTTGTCAGTATCAAATGTAACTGTAAGGGATTAACGAACAATGTGAATTTCAGTATTTACATTACAGTTATTTACCCCAGTCATGCTTCTTTACTTTGATCATTTGGGTGTTAGCTTGTTTACTATTTACACTGCACACATAAAGTCATTAAACTATGTCTTTTGTTATTGTGTTGATGTGAGAAAAAACCCAAGCGGCAAACCTTGCATCTGACTTTTTTACGTTTGATTCAGAAAATGCTTGGCTGATTACTCCATAATGAAAATGAATGTTGCATGTCAAAAATATAAGAAAAAAAAAAAAAAAAAAAAAATAGATAAAGGTCAATTTTACATAAATGTCATGTGTAATTGTGTCACCTACTTCAATATTATATATACTATAATATCAGTTTAATGTCTATTTTAATATGTATCTATATTATTATATTATATTATATTATATTATTTATACTGCAACATGGGAAGAAGTGCCAGCCAGTGCCCATATTATTTTTATTTTTTTTCTAGCTTTAATATACATTTTTCCATAAATCTTAAGTTTTCTGTAGTCGCAGACCATTCTCATAACATTCTTTAGTCTGATTTTCACTGTGTAGGAAAATAAGAGCAGGCATGGTGAAGTCCAAGTGTGCATAAACACTTTTAACCACCTTATTTTTCTGAACATCTCTGAAACACGCTGTTCCTTTGCCCCTTTTTTTCTTTTTCTTTTTTCTGTCAGTCTGGGAAAATAAGACGAAGTAAAGTTGTTCCAGTATGTCATCCTGTCGTGATTCCCTGATGGCATCACCGGCCGCTGATTGGCCGCCCCGCCCGCGAGCTGCAGAGGTGGAGAGGGGCGTGCACGTCTCTCCGGCGCGCTATATGTACAGCCGTGCGTCTCCCCGGGATCAGGAGGGAAACGCTCAAGCGAGGAGGCGAGAAGCACCAGCGACAACACGCACAAGCAGAGCAGAGAGACTTGTGTTGGACATTACACACAGCCAGTACTACTACTACTACAGCGGCGGAGCGGATCCAGACGGACTCCATACAGATTCTTCCAGCAGTAGCAGAGAGGAGTGTGAAAAGTTTGGAGAAATGCAGTCAGTGTACCAGCACCTGATCAGCCTGCTGTTTGTCTTCAGCAGCCTGCACGTTCACCAGCTGACCGAGGGCTGTTCGTGCGCTCTGACGCACCCGCAGGACGCCTTCTGCAACTCCGACATAGGTAAGGAACGGACCTTTTCACAGCTGTAAATGAGCGGGTTTCCTCTTTTTCTGAGATATATCACCAGTTATAACTGCTGCCTGGCAGTTAACACAAGAGAGAGGACTGATGTGCTTCAGTTTACTGTGTATTATTTCAGTAAAGCTTCTTTTCAGCTAAATCTCTTTTAATATAAGAAACATAAGTTGCAGATAATATACATGGGGATATTTCCCATCAACTATGCCTACTTTTTACTTGCACTCAAATGTTTACACCAGAACTACTACTTCTGCTTCTATTATGGCTCTATCTAGCATGTAACTACTAAGAGTCAGGTGTTTTAGTCACTGTTTAATTGTAATATAAGAAACCTCTGTGGTTTTTGGTCAGTGCAGGACACAGTGGTGCTCCTTAAAGGGATAGTTTGGATTATTTGAAGTGGGGTTGTGTAAGGGTCTTGTCCATTAGTCAGTGTATTACCTACAGTAGATGGCAGTTGGCATGCCCCGAGTTTGGAGAAGCAGCAGGAGTAACAGGGTATGAAGCTAAGCAATGTTCTGCTGTGGATAGGGTAAGCAGCAAAATTTACTTTGGCCACCTAAAAAAAATAATTGTGCGCTATTTTTAGAATTTACCTTTTCCAACATGAAAACGCTATTACATAAGCTAAGTATCGCGCTCTCCAAATCAACCAGACTCCACTGGCAAAATCAGTAAGTTTACCTCAAAACAAGCATGAGCTTTGCAGCCTCAAGTGGTTAGTTTACATGTGTTTTAACTACCCCTTTAAAACACCAAAGTCACACAAGAGCAAACAAATTAACCAATTGAGTGAGCACAAAACAAGCAGCTTCCGTGTTCAAGGAAGAACAATTACTGATTTGCTAATTGAGTTTGGTTGGTTTGGAGACCGTCAAAATTGTTTTAGATGATGGTGGTTTCTGACTGAAAAAGGCTGTCTGATAGGAAAGTAAAGTGGTGCAAAAATACTCTAAATATAGTGTACATTTAAACTACACTTCCTACATTGGTACTACTGCTGCTTCTCCAAACTGGGGGCATGTCATCCGCCATCTGCTGTAGGGAATACACTGACAATGGGTAAGACTCTCAGACAACTCCACTTCAAAAAATCCAAACTATCCCTTTAAAGTGTTGGCTGTTACACTAAGTCAAGGATACCCTAAGATGTCCACGCTTTTCATCCCCAGAATGTCCCAAATTGATGAAGTTTTGCTTTTATCTTGCATATGGCTCAAAGGTGAAGTATGAGTGGTGTGAACTGACACCAGTTGATAACAGGATCCACAGTCACTTTAATTGTGCTTATTTGTCTGCACACTGGTATTTCTCTGTCAGGCAGCCACCTGGTTGTAACTCCGATATGCCCGGCCGCTGGTTCACAAACACTGGATAGGGGGGTTTACTTTACATAGCTTGTTTTACTGCCTGGTTATGCTTTCTCGGACTCCCCGGAATAACATGAATTTAGGAGCTGACTTAGCCTGGAGCGCCAGTCCAACCTGGCCTCTGTTTTTAGATAACACTGGCAAAGACTCTGGGATTATCTGATCTGCCCCTACAGGGAGAGATGGTGTTGCTGGCAGGCAGTTTGGGGGGTGAAACGTTTCAGACGGGACAGGAGGGCAGCTGTTTTTTGTTTTGTTTTTTTGTGGAGAAGAACCTGTGTGTGTGGTGATTGAAAACCTCACTTTATGCCTTAAATGTACACTCATAGAGGCTTTTTGAGTGCAGCTGATATTCAGCCTCAATATCATTTGACCCAAAAATCATCATGAGGCTCTCTGAAACCCTGACACATAATTAAACAATAATCTCTCAGTCTAAACTGAGCACATACACACAAACACTGCGGCCGTGTGTGTGTGTGCGTGCTCATGTGTTTACCCTATCGCCTAGTGTTGACTCGCACGTTACAAGGGAAGCCCTAGTTTCTGCAGGAAACGCCCCTATACACACACATGCACACTCAGACGCCACTTTTAATGATGTTGCACTTACTTGTGGTCACCAGTAGAGGCTGATAATGATGGATTACAAATCTTTCATTGATGCTCTAACAGGATGAAACATACTTTTGTCATGTTACATACACCAAAATCACTTTGAGAAATATATATCTTTTGTAATTTTATATCTAAATTGAATTCCTTATCCTTAAAGGTACCACTGTGTCTTTACAGTATGTCAGGAAAGAAGTATAGTATTCATACGTATGTTATTATTAGCTTACAATCACCTGAAAATAACAATCATTCTTTAAAAACAGCCTTTTGCATTTTTCAAGTTTTGTGGCCATCACATGTTCTACACACACGGAAGGGGAGGGTGAAGCAAGTTGGTTGCAATCTGCAAGCTCACCACTTGATGCCTCTAAATCCTACACACTGATCCATTAAAACGGGTAATGTTACATTTTGGCAAATACACTTATTCACGTTCATTGCAGTGAGAAAAATGGACACCGCTCTAATGTCTGTATTATCAGTTATATTCTTTCACAGGATGGCGATGACCCACTCTACTCTGCCTGAGACTGGCTTACCTTGATATTCTTACCCTAACCTTTCCCAATCGCACACCTCCTGCCTAAACCTACCCAGTGCAAATGACGCAATCCAAGAAAGGCACACAGGACTAGCCAATCAGTCAGAGCAGGATGGGTCCTGACTTTGCTCTCCTAGGAAAAAAAATGTGTACGTAAATAGAAAGTTAGAGCTAAGCTAGGTTATGATAATTTAGCTCTAACATTTAGTTATTATACAAATTTAGCTTTTACACTCATTGATATAAATTGGAGTGATTGGTAAGACAATAGTGTTACCTTATGCTAAGCTACCTGGCTGCAGTCAAAATACCGTCATAAAAGTGGTATTGATCTTCTCACCCAACTGTCAGGAAGAAAAAAAAGGTGTTTTTCCCAAACTGACACCTATTGTATGAATATTAGTTGATAACTGATGATTCAACATATTTTAGAACTGTCTTGCCCTCATCACTCTTCCCATGAGGCAAAATTGTCCTTAACTGATCTCCTGTTGGCTTACACTTCTGAATGATGCTACCACAACAACAAAAAATACTTCAAATTAAAATGCTGTTTCATTAGCAGTATTCTGTTTACTCAGTACATCATAACTACAAGGCTTTCCTTTCAGAGCGGCTCCTCCATGTGAAGCCAAGAATTTTGCAGGACACAATCAGTGTTTTTTTGTAGGCGTAAGTCACTTCTTTTAGTTTTGACGTGGGTGGGAACTCACGATGATGCCTTGGTGAATCTTCTGTAGAGTGCAGAAAAGAGGTGGTGCATTTTGGTCTACTAGCCTGATATTGGCACTAAGGACCCCAAATGGTCACTCAGTGTCTCTTGCTCTTTGGTAACTCCTGATCACCAAGCCTGTGGGAGCATCCTCAGCCAAGTGACCTGGTTAAACTGAGCAAAAAAGCAGCTTCCACAAGCACTCATGCGATGCCTTTCACAGTCCTTCAGATCTTCAGATAGCTCATGGCGTTGGCACCCGCCGAGACTTGCCAGTGTAGAATGTGGGACTGACTTCAATGGGCGTAGCGATCAGTCGTGAGCCCCACAAATCCCATTTTCAAGGTCCCGGCTTAGCTCGAGGTGTGCTTTGAATGCTCGCGGTCCCTCTTATATCTTGGTCCTCAGAGGGAAACACTTCAGAAACACCGGTTGGATGTAGACCACAAAGGTCATAGCTTGTAACATTCATCAAACTGGGTAAAATTGATTTATATGTGCAGCCAAAGTTAGGGTTGTGATGAAAAATGAACTTTCTTTCTGGACGTTTTTAACAGGAAGTCCGCACTTTGAAGATTTATGAAGAAAGCCTGAGTGGTTTGAAGTGATCAAGCCTTCTTCTACTGCTCGAAATACAAGTTACATCTGCACAACATTGCATTATTTAAGAGATATAATGTGAATCTGAACAGATTACTTCATAAAAAAACAGAGTATGATCCTCAAGTCCTGGTTCATTCTTTCATTTAATGTCTGTTTCCACCACCTTAAACGAAAGCCTGCAATTCTGCTTGTGTCACCGAGTTAAAAGATGAAGACGTGGAAAACAAAAAAGTATGGGGTTTAAATGCTAATGTGGCGAGGGAGAAACCCTGTAATTCTCACCATCGACATCAAAGGCGACAGGCCTGAATCTTCCCAATTTAAGACCCGTACTTGAGTTCAAAGCATCTTGCTCTTGTTTTCTTGGCCCTGACCCATAATCACCCGCAGGCACTCCGCTGGATGAATCACAATTAGGTTAAAGGGTTGGAAATTGGGTTATTGCAGGCTGTCTCGCTTTATTTGACAGATTTAAATTGAAATATCTGAGAGCATCAAGGTGCTCCAAGAAAAGGCGGCTGTAGTTTCTGATCAGTGAGAGAGACCTGGAATGCATTTGAGTGAACTTTCTTGGCTTCCATTTGAGTACTTACTGATAAATTATCATTTTTATGGTTTGTATTTGGAGAAACGTGCCTGGGAAATCCTCCATGGTGTGTTTGACCAGCTTAACTCTGTCCTGATGGGCTAGGAGGCACCCTGTCAGTTTTCCCTGCTAACATACCTGGGCACCAGGCAGTGACCTGGCTGCTTTCTTGTACAGAGACCTAGTTGGCTGCTATTAGGCAGCTGGGTTAAAGCAGCCCATTCACCAGAGGAAATGAGCAGTGCTTGTTTTTCCAAAGCCCTCCAAAAGCAAGATTAGAGGCCCGGCAGTAAACTTTGACCCTGAGATTTAATATCGCTCCGTAATGACAAGTTCCCAAGCGCTTGGGGTGACAGGAGCAAACCTTTACATGCTTGCACCAGGAACCAGGTCAGCGCTGAGGATTAGTGTGATGTGTGTGTATGCTCGGTTTGGGACTGAGGATCAGGCCATTGAGAGAAATGGATCCCGCCCTGCTGTGGATATTTTGTTGCGCATAGAGGAGCTTTGTCAAACAAGTGCAGCATTGCAGGTTTAGAGCGATGCATGGCCTGGAACTTTGCGACGGCAATCTCCTGGTACCAATCCTCCTCCTTCTACTAATGAGTTAAATAGCATTTAGTTAAATCACTACCCCCTCTGTCAGTCATCCACAGGTCAACAGGTGACAGATGATAACCTGAGCGAAGCCAGGACTCCTGTAATGAGGAGCATTATATAAGCTTGGATCAGATATCCGTAGTTTTCCCAAAAGTGAGTTAAAATACGATGAGATGTCAAAGGTCTTGGATTCCATACAAGCTTGGGATGTTCGTCCCCTGAGCCAGGCGTATCAAATCTCCAATCTGTCCCTCCCGTCTCTGTTGACCATGCAGCCGCTCAGGGGTTCACTGTTTTAAACAAGGGGCCAGCACAGGGGCGATGGACATCAGCCCAGCACATACTCATGATGATACAGTTGACTGTTAAACCACAAACTTCAGCTTCAGTTGCACTTTAAAAGGCAGCATGGAGTAATTTGGCCGTTATCGACCTTACAGTAAAATTTCCCCTTATCTATGGTGGCCTGTAACTGGCCTAAAAAGTGAAGTAAGACTTTTTTTTTAAACAAAAGCAGAAGGCTAGATAATCCAAGCAGAGACCAAACTAAAACAAGAACTTCAATATTGCTCACATTTGAACAACAGTTACATAATAATCTGACCAAAAAGTCTAAAAAGAAAAGGTGTAAGGCCGCCAGTCAGAAAACAGACACTGCAACAGAGTCCATGACAAAGATAATAAAAAGAGTAAGAGATATGAAAAGCACGCACCAAGGGAGCAACGAAGTACAGATAACACCAGGTCAACTGATGAGGTTTCAGTTGTTGCCTGTGACTCTTTTTCAGTGCCCTCAATCACACTCACTAATTTGGGTACTTGGCAAAGCTTAGTAAAGACACCAATTTAAGGTTAGACAACTAGCATTTCTGTGGTCAGCTAGCATGACATTTAAATGTAAATGACTAGTTGCTTGACGGTTCCCATGCGTCAGTCCAACAGAAACATCTAGTGACAAGAGCCCTTGATCAGTTTGCCCCTTTTCTGTATATAATAGATGCATTTAATTGTTCCAGTTTAATAAACTCATAGTTCAAATTTCATAGTTCAAATATACCCCTGGTCAGTTAAATATATTTTGCTGCTGTAACCTTAATTGGCCTGATATGACCAGTGGCTTATGGGGGCTAGTTCTACTAGCTAACATTGGCAAACCAGATCCAGATATTTGGGTAGCTGATGACACTCTCTCTTTTCCAGTGCATTCAAACATACTCTCTAATTTGCAGATGGCTTTGTTGTGAAGGAATATTTTATGTACTTTAGCAAAGCTTGCTAAAGACACCAATTTAAGGTTAGACAGCTTGAGTGTTTGAGGTCACCTCGCTTGACATTTGAACTTAAATGACTTGTTGCTTGAAGGTTTCCATGCCTCATTCCATGCCTCATTGAAAAGAGTTCTAATCAAATTTGCCTCTTTTCTGTTAAAGATGCACTCAAGTCTAATAATCTGATGGTTCAAAATTCACTCCTGAGCCACTATTTTATTCTTATAGTTAAAATACACCCTTGCTCAAGTTCAATATTCAGTATGCTCCTATAACCTTATTGGTCTGGCATGACCAGCATCTTATGAAGGTTGTCCCTACTAGCTAACGTTAGCAAACTTTAGCTAGATATTTGTGTTTAATATAAAGGTGTGTTTCCTACTAGCCGCTAGTTGTTATGACTTCCTGGGCTACATCTGATACATCACAGTGTGGAGGGAACTTGACTATTCATACCACATAGGCTGCCTATGCATTTTGCCAACCAGTAAGTGGACGTTACAGGCTTTATGTTCCAGCGTTTCAGTGGATTCAGTTTCAGTGTTTATTTTTGAGCGTGGTAGTGTGTCATCCTGAGAATTCCTCTTCCTCCCACTCGCCTACTCAAACTTGGACCACTTTCTGCATACTAAAATCAGCGTCACCCGCCCTGTGCCTCGCTTTCTTTCTCTCCCTCACACACACACGCACGTACACACACAAATGAGTAACCTTATTCTTGCCATGCCTGCAGTTTGCCACATTGTACGTAGGTTGAAATAAATGTTGAACTAAATTACATGCTCACCTTAAGATGTAGCATTTGCATTCGCGCTTGTGTAATCCCCTGCTTTAGGCGAGAGATACCGAGTGAAAAAATGGATTCACTTCTTCTGTTTTTTCTTTTTTAGTCAGACCCTGGTTACCTCTCTTATCACGAAAAGCCTCCCACTCTTAAAAATGTATGTCAGATCCTCTGCAGAAGATGAATACTTGTGCGTCACGGCACCGGCCTGTAATTCCTCATGTTTAGCAAAGTAAGAGGGAGACAGACTCTTACATTACAGTATAGAGTAACTGAGAGATATTTCAACTCACCTATATTAAGTACAGGGTTATTAACTTCTAAAATAACACCTTGTATCAACAGGCATAGGCTATACAGTATGTCATTTTAGATATCTGCACATAAAAACAGAATCTGTAGGCAAGGGACAAGATTTTGGGATCAAGTGTGTTGCCATAAGCAATATTTGGGATTTTGAACTGTTCTGGTTTACATTTGTAGTTGATTTGTAGTCCAAAAGAGGCAGAATAAATGGGCCAAAAATGTAGTCTCAGAACCAATCGGTCATCATATGATGATAATTTATCTTTTTATTATTAGCTTATTAGAAAACAGAGGAAATCTTTGCCTGGCAATCTGTTATCAGGATATCCACTAGCTACATGGGATACCCCGAAACATTGTCTGTTTTGCCCATAAAGATATATAGATGCCACATTGACTGCCTCAGCCCGTTGCTGCGATATGTCATCGTCGCCACCATATTGGACATGGCAAGACTGAAGTGTGACAACCACATGTAAATGGGGGATCTGCTGTTTTTCTGGATAAAAACCAGTATGACACTGACATTTCTCAACCTATTTCAATGAGTCATGGTATTTTCAAATATTTATGGGCTACATGTAGCTCTAATTTAACCTACGTAGATTATTAACCCTTAAATATAAAAATGACTCACTGAAATCAGTTGAGACATGTAAACGCTGTAGTACTTTTACTTGTATTTGTTTACAGGCTAGTCTTGCCCTGTCCAATATGGCGACCCAAAGGCCAGTGCCATGTCCACTTACATGGTTTCCCCCGAGACACTAAATCAATGATAACCAACTTGTTCTGAGATCACTAGGGAAGTTGACAGGATGTCAAAGTTGAAAACTAGACACAATGGCTGTAGTTTAATTATAGATGCATTTATAATAGTTTTATAATCACATCATAGCCGTGTGAATCAGACTTTCAATTGAATTGGGAGGTTCCAACAGAATTCCACCTCTATGGCCTCTACTAACCGATTTCCATGGGGAAGAGGGATTTAATTTTGACTAATGAAGCACTAGACACGATTGTATCCACCTGAATGTAACATCAGTTTAAGCCAATAGTGAACTGTAGCCATGCTAACATTCTGCTTTTGCCTTGGGTTTACAAGTGGACGGAAGTAAAGTAAAGTAAAGTAAAAACAAGCTACAAAGTTGGGCAGTTTTGATTAGATTTACCGTTTGGGATAGCCTCAATAACAGCACCTATCTCGTCCACAGCAGGCATGATTGTTGTTGTTGTTATTACTTCTTCTTGGTTGCGGCACACAGCTTGATGATGCTTGACAAGATCTGGACAATTGAGTTAGTGCTGGCCCTCGTGCTGATAGGCTAAATGTTAGTCCCTCTGTGGAGCTCATTGAAATCAAGTCATGATGTAAGACGAATCAGTCAACACGGTGGAGTGGGCAGATTTAAAGGTCTGTGCCCAAGCAATGTTTATTAGAAACGTTAGAAATATACTGAATATACTCTGTATTCACTATATCATCGTGAGGTATTGTGTACATGTATATAAACATAGTATAAGTGGTAAATATAAAGGAGTTCAGAAGGTTGATGAAGAAACAAGACTTTCATCTACACAGTATGTCCATAGTTCTCAGTTGAACCAGGGTGATCACATTATGAAACTGGGTTAAATAAACACTTGTAACATAGACTTTTTGACATGAGCAAGCAGCCGTGCAGTTGTACGTAAATATAAGTGCTGAATGTAGAAGAGGGCAAGGGGTCACTGCAGGCGAATGACACAAATCCTCTGTCTCCGGAGCAGCTGAGGCCCTTCACACATTCCTCTGGGTGATGGCACCATCACTGGCCAATTAGTGGCTGCCGTCCAACAAGAGGGGTCCTATCTGGATGTACTTCAGTAAAATCAGCTGACCTGTGGCCCATTTGTTTTCTCCCGAGGGTTGGATTTGAGGTCAGGCCGCAGTAGGAAACTAGGTTTTGGGGTGACACTTAAAATAACGGCAGCAGTGTATTTGATAGAGGCGAAAGTATCCTGTTATATCTGCACATTCCTCTGTAATTGTGCCCCGGTTCCTCTGTAATTGCAGCGGCAAACGTCTGTCAAACAGCATTTGGGTACATTTAGCAGAGTTCCACCAGGCAACAGCGCTCTTTGGTTCTTATTAAAAGAGTTGACAGATTAATGGATCAAATGTTCTCCGGCAAGTTATTGTGAAAGGTCAGACAGCGGAGAGCAGCCGGGGGGTCGGTACATTATTACCAAAAGGTCTGAAATGACATGCATTTGCCTTGGTTGTGTGATTTATTGTGACACAATACTGGCAGGCAGGTGAAAAAAATCACCTGTGTGCTCCGCTGAAGAGGCAGACTGTTACCTCACATGCACTTTGAAAGATTTTTCCATCTTGCAGTATGTAACGTAATGAAGCATGATTAATATATGGATGAACTACATTAAGCTCATTAAGTTCACTCAAGTTCAGGAGTGAAAATGAACAGAATTTGTTTCAATATATTTTAACCAAACCCATGTTTCCTAATCCTAAACTACATGCTTGGGTGAAGAGTGGAGTCATGAATTTTGAATTCGGGCTGATTACAACGGATCAAAATTTTTATAGTGATGGAACATGTGTAATTCAAGTATAACAATATGATTATTGGCCAAGCTAGCGGTGAGGGCAGTAGGCTAGTTGTTAATTTTAAACAGAGGGATGGGCTTGGCTTGTTTTGTTCACCTGCAACTAGCAGACCATCTCATTTTTGGTTCTATACAGTTTTGAGAATATTACACATCCATGTTAAAACTGACAGAAAGGTGGTAATCAAAAGGAAAAATCCCAATTATAAATCATCTGCTGTTTCAGCACTGTGGACAGCTCCATGGATTTATCAATACACAAGTCAGCCTGCTGATATTTCAGAGTCATGGTCGGGGCCATAGATTGTAACTTGCACGAACCTCCATCAGAAGAATGCTCAATATGTCAGGTAGAGACTAACATATGAACATGTCCTCATAACACGGCCTCTGCACTCTCTGCTTCTAGGGGATGGAGAGGGAGGTTGCCAAGGGGGATGCATTTTGGACATTTTGCTAACAAGGGCAGAGGCATCCCCTTCAAATCACCTACTGGGTGTAGCTTGAGGGTTGAATGTTGGTTGGTCAGTCAGCCAGCCTAGGATAAAGCCTAATGACTTTAGTGAGCACCTGACTTTTTATTTAGTGCCACCATGAGGTATTTGTGGCTTTCAGCAAAATGCTTCAGTAACTATTCAATGGATTGCCATGACATCATATATAGACAGATGATTTGTACTGACTGTCCATCTGTGTGATGCTTTCTTCTGTAATTGTTTGTAATTGTGTTGAATCACAATGAACAAAAAAATGGTTTGCAGCTGCAATTTATAAAAACAATAGTGGCTGAAATAAAATGCTGCGTCCCTAAGGAAAGTCCCTGGACTGGAAACAGGGCTTTAGCATACTTGTATTAGCATTTAGCTCAAAGCACCTCAATAGAGCCTCACAGAGTCATTAAATCTCATCTGTCTCTGGTTTGTCTTTTTGCCATAGATAATTTGAAAAGAATTATCCTTTATAATTTGCAGTGTCACTGAAAATTAAACAATGAACCAGACAGGATACACGGTATTTCTCCTGGTGGCTGCTGGATGGCCACAATCCTTAGATTTATTCATACTGGCTCAAAATAAGATTTCTTGGGTTATTTAAATAGACGCTTGGTTCAGGTTGGGGTCTTCATGTCCAAAATAAACTTGTGGTCACCACTTTTGGGTGGCCGTGCTGTAACTGCTTCCTGTTGGACTTGTATTTTTACGTCCATTTCCATTTGCCTGGAAGTGGGACAGCTAGACAAATACAGACCAAACAGAAGATGCCACATGCCTCATTTCTTTCTCCAGCCGAAAAGAATGAAAGGCTTCTCATTTTTTTTTTTTTTTTTTCTTTCTGGGGAATGTGAGCCCCCGAAGAATGTGTGAAGGAAATTCCATCAGGAGAAGATAACAAACATGGCCTGTGTTAGTTGTGTCTATGGCCGGTCGGCTGTGGGCAGCAGGTGAACTTCACAGAGGATTGACCGCCTATGCAGGGCCCGCAGCTCTGCTTAGACTCCATTCACCGGCTTAAATTATCACTCATGTCTACACTCCCACCGCCCTGCCTTTCCACAATAAGCCCCCTTACTCCAGTGTGAGTGAAAGCAAACAAATCAAAGTCGCCACTGAGCGTTTTCACCTCGCAGACGTTTACATGAGGGTCCTGCACACAGATTAGATCTTTTTCAAGGTCTGATCCCAATATAGAAGAAACCTGTTTAAACACAGGAGACACACTGCACCCTTTCCCCTCATGTGACTCCACTCTGGTGTTTTTACCTTGCAAAAAAGCTGATTGGAGTCTCTTAAAACTAAAACGCCAGCAGTGAGAATGAAGCTTTAGTATATGGACGAGGCCTCTTTTCCTCTAATTTCTGTATCAAACTCAAAAGTCCCTGTAGTGTTTTTTTCCCATTGGCCTCCCTTGGCACACAGCAGCAATGCAGAAAATCGGATAAACGGATTAACTGTGGTGCCAACCTCGTCCTGAAATGGTATTTATAATGGGTTTGCTAATGCCTCCTACTGGCCGAGGCAGTGTGTTATTTGATGGATTGGAGGGGAAAGCTCAAAGTTGTATGTTAGAGGAATGTGACAGTTTGCTCTGATCTTTTCAAAAGTCGTTGACCAGTCTGTCTCCTCTCTTCACAGTGATTCGAGCTAAAGTGGTGGGCAAGAAGCTCCTGAGAGATGGACCTTTTGGAACGATGCGCTACACGGTCAAACAAATGAAGGTGAGAACGCTGATCCCCTGCTGAAGTGCTGTTGAGCAAGACTCTAAATCTCTTTAAAGGAATTGAAGGACATTTTGGCACAGACACTTTACACCATTTCTTGCTGAGAATTAGATGAGAAGGTTGAGCCAGCCTCATGTCTGTTGACTAAGTATGAGGCTAGAACCAGAATGATTAGCCTAGCTTAGCATAAAGGCTGAAAAAAGAGGGAAATGGCAAACCTGGCTTTGTTCAGAAAAGCCCACAACCACCCCTAAAGCTCATTGAATGACACGTTTACAAAAAAAGATAGAACTTAATTCATTAATTTGTAGTTTAAAGGTGCTATAGGCAATGTTTTGGTAAATAGAGACTGAGGACAATCTTCCAGCTTTTATTGTTAAAACCAATCCAAGTCTTCAGGACAGCGTTTCATATTGGGGCAGTGACGCGCAGAAGTGCTGTGCTTACTACTAAGGTGACACGTCCACACAATCAGTCAGCAGGGAGACCTTTGATTGTTTGGTATTACGAGACTTATAATAAGCAAAGCTAAGTGTACTGGCTCTAGCTTCATATTTTTCTCTCTGAGCCTAGCTTAGAAGCAGACTAGAAGCTCTGGGAACTAGCCAACTTATCAACACATCAAAAGCTTAAGACAGAGCGAGGCAAGCCATTTCCCCCGTGTCAAGTCTTTAGCTAAGCTCAGCTATGCTAAGCTAATCGCCTCCTGGCTATAGATCCATGCTTGGTGTACAGATATAAGAATGGTATCGATCTTCTCGTCTAACTCTCAGTAAGAAAGCATGAAAGTATATTTTGCAACATGCTGAATCATAAAGACCTCTGTTAAGCTTCACAATAAGCTAAGCTAACCACACTAGCTCTAGCTCCATATTTAGCTCACTAAACCTAGCTTAGCGGCAAACTGGAGGCACTGTAAAATAGCTAATCGATCAATACCTTTAAAGCTTAGTAATTAATACATTGTAATTGATAGAAACACAACTTGTTGTCAGTACATTTCTTTGTATGGATTAAAGAAATAAGTATATTTTTGAAAACTTTGTACAGAGCCAGGCTAGCTGTTTCCCCCAACTTCAAGTTTTTAGTTAAGCTAAGCTCAGCTAACAACCCTCTGGCTTTAGCTCCATACTTGATATAGAGATATCAGACTGGTATCCATTTTCTCATCTAACTCTCAGCAAGAAAGTGAGGAAGTGTATTTCAAGCATTGAACTATTCGTTTTGCTGTAATGTAGGGATGGGATGATGAGAGGCAACAGGCGGCTGTGGGGCTCACATGGGATGGATCACATCCATCACATTCACAGCCAAGTTAGGTTGCATTGTTGTGGGGGCGTCATTAAATCTTTAATTCAGTCTCTGAACTTAATGATGAAATGAAGAAGCTAATGCGGTTAAAAGTTGAGAAAGTTTCAAGTTTTAAACAAGAAACGAACCTATTTTTCCTCCAGTTAAAGAATACTCTTTGATCTCCTTCTTGAAACACAGGCACACAAAATGTCATACTCTGGATGTGGCAGGAACTCTTTAGTTACAAGGCTGTCTCTCCGCCCCCTCAGCTGCTGTGTGATAGCTGAAAAGCAGTTTGGGATACTTAGCCCGAAAGCCTGTTCTTCGCTTCTTCTATATTCTTACATAACGCTGCATATTTCTGACAGATGCTGACATCGGCCTGCTGCTCAGACAGGAGCCAGGCCGGAGGATTAGCGAGCTTACAGGCATTACAGCTCAACCAAACTCCTCACTCAGAGTGTAAACATTTCAACAGAGAGTCATGCGCTGCATCAGTACAATCCCAGTTTGTACAAAAGCATTAAGTAGCCTCTTGTTAGGGAAGCACACCCATCATCACTGTAAGGATTATCCTCAGGAATTAGATGTGACCTTTGCAACTCTTGGGTTATTTATTTGTATTACTGTCTGCTGGTTTGTACTGCAAACAGTGGTTTTCCTTGTGGGCGTTAACAGAATACAATTCCCTCCGAATTTCAACAAATCCTATGAGACAAATGCCTTCGGCTTTCCCAAACCTCCACAGTTTCGGGTTTAAGTAACAGTTTGTTCTGCTTTTCTTGGAGCGGCGCTTCCAAACAGGGATTTCCTGTTGTTCCCAGACAAATAAATTACACTGAAGAAATCACAACAGTTCTCAGGGCAAACACTGACTGTTAGCTATGCATACCTGAGCTGAATAGAAGGAGACCAGTCCTACAGTTCAGCTATGACCTTTCCAAAACGGCATCAAAGTCGAAGCACATTACACAACGTAATCATGTTATCTATGATTTAGTTAAGGGCAGAGCCTAATACTCCTTCTCCCGCGAGGCATTCTATAAGGAATGTCATCTGATAAAGCCGGCTTGCTGTTTTCATTCTGATTATTTATGTGAAGAGGTGGAGTCGGGGGGTGTAGTGCCAGGGTGAGCTGTTAGGGTGAGGGTTGCACTTTTTATTGCAGTTTTAACTCCAATTTTGTTTCTTGTGTCTTACAGATGTACAAAGGATTTGACAAAGTCCAGCACGTGCAGCACATTTACACAGACGCCTCAGAGAGTTTGTGCGGCATTAAGTTTGACATCAACAAGTACCAGTATCTGATCACAGGTAAGCTGACTGTGTTAATTTACATATATCTTTGAATTTTACCTAATGCTTTTAAGTGGCTGATTGGAAATCTAATGTTTAAGTCAATTTACTAGTCACATGAAGTATTACTCTGCTGTAGAAACAATATTTTTGGCACTTGGCTTCTAGGGCTCAAAGCACCCAAAATGCATTTGAAAAACTCAACAGCAATGCTTAAAGTCCCAAACAAAACTACTATATCAAGCTGCATTATGGGAAGTGTAGGATCTAGTGTTTTTGGAGCTAGAGCCCCACTAGTGACAGACATTTCCATTTACACCTGGTATTAAAATGTGATCTGTATCCAGACTGCTGTATTACATTTACACCTACTTAAGATCTGAACACAAAGCAAGCCAGCCTGCCTGATCAATTTCAGATAGCAAAGCATTTACACCTTGTGTTAACATGCTTTTTTTTTTTTTCTTATCTGGACAACATATCCGGATACAGATCGCATGTTAATACCAGGTGTAAATGGGGTGTTAGAGTCAGAATATCTCTGCCTTTGCTGCTTTGATTGTGACCACTCTATCTCCAAAATGTCTTTCGCAAGAGACTTGCCTTTGGGACTGAATATTTGAAAAAAGAAAGTTGAACTCTTAACTTGGTGCTATGACAGAACACTCAAAGCAAAATCTGTCTCAACTGGGGAGATGCTGAAAACATTTCAGTCAGGTTACTGCTGCCAATAAACGCTCGCTCCGTCTCAGAGGCCTTTCAGAGCCTTGCACTGCGAGTTTGTTTGGCTCAGCGTACCCCCTCAGTCCTCTCCTCTCCAAGGACTTCTTCATTTGTCCTGTGACACAAACTTTCCCACTATTTATAACCTACCATTTGCCACTGTGCAAGTAGGCAAAGCAGGGGCTCCTTTTTTTTTTTTTTTTAAACATTTTTGCACTCATTTCCCTCAACTTCTCAGGCCAGAAACAGCAGAAGGCAGTTTTCTCTCTCTCACAACTTGTAATTAACAGTTAGCAGGAAGCGACTGCCGTTTTCCAGCAGAAGCTTTTTATGAGTTGCTATTTCCAACAGAGGTGCAGTTTACTTTGGACCCTGCTGTGCTTGGCGTATAACTGTCGCTAAGTCCCGACCTGTAAATACTGTAACTACACCCCATAGTGCAAGTGAATGAGCCGCCGTTGCCAGGGAGCCATGGCTATGTTTACCCAGTCCTTGTGACATCACTGACGTCTTTCGTTGCTCTCAAGACGTCTATAATAAGTCCCCCATATGATCAAGACAGCATTACAGGCAATTTAAACGCATCAGGGCCCATGAGACGAGCTGCCCGGCTCCCCTTTGATCAGGCCCCGAGTGCTCCGGCCCTGATTAGTATTTTAGGAGCATGTCACACACTCAACACCATGTAATAAGCCCGCGAGTGACTCCAGTAATCCCAGCACAGGGGACGCAGGCTGAGCGGGAGCTTCAGGGGGGGTCGAAGAAGCACATATTTGTGAGCTGTCAAATTCCCGCGTGGTGACAACACGGTGAAGGAGACACGCAGTGACAAATCATGATGTTCCTGAACGCTCGCAGGCCGCCGCCGCTGCCGTGCACCTGTCTCAGGAGTCGGTAAGCCACAAACGGTCCAACGCTAAAAATAGACGTCTGATGACCTTTGGGGATTCAGAAATAGGGGTGTTGGTTTAATATGGGCTTACGGCATGAGATTGTCTTACCATACATACACAAGTTGGATTGCTTGAGTGGTTTGTTTACATTATCCTACATTACATGAGGTGGATTATGAAATTATACAAATAAGAAAATGGCATTCATGGATTCAAAATGAGCTACCAACAATATGATGCCAACTTTGATTGAGTGACTGCCAATGAGATCAAGATTAGTAAAGCTATTAGCCTTCCTAAAGCTCCTTGAAATCTGGTTGATGCTGCAATATCATCAGCTGTGTTGGCAGCGTCGGCCAATGAGTTCACTTGGTCCAGACTGAAATATCTTAACAACTTCTGAGTGGACTGCCATAACATTTTCTACTTGTAGGGGTTCAGATCAATTCAATCACCTGAAATTTCTTCAAGCACCACCAGTAGGTAGACATTTGTGGTTTTGAGTGATGTTTCTCGACAACGATTGAATGGATTGCCATGAAATTTGGTACATACATCCATGTCCCCAACTAGTTAAAATTCACCAACTACCTAACCTAGCTCAGACACAGAGCTCTGACAGCCAGAAAAAAAGAGGATTACGAGTGAATGACATAATAGCAGCTAAGCTAACAAGTGGGGCAAGTTGCTGAAAAGCAGCCAAATCGCAGTCTGAGGAACTTCAGTTCTCCCCTGAGGCAATCCTGACTGACTTCAGAGCAGAGACCCTTCGGTCAGAGCTGAGGCAAGAAATCGAGGCCATGCATTCGGAGAAAGGACTGCATTTCTCCTCGGCATGACAGTTAACCTTTCGCATCTTGACAGGTTCTGTCAGGAAGCTGAATGACAAAACCTGGGATATTTTGGTATTTCACAGTTATTTGTTGGGACCTGGGACACCCACTTTGAAACTGGGACAATCCCTGACAATTCGGGACACCCGGTCACTGTGAGCTAACTGCCTAAATACAGCCTCTCAGAACCGCTAGCAAGGCTGCACCTTTCAAGCCAAGAATTAAGGCCTGTTTTATCAGCCTTTCAGCATCTGTCTACACTGGTGTCAGCAAAAGAAAGAGGTCTTATCCACACTACCTGATAAGCTGGAATCAGGTGTTGACACTTGAGTGAAAATTTAAGAATGAAATCGCAGTAATCTCTGAAACAACCAAAAAGCTGCCAAGTTTCCACGTGTCTTTTTTTCAACAAGTAAATAGAGATAATAGAATCAACTTGTGACTCAACTTGTTAACCGCTTTTTTTTTTCCTCGTCAGGTCGAGTGTATGATAACAAGGTCTACACAGGGCTGTGCAACTTCAACGAGCGGTGGGAGCGCCTCTCATTGGCCCAAAAGAAAGGCATCAACCATCGCTACCAGCTGGGCTGCAAGTGCAGGGTGAGTGGAAAGCAACAACCTCGGCCCAGCAAGAACAAGAAAGATGAGGGAAGAGGAGGCAGGCAGAGGATCAAGAAAAGGAGGAGCTAGAGCCTATTGCTTGTCCATTTAACTGACTAAAATGTAACTAAAACTAAACATAAAACTGCTGCAAGACATTGACCACACTATAAAGTCTACTAGAGTGCCTATTAATGATTACAGGAGGAAGGAAATCCTTCTAACAAAAGTACTTTTGCATGTGAAGGGTCAAAACAATTGCAGGCTCATTAATGCTACTGTTCGACCTCTGTTGCAATAGACACAGAGCAAAAATCTTATACCTTAAGCAATCTTCATGATTACGTGGCTTGTTATTGAGACTGAATTATAAGCTTCATTTCCACTACTAAACGTCATGGATGTTTGGTCGAGACAGAAATAGAGAGAAAACAAGTTTTACCACCACCACTGGGAGTTATTTAATAACAAATCTGGAATCGGCTCATGTCTTCATTCCCAGATTTATGTGATTCAAACATGCAGCCTGCCGCTGTGCAGCTGCTGACCCGCCTCGTAAAACGTTCTACTGTACAACAGTGTCCTCGACATCTGCTAACACCATCGGCCCCTATCAGTATAAGTGGATTAGCAGAGAGACCTATTTGTTCCCAGTGCAGGCCAGCGCCTGTAAACTGTGTTCAGTGCATACATGGCAGGAGCCCAGAGGCATCCAGAGAAGGCCATCGATCAACGGAGAGTTCAGCCTGAGAGTCGGTAAGCACAGGCAGGCGTAAACATCATCACACTTATTAAACGCACTTCGGCGTCCTCCACATTCCTCCACAAATGATGATTTAGTGCACTGGAAAGCAGGAAGCGTGTCGTACTGGTTAGAAAATTACCCCGCCCCACACATCATTAAAAGCACTCAAACCAGGAAGTTGAGTCAAACATCTCTGAACCGTGGAGGACAGACTCTCCAGGCTTGAATAACAAAAACACCCAAAATGGGAAGTGTGCCCTCTAACGTGCCGATTGAATTTGCTGGCTCATTCAGATCCAGATAAGTGCGGCTCCACGCAGCTGATGACTCCGTCTTGCTGTCAATAAACACCGCGTTTCCGTTCATCACCTCTGAGTAGTCATCGTGTGACTCTTCCTGTCAATTCAAGCTGCATATTCATCCATGACGCTGCTTTTTGTGTGAGCAGCACCTGGAGGAGTGATGCACGGAAGAGGCTCAATAAAATCAAATTCAATCATTGATTAAACTACAAAAACACCACTGCTTTAGAAAGATGGCTGATGTTCATTTAACATTCCACATCACAAAGCATTAAGCGTATGTGTATTGGATGTGCACTTATTTAAAAAGCTGCCTTTTTACACCTCATCTATTAATCTGCTGCTGTAAATGACTGAAAGCAAAAGCTGAAAAGCAAAAGAGCAAAGACAAGATTCAAGTTCTAGATGTTTCATCAAGCGCATGTTCACCCTTCTATATTTCAACCAAATCATATACTCACTTCCTTCCTTTGATACATTTCTCTCGTAAAATTATTGAGATTTTTCATGTTAATGGCTCATTAAGCTAATTTTATTTGGCATTTTCACAAACTTCTAGCCTGTAGACTCACTGTTGTTGAAGTATGACTAGTTTTCATGAGGAAATAAGCCCAATGTCTCATTCAGCAACACAGAGAGAATGTCCATTTTTTGGGGGAAATACACTTCACCATCTTGTAAAGACTTAGGTGAAGAGATTAATACCATTCTCATGCTAAATTTGAAGCTGGAGCCAGGAGAACGTTAGCTTAATTTAGGATGAGGACTTAAAGCTATTTTGCTAGCCTCCGCTAGCTTAGGTTTAAAAAAGCCACCAACTAGCTAACTTCCTTTCTTTGATTATTATTTTCCTTGTAAAATGTGTTAATGTCTCATTATGCAAATTTGTTGCTAATTTGTAGCTATGCTACTGCCAATTCTGGTCAGGTTCCATGAGAAAATTAGTTCAGTACATCATTGAGCAACATAAAATGCTAACTTGACCAAGGAAAACATTGGCTTATTTTAGCGTAAAGACTGTGAGCTAGCTGGGGAAATGGCTAGCTTGGCTCTATACAACAAAAACCAACAAAATACAGTTTGTTCACTAGTGATTTAGAGGTACTAAAGATGATTTTTGTAAATTTGTAAACTGGAATATCTCTTTTTTTTCTCCATGTTATGCTAGCTCAGCTAATTTCCTGCTGGCTTTAGCTTTATATTTAGCGTACAGACATGAGAGGAGTCAATCTTCTTATCTAACTCTGGCTAAGAAAATATCTTTCCCAAAATATCAAACTATTCTGTTAATCTAAATTTAAAGTGGGTTTGAATTTCATATTTTAAGTATGAAGATGTAACTTCACCAAATGATCATATTAGAGAGATGCCAAGAAATTAAGAAAGAAAAAGACAAAAGAAAGGATGGGCTTTAGTTTCACAATACATTATTGCAGTAAGGGGAAAAGAGATACACAACTATTTAACTGAAAAAGCACAGTGAGTCTACACTAGTTGTTGCTAGTATGCAGTTTTGTTTCCTGCTTCATGGCTACATCTTTAGTTTCGCTTCTGTCTCTGTAGATTAAGCCCTGCCACTACCTGCCCTGCTTCGTGACCTCAAAGAACGAGTGCCTATGGACGGACATGCTGTCCCACTTTGGCTACCCCGGCTACCAGTCCCGGCACTACGCCTGCATCCAGCAGAAGGAGGGCTACTGCAGCTGGTACCGGGGCATGACCGCACGCGACAAAACCACCATCAACACCACCGACCCCTGAACCACAAAGCGCCCTGCCTGAAATTCCACTGCCGCCTCCCTGACTCCGTCCCATCCCGATCACTTCTAGAGTATAACAGGACTCTTAAAGCTCACTGGCCTGAGTGACAGCCTCTTTAAATGGGCAAAACAAGAGAAAAATCCATTACAGTGCCTGTTTCGTAGCACTTCTGGTAGAAAACAATACCTTTTTTTGTTGTGCAGATTGCCCCATTGAACTTTTCATTTTCCCAAACCATGAACAGTCCTTGCACCAAACTCTTTAGGGTTCAGTGGTGTAAAGACAGACTTTTAAAAGGCCAATAAGAAGTGTAAGAACTTGGTCAACCTCAGTTGAAATCCTTAAAATTGACCAACTAATCCCCAAGACAAGCAGTATCAATAAGTATCACTGGCAGTTAGCCTGCTGCTAAGCTAGTATTATCGTGATTTTGTGCATTGAGGCAGTTTTTTCATCTTTTAAAAAGCAAGGACTCTCAAAAAGGCCACAAAGTATCAGATGAATATCAACCAATGAAAAAAGAGTAGCCAATGATCACTGTGTTAAATTTGACAGTTTGTTGCTACTGAACTGCGCTTGCTAGCCATTTGACTCAGTTCTGCACATCAGCAATACAGAGCAGAGCCAAGCATCTTTTCAACACTAGAGACAGAGTGCCAACGTGAGGTATGATCTCAGAAAGTCATGCCTCTTATTTCGGCTTCAAAAACCTTGAAAATGGTATTGTTTTACAGTGAAGTATACATCGATTATGTTCAGTTTTTACTGTAACATGTGTCTTTATGGATGGTAGTATCTCTGCTTTACCTGAATGTTTGCAATGTAACTCATTTTGCAGTTATATCACAAACACAACGCCCTCTCTGTTGAGCACTGATGAATATCAGAAATGCTAAAAAAAAAAAAAAAAAAAAGTCTGTCTGTTACAGTGCCAACGCAGGGAAGAGCTCACTTCTTGCAGAGATGGTGATATTTTATTTTTTGCTGTATATAACATAAGCTACAGAAATGAATTATCAACTCAGCTGAAACCTCTGTAATACATTTATTTATATGTTTATTGGATTGCTCTGTAACCATGTGCTATATTTGAAAAACAAAAAACAAAAAAAACAATACAAGATGTATAATAACAGGTCAAAACTACATTGTGACAACCATTACAGCCTGCGCAACCGTCCAGAATGAAGGACCAGCATCTCTAATGGAATGGTACTTGCGTGATCATAGTTCCCCCAACTGGTACTCTTCACCAATCCAATGAAAGTCAAGTATAAGCAGAGGTTTCAGACAATGAGATATTTTGTAAGTGTATATTCAATCTTTTTGTATTTAACTATTTCAAATGGACATTATATGAAAATAACAATATTGTCACTAAATTCATTCTTCGCCTGTTCCCATCTAGGGTGTTTTCTTTCCCAGTGCTGTACCTTCAGTCCATTCCAATAACAGACACAGATTTGCCTCACAGGGAGTGACGGCCCCTTCATCACTAGCGCTAAATTTATATTGCTAACACTAAACTCTGGCTTTGACCAGGTTGGTTGTTTTCAAAAGAGAAGTTTGACATTTTAGAAAAATATGTTTATTTGCTTTCTTGCTTAGAGTTAGATAAAAAGATTGATACCACTCTTATTTTATGTAGGCTAAATATGAAGCTACATCCAGCTAAGCTAACAGTAGCATGAAGACAAGTAACAGCTAACCTGGTTCTTCTCAACTGTAAAATATCTGTGCACCAGCACTGCTAAAGCTAACTAATTAGCACGTTGAATCTCCTTTGATAATGTCATACATATATCATAGTGTAAAAACAACACGTTTAGATTTTACAGGGGGTTATTGGTTTGGAGTATTTCTTGGCCAGGTGCAGTGACTTCCTGGGGCCTGGTCGTTTTAACACTTCAGTTTTTGAAAGGATTAAACAAATGAGATGTAACGTGTTAATTAGTGAGCTTTAGAGGTGCTGGTAAGTGGATTTTCTTTTTACCTTTGGACAGAGCCAAGCTGGCCGTTTCCAGCCTTAATGCTAAGCTAAGCTAACAAGTGGCTGAGGCTTCATATTTAACAGACAGACATGAGTGAGATTCCTAAACTCTCGTCTCTGGCAAGAAAGTGAATAGGGTTATTTAACAAAATGTCACACGATAAGTTGATCTAAATTACTATAGAAGTATTTGATTCCAGTGATGTTAAAGTAACTACATTTTGCCACAGAAGTGCTCAGCTTTGAACAGAAATATCCCTCCATCCATCTTATTTTATTTATTTTATTTTTTTTACATTTTTATAAGGTGAATTTCTTAATGAATAGTGTTCAGCCTCCTCTTGATTAGACAGAAAATCATGAAAAAAAAGTTAATTACTGACCTTTGAGGAAGCAAGCAAATCTGTGTGTAAAAAAAGATGGTCTTTGTGATGACGAGGCTCTCTCTCCCACTGTGGCATCTGTGTGTCACTATTTCTGTGGTTCATGTTTGTGTAAATATACTGTCTGCTTAACACAGAAACACTTGGTCAAGTTTGATCCTTAAAAAAAATCCAATCAAGGAAGCTGTGTACAGTCTGTGTGTAATAACACTGATTCCTGAAGTGTGTGTGGGGGGGATGTTTCCTTGTAGGGGTTATAGAAATGTTTGACTTAATTTCTGTGTTTTATATTTTTATAATAAAGATTTAATGAAAAACGGGCCACAGGAGGTTTGCAGTGATTTTTTTTTAAGTCAGTGTGTGTCTGTTCTTAGTATTGTTTAAATGAAGGTGGGGCACTCACCATCTGCGTGTGGTTGGGATAGAAGGTTTGTTCATTGAGGGGGAATTTCTCAGGGCCGAGGGTGTGGTAGAGCTTAATCATCTGAGAAAACTGCAAGAAATAAACAAGACAAGTCAGACATCATTATTCAAGCAGTGGAGGACAGGACAGGCTAGATAGTGTTCGGTTCACTACACAACATTAATAACCAGAGGACAAGTTGCATGATGGATGATCTACAACCCCAAATCAAATAAAATGAATGCAATGATTTGCAGAACCAAAACAAGATATTTAATGTTGAGCCTGATTGATTTTAGTAAATATACACTCATTCTGAATTTGATGCCTGCAATATATTGCAAAAAGTTGGGACAGGGCCATGTGTTACATCCCCTGTTCTTTTATCAACACTCAGCAAGTGTTTAGGAACTGAGGACACTGTGTCAAAGTTTTGAAAGTGAAATTCTTTCCCATTCTTGCTTATATATATAAATTCAAGTGTTCAACAGTCCGGGGTCTCTGTTGTTGCATTTTGCGCTTCATAATTCATTTCAGTTAGACAGATCTGGACTGCTGATAGGCCAGTCTAATACCTGAACGTTTATTACGAAGTCACGCTGTCGTAACACATGCAGAATGTGTCTTGGCATTGTCTTGGCTGAAATAAGCAGGGACATCTCTGAGAAAGATGTCAATGGCAGCATATGTTTGCTCCAAAACCCATATGTATCTCTCAGTATCAATGGGGCCTCCACAAATGTGACAGTAAGCCATGCACTGGGCATTAACACACCCTCATACCATCACAGATGCTAGCTTTTGAAGTTAGCGTGGGTAACAATCTGGATGGTCCTTCCCCTCTTTCACCCAGAGGCTGCAACATCCATGACTCCTGAAATGTGGACTCGTCAGACCACAGCAGACTTTTTCACGTAGCATCAGTCCATCTCAGATGAGCTCAAGGACAGAGACGTCTGCAGCGTTTCCCGATGTTGCGATTTATGGTGGAGTCTTCAACCCGCATTTGTAGATGCAGCAACACTCAACTGTTTCCAAAATGTTCCAAAGCCCATGTAGTATCCTTTATACAATTATGTGGGTTTTCGGAGTAGATTTTAATGCTGTGCTGCCTGAGGGGTCAAAGGTCACAGCCACTCAATGTTGATGTTCGGCCTTGCCCCTGACATGTAGAGATTTCTCTGGATTCTCTAAATCTTTTAGTGATATCATGAATTATAAATGGTGAAATCCTTAAATTCCTTCCAGTTATGTGTTGAAAAAACTATTTGCCCACACATTTTTTTCCCCTTAAGTGTTAAATATCAACACATGCATGCTTGTAAATGACTGAGCCTTTAGAGAATGTCCCTTTAATACCCAACTATAATACTGTCACCTGTTACCACTTAACCAGTTAACCAGACTGATGTTTTTGATCATTCCACAACTTTCCCAGACTATTGCTGCCTCTGTCCCATCTTTTTTTTTTTAAATGTGTTTCAGGCATCAAATTCAAAGTGTGAGTATATTCACAAAAAACAACAAAGTTAATCAGTTTGAACATTAAATATTTTGTTTTTTTGCACTGGATAGATTGAATACAAGTCGAGAAATTTTTGCAAATCAGTGTCTTCTGTTTTACACAACTCTCTCTGGAGCTGGTGTTGTAGAATTCAGCACTGGATTAGGATGGCAGGGGGTGTTTAGCCTTCTCAGGTGCTTATATAAAATGTGACCCAGTACAGTTAGACCAAACTCCACAGGAGCCATGCATTTCAGGAGTTATTTAATGCTGAGGTGTTGTAATTTTCCTTTCTGGTGGACTTACTTCCTCTTACATGCCTTACTTAATTCAGTTAATACTGCTGAACTTGTTGCATCCAGCTGAGGGTTAACATAACAGTCAGATTAACTTGACATTGAAATTGCAAAGTATTCTGGGCAATTTTCTGCTACACTGAGCGCAGGAATGTTTCTCTACCTCTTTTATAATCTGCGTCGTTTCCTTGTGTGAATATCGGTGGAAAACGCCAGCTCTAAAAAAAGCAACCTGTTGACCGTTGTCGTAGATATTGATGTTTCAGATCCGGGATTTTCAGCCAAAGCTTGGAAAAGCTGCCCTCCATTAGTTTTGTTCAATTTCTGGATGCCTGTTTGATCAATCTGATCCCACAGACACTCAGACACCTCAGGCTACACCAAATACGTTAAAAAAGGTCTGTCCAAAGATATTTATTAGTTTCTGACTGTGGGAAAGTAAAAACAGTAAAATCCCCCAAAACTACTATATCTCTTTGATCCAATCACACACATTTAGGGTATTTTATGTGATTTTTCATAAGTAATCTAATACTAATGAATTAGTTTTTCATTTCCATTCACTGAGCCTGCCCTGAAACTGTTCGGAGCCCCACTGGAGAGGCTCACCTTCAATTCACATCCACGAACCAACAACTCAATTCAATGAATAACAAACAATATGAGCATTTAGCCCTCATTAACTTGAATATACATGTACTTTACATTGTTGACAACTATTTTCCAAACACAGCATGGGTTTTTTGATTGATTTTCTACCCTCCAACCATTGGTTCTAGTGTATAAAAATTGCACAGACATGAAAGTTTCTGCAGATATAGTAGCTAACCTGCAGTTTCACGATGAACAACATGTCTGCCTTTACAGTTTTAGTGGTGACATTATTGCTGTGTTGAAACTTAGTTAGGGCAGTGATCCATTCAGCTGCAGGCCACTGAGGTAATGAATCTGATCATTTGAGAACAATACACATACAAGGATCCTTTGATCCTAGCAAGGTTGGTGTGATACAGGTTATTAAGACGTGGTAAGTACAAAATGAACACACTTTGACAGAAAAGAAAAGAAAATCTTGCTCTAGAGCAGAGATCCCCAAGGGGTCCTTGAGGACAGCCCAAGGGTGCTCCAGGATTTATCATATCATTGGTCATTTACTGTGAGTTTTAAGGGTGCTTCATTACATTGAAAAGCACGTGTTGACATTACATTAAAGCTGGAGTAGGGAGTTTAGTTCAATTAAGCAGGCCCTAAAATCTTTTGGCTTTCCAAAGAGGGACAAGACAGAGAAAAAAAAGGTTTGAGTTGCTGTGCAACTTTCAAGTCTGTGCTATTTGATTCTCACTGAGCGTCACAATAAATTAAAAATTGTTGCAATCTGAAAACATATGGTATGCTTTGTAAAATAGTTAACAGCTGTAAATAAGTGATGAATGAGTTACAGCATTTTTCATCAAATTATGAAATGTGTGAGGCCTTTTGTTGCTCCTTTAAAGCTGTACTGTAGCCAAGCATTCACACCCTTTTCACTGCAGTCTTGTTTTCTTTGTACGGAGTGAGTAATAATGTGTGGTGGTGGTGGTGGAGGCCACTCGCTCCGCCGACTCCAGAGACAGGTGTTTCGGCTCCCTTTAATAGCCCAAATAAATCAGTCAGAGGCAGCCGCCGAGGGAGGGACTCACGACACCTTAGTGTGGGTTAAAGTAGAGCAAAGAGAGCAGTTAAAGATTGCTTACCACCCAGGGTTTGCTGCAGAAGTTGTAGATGGAGAAGAGAGAGTTGATGCTGGGGACGGCTCCGAAATGAAGGCCGATCACGAGGTTCCGGAAGTCCTCCCCGGGGATCATGCTGTAGGCGTGCTGGCGGATCAGGACAAAGTCTGGCTTGAAGGACCTGCAGGTAGACGAACATGGAGATGAACTCTCCATCACTTTGGCAAGGTTGTGTGGAGTGTAAACTGACTTTTAAGATATTCGAGGGAAAAATTACAGGTAATAAGTGTACAATAATAATGAGGAAGAATTCAGACGCACGAAAGATTCACTTTTAGCCATGGTAGCTATAGACAGAAGAATGAAATTAGGGAGACATCAGAGCTGGGCAGTTGGATGAATATATCAGCTATCAGCGAGTCCATCACATTTCACGAGTCACGTCAATGTTCTGAACGTCACTTGCAAGCCTTTTTCACAGGTGCATTTAGACTCACAGACACATCAATGTCCATAAAGGTCGACACCGTTTACAACTAAACCTTTTTAAAAGAATCACCTTTTTCTTTAAGACCTCTAACCTGATGGTGCTCAGGTCAGAGGTCTCCAGCCGTTGGCTCCTCCCAGGCCAACAGCTCTGTCAGCACATTAACGCAATGTATCTTGGGCCTTGTGTTTTCAGTCAAGGGCTCCATTATTCAGTGACTGTGTCGGGCAGGAGGGGTGAAGAAATGCTCCTTGGTGCACCTAATCTTTTTGGACCATCTATCCAATTAACACAGCTTAATCCTTCCTTTACAAACTGTTCTGGGAGCAGGGCCAAGCGACCCATCAAGCACCTGGAGGCCTCATTTAAAGCAGACCACATTTCACATTAATATAGGAAATTTACTTTGACTGCAGCCATGTTTTACCTATTAATGTTTTGAGTTTTGATTCAGGCATTGTGTAACTCCATGTCTCAGATTCCTGTCATTTACTGCACTTTTTTTTTTTATTTTTCATGCTAGTAGGTGTTTGCTGTTACTTTGATTTCCAGTGGTTCAATCAGTTAAGTGTCTGTGATGTGGACAGCTATGAAACATGTGATGCCACCATTTACAACATGACCGCATACTTTTGATGTCCAAACCTAACCAAACTCCAACCGCTTACCAGTGATAACCTCGTGACAAAAAAGGTTGTATACAATGAAGATAAATAGGTACTCTCCAACAATCATATACAGTATGATGTTTTGGAAGTCAATGGCAAACAACCTGTGCTGATGATGTAGGATGTTCTGATTACTTCTGCTGATTTGCAGATGCAGATATTGTACATATGCATGCACATATGCTCAGGTATACACATGCAGAGGTAAAGGGCTGCAGGTCATAGGGTGAAATTACAGACAGGCCCCTTAAACAGGCTCTGGGTCTTCAAGTGTTGCTTATGTTAGATGGGACTGGCAGAATGACTGAGGAATGATCTGGTCTCGGCGACAGAGCGACTACAGCTGTTCCTCCCTGCCGCTGCACTCAGCCGCAGTGGCAGCAGACCAAAGGCTCTGCTATTTATACTGGATGAAGCTGTTTATTGAGGCTCCAGAACCAAACCAGACTCAACAGTTCATGTGAAACACAAGTTCATGATAAATACGTGGGCTGATTTGTGTAACGTGCAGTTTCTAGCGAACGCCGAAAGTTTAAAAAAGAGGAACATTCTGCTTTTAAGTGCACATGGGAAGTTTAACGCATGACGCTGATTTAAAGGTGCAATATGTATATGTAAGAATTGACCACTTGTTGAATTCATACTCCAAATAGTGGGGGAGCACATCACCAAAGTAACCGCTATCTGCTGCTAACTGTACAAAATCTGCAGCTCTAATTAGCTCAATTTCTGTGCAGCTATACAAGGCCTGAACTATTATCAGACTATCGCCTCTTGAGGTACAAAGTGGTATTACAAGACAATACGGGGCTAGCTGGTTAACATGCTAACATTAGTAGATACGTCTGCCACTCAATACATAGACATCCTTGGCATAGCATGAAAACTCTATTTCTTTTCATTCTTTTGATAATTTTCATTTCATTTTTTGAAGACTTTACACTTAAAATCTTCCACATTGCACCTTTAAAATATAACTGTCCTATCAGAATAAAACAAAATGTAAGGCTGCAACCAAGAGGAGCAATTCACCTTCCAATCTGGATCCAAACCAACTGATTCACGGTTCTATAAAATGTCAAAACACAGTAAACAGTCCAGCGTGACATCCTTAAATCGTTTTTTTCTGACAGTCTAAAATCCAAATATATTAAATTTACTATTAGAGAGGACTAAGAAAACCAGTAAGCATTCACTTTTAAAAAGCTGGGAACCAGAGAATTTTGAGCATTTTTGCTTTTAAAGTGACCAAAATTGCTGCCGGGGAATTCCGGTAGATTGTTTTTTTAATACTAACCATGTAAGAACAATGTCCTTATTCAAGATGTATTTTGTCCCTCCTCTCTTTGCAATAATTTTCTATCACCTCTCAACTGCCCACTCTCCAATGAATTCAAAATGCACCAAATAAATTGCTTTGGATTGATTTTCTAGCAACTGATTAATCAGCAACTCACTCTAGAAGCTGGTGGACATGAGCACAGTTGCAATCAAGTTCATCTCACTGGGTTTTCTCTTCATGTTTCATGTTAAAATTCATCACTTCCTACAGATTACTGTAAAATTACATGGATTCATCCATGGGATTAATAACCAACTCTGTGTGCATCCATATCCTCACAGGACTTGATACTCAGTATCTCAGTATATGAACAGTGACCTTTTCTGTGTTTGACATATTCACAATACAGATGCACATGAGTAAGGACAGCCTCTTATCCTTTGTTTTTATCTATTATGATCTGTTTACTACTACAAGCTGTGTTGTTGGACAGCACAGGACGATGTTGCTAAGCGCATGCACGCATAAAACCAGATATACCTTTGTGCTACCTCATTACCATTGAAAGGACAGATGTAGAAGACATTCAGTTCAGTGGGATGGCTTCCACCGGGCTATGGTTAATGGAGCCAGTGCCCTATAGCAGTGGAGTATTACAGAGGTTTGTCACCCATTAACTTTGTTTTTCTGTCTCTTCGCTCGGACTCGTTCTGCTGAAGCAGGGCTCCCTGTGGGTTGTGGATTACACTAAAGCGGCGCATCAAGGCTTTACGAGCCAAATCGCTCGGGCCCTACAGTCATCACTTCACGGGCAATATGCTAATGCGCCCTTTGAATGGGTTATCAGCGGTGCAATAAAGGCTGATAACACGCACTGATAGGAGGAAAACAGGGTTATAGATTAGGACATGAAGAGGGAATGGATCCATGAGGAATCATGAGCCCACTCAACTGTTGAATAGTAAATTGTGCAAGATAGGTAAAGACATGCTGGAAGAAAATCCATCATGACAAGATGCTCTTAAAGTCAAGTCAAATAAACCCACGAAAAGGGTATTACCACATAAATCAAACTTCTCAAGAACAGTTTGTCTCAAGGGTCTTACAATACTAGTGATTCTGCCTTATTTGATGTTGATATTGTCACTTATTTCTAGATGTGAAATAAGCCTCAACTTGTGAAACTTCATCCAGAAAATTTGGAATTATTTTATACCACTGAGTGCCTTCGGATTTGTTTAAAAAATCAATTAATGTGTAAAGTGCACTGCATAACTTTGCCTGATGTATATATGAGTCATGGTATCTTTAACATGGTTCAAAACATTAAAATACCTCAAGCATCTACAATCGATATTCTTATACTGTAAGTGCAAGTGATCACTTGTTGATGAACCCAAGAGAATTATTACCTGCACCTGTGGTTTCCCTTATCTGTGCAGCACGTTTGAGTATCTTTCAGTTTACTGTTTTGATTTTATGGACTGCAACTTTAATTTTGCACAAGTCTCACAGCTCTCACCAGCACCATTTCTAGAGGCATTAACAAGTTGTTTCCTGTGAAACAGCTCTGATAAACGCAATGAATGCTGCCTGCCCAGTACCAAATGGCTAACACAGTTAGCAACTAGCTGTTTAATACAGTAGAGCATTAGCCAGATATTTGGTGAAGAGCCCAAAACTGAGCTAAAAGGAGAGGGGTACTGGCATTAAATCAGTCAGATAACCAGAAACACATCAAATGCTGCACCATATCAACTTTATGAAGTGATAAAATGTCAGTGTTGTGTTGCTATATTTGCCTGGTTACGCATGCACTGCCTGACAGTTGTAGCCTGACCATTACACAATGTACTGTACAACAGTGCCAACAGTGTGTTTTCATCAGCATTCCAGGAGCAGAAAACTATTCAAACTGAAGACAATATGGTGCCATTTTGTTCTCCAGATCCATTTATCATACAGAATCTCTGACCTTCTAATAGGGTCCGCAGGGATGCCTGAATTGCACAGAACATTTGTCTTCATAACGGCCCCAGTGCCTGGCTCAAAGGCTGGTAAGGGCCTTATCTTGCTCCCATCAGTCTGTCTCTCAATGATAAGGATAATCGGGGTAGAACTCAGCGGGAATGCCACAAATGTCAAACAGTACATACCGAGGATCAGCGCAGTGCTTGTACACAATGGTGCATTGTGCTGAGCTGGCTCTCCGTCATCGAAGGGAAATGCACCTTGGAGAGAATTCTGCTTTCCTGTTACGTGAAGAGACACCACAGAAAATAGTCTTCGTAGTGCCAAAAAAATGGTATGTAGACTTGTACCAACACAAAACTCTTTGTGTGGTGTAAAAAAAAATTAAGTTCAGCATTTTGAAAAGCCTTCTGGGAGATCAAAAAGCTTGATATCACCTTCACGTTCATGACTTAATATGTAACTTTTCCACATTAAAATGTCTAAAAACTACCTATGTTAATGTTTCCAACAATATTCAAACCCAGAGAAATCTGTGATTGATTCAAGGTAGTGGTGCATTTCCTATTAGTCACTCGTTGCTTTAACTTCCAAATGGGGGCACCATCTTGGAATAATTTGTGCACACCCCCAAGTCGGAATAATGCCAAAAACTCATGGATACAGCATGACGCTGAGGATGGATAAACTATTTGTCAAGAAATACATACACCATTTAACAAGACATAAGTTGTTAAAAAGCTTTACATGCTGAATGGCGGATTTTTTCAGCATTGGACAGAGACAGACAGCCTGTCTTCCAGTGCAAAGCTGATCCACTTCCAAGACTGGACTTCAGTGAGTCTAGTTCAATCTCAGTGGAGTTCTCACTTGGTTCTGTCTGTTGCAACTTTACTTCGTCTTGAAGGCAAGCAAAGCTGTGGTATTATTACATTAAAATCTTGACTTGTGCGACCTTAAACTGTTGTAAATCCAAAGCAAATAAATCGGTCATTTACACATGAGAACTGTCTTGTCATTTTTTCTGGCAGCACTGCAGCAGAGCACTCTTACTTTCATGTCACAAAATGTTTAGTCCTGTTAAACATTAAACAAAGTTATTAGCTTTGGGGTTTAATCTAATACTTACTTTGGCGCCATGCTAATGAAAACTTTGTATGCTTTTGTTAAATGATAAACATCATCAATCAGGAAAAACTGGAGAGGGATTTTCCAAAAAACCCCTCTGTAGACTTAGTCAAATTGTGTGAGAATCAACATTTGTGTTTGTTTTAATTGGTGGGTTGAGATTAACTTGGACGGTAGGAAACAAATTGAAATGTTTTAGTAAAGTTTGATGAAAGGTGGACAGACTAAAATTTGGAAAGGACTTACTGAATTATGATGATGTTGGACATCACGTTTTTATGAATTTTGAAGGCTGTGAAGCTTTCCTCAAGCAATATTTAATCGGGATTTTATCTAAATCTTTCGGCATAGTGTCCAAAGAACCCTGAAGAGCTGTCTGAGTGTACAGTGACTCCCTGTAGCCTAGCATCATGCTGTGGTCCCCTGGCCGGGATCTAGGGCTCCCTGTGGTTGTGGCTCCAGGCCCGGTGGCACCAGAGCGACCTGGCAGTGGCTCAGATCCTGGGCGGTGGCCCGGTCAGGGCTGCCAAAGCTCTGGATCACCTCCAGCTTTGATCGCACTCCGGGGCACATCTCCATGCCGCGCTGAACGCAGCGAAGGTCACGTAGAAAACAAAGGATGCACGCCAACAAATAACATGACAAAGGCGTGTAGATTCATTTGGAAAATCCAAACAGCAGAGGGTGTAACTATGGCATCTACTAACAAAACAAATTAGGGAATGTTTAGTTGCCTAACAGTGATTGTGTTGAGGATTTGGAGAAGAGTCCCGCGGGAGGCAGATGTAATGAGGAAAGGGGCCACAAGAGTGATAGAGCACCAAATGACCTCTGGCAGAAGGGGAAATGAGTGTTGTTAGGAGTTTGAGTGAATTAGCGGGGCCATTTGTATTCATGGCTATATTACAAAAGCAGGGATAGTAGAGTGGGCCTCACGGCCGCTGTATGCTTTCATTACAGTCACAGCGCTCCTGAAGGGAAACCACCCTCAGGCCTCTTAAAGCCACGTCTGAACTCAGCGTGTCTGTGAGTGGGATTTATTTGCTCGGTAACAAGATGAACCTGTCTGAGGTATTAGGTGTTTGAGGCCACTCCAGGCAGACAGTTCCTTCACTGATTAAAATGGACTTTCACAGGGGTCAAGGGAAGACGGGGTTAAGGCTTCATTTTGCGTGCCTGTGTGCGTGTGAATCGTCTCTGTGTGGTCGAGGCAGTAAATCGTCACCTGAGGTAACCGTAGGAAGAGAGTCTTATGTGTTCTGTAGGGATTGGAACAGAAAGACGTGGTGGCCCTGTCTGGCTGAGTCTGGTAACTTTCAGGACAGAAAATTAAATAGAAGGATAGAAAAAAAAAGGAATCAGACAAGGATCTGCTAATGTAATCTGGCTGCCTCCCTCTCTCCATCTTCGGGGCCGAGAATGGCGAGGAATGTGACAAGGCTGTCCGGCTATGGTGAGGTCGGGAACCACACATGGCAAAAAACGCCCATCTGAACGTGCAATTCAGTGTTTGGTTGAACTTCCTCAAACCTGGGCAGCTCGTCTATAATATTTTCATATATTTCCAAAAAATAACTGAAATACAACCCCAATTCCAGACAAGTTGGGTTGGTTGTGTAAAACATAAATAATGACAGAATGCACTTAAATGCAAAAAACTTTTACTCAACAGTCCTGGGTCTCTGCTGTTATTTTTGGCGCTTCATAATGCACCACAAATTTTCAATGGGAGACATGTCTGGACTGTAGAAAAGCCTTTTTAAGACTCTTTTACTGCTATACTGTGTCTTGCCATTGTCTTGCTTAAAATAAGCAGGGACATTGTCTTGATGTTAGCATATGTTGCTCTAAAACCTGTATGTACCTTTCAGCATTAATGGGGCCTTCACAGATTTGACAGTTAGCCATGTCTTTGTACTGTATTCAACTGAAAACTCGCAATATCCCAACTTTTTTGGAACTGGGGTGAAAATCGCTGTGGTGGCTTTCAATAAACCTATGATAAATTAACTTTATATATCCATAGACATTTGAAGCTAAAGTCAGCTCAGTAGAAGAAACACATTATCAACCACCAAAATGTCTCAAGTTGATCCTTGAGTCTAAGTGGAAATTTGTTTGCCTTGCAAGGCAGCTGGATTCACGAGATTGTGAGAGAAACAAGATCACATGATCACGAGATCACGCAAGAGTCTTGAGAGGCTTGAAGTTATCTGTTTGTGTTCGCACCAAAAGTGGTGCAGCCAGTCAGAGTCCTAGGAAGGACTACTGAGATAAAGTATTTCTTCGTTCAAAAAAGAGCAGTACCGGCACTGAAGGCTTTCCACGATGGAAAAGACGTTTTCACTTTTCTCCCAACCGGATTTGGCAAGAGTTTTATTTTATTAACAGGCTTTGCTGGTAGTGACCAGACATGTCAGATAGTTTGTTACATTGAACCAAAGGATTCTCGTATGATCTCACAAATCCAGCTGCCTCTTAACGTAACTCTACTACAGTGGCCTGGTAGCTCAGTTGGTAAAGTGTTCACCCCATGTATGGATGCTGTGAGTCCTCTGCAGTCGTATGGCCCTGTGCTGCATTCATTCCCCTACTCTCTCCCCACTTTCCTGTCATGTCATCAGCTGTTCTATAAATTAAAGCCATATTCATATATATATATATAAATAAAGAAATAAAAACTGCTTGCTTGGATTAAATGAAGCTTCTTTCATTGTAATTCAGTATTAGTGTAGGTATCATTGTCCTCACAGGTACAATAATGTTAGCAGCTGGTGTTAATTAGACCCTCAAAGAGCAATAAATGTTTTTCATTGAATTCTGAAGTTTTGAAGTTTATTATGCTGAACTCCAGTTTAAAACCTCCACCTCACATTTACTTTCCTACATCCACATTGTAGCCGTCTAGCTGATGCTTTGAACCAAAGCTACTTCCAGTGAGTGCAACAGTAAAACAAGCTCAATAAACTCCTCAATCACTACACACCCACTCCCTGACATTAATTACCACTGATTAATCAACAGGTTTTATTAACCACACGAGGAGCTCTGTGAGGATGGTGGAGGAGAGAAACGTTGCTCTGTGGCTTATCATGCTTTGGCTGCTGTGATCAGTCTTTCAGCCAGACCAGCGTTCCCACTTGGAGCCGAGCAGCTTGCCGGAGGTTTTGGCAGCAGAGAGCGGAGAAGCCAAAGGGCTGACTACAGCAGTGCAGGCAGGGAACAACACGCCATAACTACTGTACCTTGTGGCGTGTCGCTGTGCTGTACTGTAGGCTGTGCAGTGCATGCCACGTTGCATGTCGGACATCGTGGTAGAAAAATTGCATGTACTGTAGGCTCCACTGCTTTGGAGGGTCACAGTGGCAGTCAGGCTTTGTTGCACCTTTTTATTTAGCTGCTGCTCTGATTCATCAAGACAAATTTGTGAGGAATTCCCTAAGATCTGACATTAACATGTATTTTCTTGACTGGAGGCCAGATGAATACAGCTTTACAGGTTCATAACCAAAACCCTGTGTGCAAAAAGCCAGATTTATGTATGCACATTCTTTTTTTTTTAAATCAGATTTATAAAGCCATGCATACGCTTTGCTATGTTTCATGAATATAAATTATTTTGAAACCATAGGCATGTGCATCTGCCTGATTTCCACTCCTGTAATTCACCATAAATGGATGCAGACACACAATTAATCTATAATCTTTGTGCGTATCAAAATTTGTCTACTCCACAAGTTTTCATTTACAAGACCTCTAAATGTGTAATTTTACTGACTATGTTGCACTGGCGAGGTAAACCAAGGGCAACCATCATTACACACAACCAGTCCACATGGCTGTGATGATGATATAGATAATAAAATAATGATAATATGGATTGCACTATCATTAAAGGAGGAATATGTAGCAATTGTGCATGCAAAAATGAGTACAGCAGTCAGAACTAGTTGGAGACAGTGACTATATATTCAATAGGTAAATCCTATTTAATATACAGACTATGGTTGAAGTGAGCTGTTTCCCCACCGTCTCCTCTGCCCAGGACTCAGAGACGCTTTGCAGGCTGCAGGAGTTCTGCAGGAGTTCTGAAGGATTGCAGGACACATGCAACATCTCAAACTGAAGTCCTCCATTGTAAGTTGATCAGCTGTTTATAAATGTAGTGACACATGTGAGCTAGTCAACTCGAGCTGCACCACAATCACACGTGACACGCCTCACACTCTGTAGTACATACCAAACGCACCCTTCCGATCTGGTGGTCTATTTAAATCGCTAAAACCACCCATCTCTCCGTCTGCCTGTCAGTGCCATTGCTGCCCTGCAACAGCATCACTGCCTGCTCATTCAGCCCAAACACCACCCCTGCATCCACCTGCAGGCTCCAACAGGGGGTCCAAGATATGTGTTCATCCCTCCTCAATATCTCTATGTAAAAATAATCTGCGAGGAGTGATGAGGTCGGAGCCTAGAAGCCAAACTCTAATTATGTTCTGCTGCTGCAATAAACATTCTTGAACTGCCAACTGTAACTGTAAAGTTAAGCCCACTATCCTGAAAACAGTTTGGATTTCGAGTGAAGTGACTGACTGCCTTTCTGCCAACCAGACCCCATTAACATATTGCTCAATTTTACAGACATTTCAAAGAGGGACACCGTGGCTGCATCACTGATGTCACAGAAGTGAGTATTTCAACTTGATATGCCACTGGCAATCCCATGATACCTTGGGTTGAGTCTGTCAACTAATCAGATACTGTTCCTGACTTGTCATGTGCAACAGCGCTGATCTACAACGTATTACACAATAAAATAACATGAGATTGAGCCTACAAAATAAAATTTGTGTTGATGACATTAATGAGCTCAACACCGTGGCAGGCATCACAGGACTGCTGTAGTGTGTCACCAGCCCTACATGGATACTAAATCATTACTCAAGTGCTTCATTTTTTTGGTTTTGTTTTGGGTTTTTTGGGGGGTTTTTGGAAGAGAAGAAGGAAACTTGGCTGCACCAACAAAGAGGCAAAAGACTGATCAAGAGTGAGAAACGACATGATGGCATTAAATTAAATATCTTTACACCACAGTAGATTCTATTTCTGTAACGCATTGCAAACATGACACAAGCGTGAGAAACCACACTGCATAAACAACCCTGAAACAGCCACAGAACTGTGAGAAAGTGTGCTGCAGCGTGGAGCCAGCAGAGGAGAGGTGTTCAGAGAGCACGCTGTGGACGGAGTACAGAGGTCAGAGGTCAGAGCGCTGTGAACGCAGCCTCCAGAGGACACGTGGAAAAGCAGGAACCTGCTTTAAATATACAGTGCAGTGGGAACGTGCCCGTACGCATGTGAGCTGTGTGATCACACAAACACACTCCAGGAAAAATGTAATCAGACAGAGAGCTTTTAGTTTGAGGTTGGAGGACTTGTTTTGTCTGTCCTGTGTATCTGTGGATGTATCTCAACATTCTTCTGGCTCAGAACGAAACACATTGGATCAAAGAAATAATTAGCTTTCGTTGGCTATAATCTATGACAAGGACAAATGTTAATCAGTTTATACTCTGGGCTCTTTGGCCGATCTTTAATCCAGAGAAACTTTCAGTGTCTTGCTCAATGAATGATATCAGCTTTTGCGGGTTTGAATTTTCCAGTTATGAGATTGTATTTCTAACCACTGCGCTTTATTAGTCATCAACCAATCAGACTGCCAGAGAAACAACCATTATACTATTTGTAGTGAAGTTCAGCGTCATAAACGACAGGCTAAAACCACAACAGTTTGGCAGTGAATGTCAGTGTTGTTTGAACATGGCAGCAGTCAGACCATCTGCAGCCAATTTGGCTTCTCTATCATTACAGCAATATCACCAAAACATATTCAACCCACACAATAACCTCTGTGTCCACTCTGACAACAGGTTGCATTGTAACGTCAGCCGTGTTACTGTGATTGTCCTTGCTTGATTTCACACTGCGCTGCATGGCGAGGCCGTTCCTGGTGCAAACGCTACTTTCAACACCGATAAGAAAGTTATTTTGCAAAAATGTGTAGAGGCTAGGCCAAAACACAGATTAGCTGATTAGTCCCTTAGAAGGCTGGAGTGAGGACTGGTGGGCTGACACTGGATGGTGTGCACTCAGTTGGCTGATCTAATGGACCAATCAGGATGCAGCAGGTCAACAGCTCTGAGAATAAGAAGCAGAGGGTTTGCACATAGAGTATGTTGTATGTGATCATTCTTATAGCAAAGTCAGTTGATGCTACATTGGCTGTAAAGTAGAGAAAGCTAAGGGCAAATAGAACAACTAGACAAGCTGGATAGTAATTGATAATAAAGAAGGATTAATATTACAGATCCAAAAAGTGTTAAAAAGATCATTAGAAATAAATTATCTGATTTATAAATATACAAAAGAAAACAACCAAACAAAAAAGCAACTTAAATTGAGCTTTTAGCATGCTAATGCTAACATTAGGATTCAGACACACCTGTGTCCACTTAATCTAAGACCAATATTCACTGTCCTTTTAACTCTGTTTTGTTCTTCACCAACTCCTGAGGGAAATATGTGACAATTTAGATGCTAAATGCTCCACAATATTCACCAGCTAGTTGCTAACCTTGTCTGTCTTTCGTTTGGTACCAGGCAGATAATGGATACTCAGGTTTTAGAGGTTTCTAGCTGAAAGCAGCTGCCTGCTGCGGCTGTAAATAATGTTAGTGAGCGCTGTGAAACTGAACCAAAACAGTAACAATGTGGCCAAACAACGAGCTGAAAGATGTTAAACACTCTGTAGATCTGAGTGGAACTGCGGAGTGATAATTACTGTGGCTTTGTCACTATGAGCGGCCGCATTATAGCTGCTTTAAAGATGCAATATGTAAGAACTGACCACCTGTTGAACACATATTCCAAATAATGGGGCAGCATGTCATCAGAGTAACTGCCAACTGCTGCTAACTGTAGCTGCCGTTAGCTTGTCAGCTCAGTCACTGTGAAGCTACACTGAGCCAGTGACTTGCTGGTTAGCATGCTAACTTCAGCTGATATCTCTGCAACACGATGCATAAAGATCTTTGACATACCATCAAAATTGTTCACTTTCTGTAAGTAATTTTATTTACTTAAATTCTTAAATATTGCACCTTTAAAGCTGATATCTAATTGTTGTATGTTGGTTTTGATGACTTTTTTTAAGCCATCATGGTATTCATATTGTCAGTTTAGCGGGAGCATGAGATCATCTGTGCCACCCAGATCAGCTGATCCATGCCAACTTCACATAACAGAGCAGTCTATTTAAATACCCAGCTTCATTTGTCTAACTGCTGCTGCTGCTACAGGAGCTGCTTACTGGCCAGAGGCCACCTCTGCCACTGCAAGATGAAAAGTTTTTTTCTTTTTTCAGATGCACCCAAATGACCCAAAAGCTCAGTAGCTAGCTCAAAATAGCATAGGAATGACTCATGTGTTTTTAGTTTGATTGAGACAGATTATTGGCATAAAACTGATGTGCAAAGTGCAAGCAGTTGTCAGCACTGCCAGCCCACAATAGCTGTAGGACTAATGAAGGGTTATATGAGTCAAAAGTAATCTGATTTCTACAGCATGTGCACAGACTAGCTTAACTATCTTCTAACTAGCTTCCTGATTAGCACAAGAGCTGATATTGCAACCTGCGGCCTAATGGGCAATTACTGGTATCATCAGGGTGCTGATCAGACTGCTCAGCTAAAACTCTTGGTTATGCTGTATAACATGCACTGTGTAATATGAAATAGCACTGTTGCGACCATGAGAACTAGAGTCAAAACAGTGCTCTTCAGCACATAAAAACAGCAAGGTTAAATACTTTGAATCCTCCTGTTTTTAACACTGTTACACAAATTTGCCACCAAGGTTGAAATGTGGCAAGAGGTCCATTTTTTTTTTTGTTTTCCCATGGCATAATCATATTACAGCCCTGACTTCTCTGAGTGCAAGCAATGTTATATATACACAGTCATGCTCAGTACCACTGAGAGAAAAGAACAGGAGCCTTTGTGCAGGCTCACTGAGGCAGATTACAGATTGCCTGGGCAAATGCGTCAAAGGGCTCGAGCTCCTTTTTTCGTCAGCATCTTACCTGACCACTTTGCTGCCACCTTTGTTAACCTGCATGTCCACCATACATCCCGAGTTGACGTAGGATGCCAGGTTGATCTCTGAGAACTCCGCCTGGGGAACACGAGGGAAAAACACACAACCTGAGATTAGATGGTACGTTCTACAACAACATACTGAATAAGGTCAAGTTTGTCCTTAGTAATTTAACTCCATGACTCAGTGCTCACATGAATAAAATGTCTTTCTGACATAAACATATTCTTTTTGGAAAAAAAGGAAAAATGTCCTCTCGTTTTTATGCTTTTGACTCATGAAAGTCATGTGCTGGAGCTACAGATGCAGGCTCCAGCACTTTAACTTGACATCTTTCCAACAGAGATAAGAAAAAAAACGAAGACAAGAAAAGTACCTCCGACTGCCAAGACACGACTGACAATGGATTTTCTCATGTTTACTTCATTTTACATTTCTGCATTGGCAGAGCTGAGAGAAAAAGACAAGAGTCAGAGAGACAGAGAGAGCTGGTGAGAGAAGCCAAATTGAGTTATCCCCAGTCTGTGGCCTCCAGGACAGTGAGAGTCTTGTGAAAGGCCGTAGCCCAGCTACCTAATGACTCAGTCAAACTCCCAGACATACTTGGAGGGAGGGGCGAAAGTCGACTTCTGGGAATGGACTTTCTAGATGGACAAGGACCAGAAAAGGACAATTCAATTTTCCTGCTAATGATTGTCACTGCAGTCGAAAAATCGATTGATGTTAATGCTTCTGACCTTATTCTTGAAACGAACTGCTCTTCCGTCACATTAATGATGATGTTTTCACAAAATGTTTATTATTAAATTGTGAAAAATCAGCGTTGTGTTTTTGTAAAATTCAACTGATGTTCATTCTAGTGTCTTTTATTAAAATACAGTTACTGTAGTCCAAAATTAAGCTTGAAGAGCAACTTGGCAGCAGCTGAGAAGCAATATAGAGGTCACCCTCTATAGCTTGTGTCAGTTCAGTTTAGGCGCAACAGACCAAACTTCCATTGGAGGTGCATCAAACTTACATCATTTTTTATTTGTGCCATACTTTGCTTTATGAGCAAATATCTGCAAAACTCATGACATTCCAGAAAGTGTACCTATGTTCCCAGTGTCCTAAGTTTCCAAGGTCCTATATTCCCAGTGTCTGATGTTCCTAGGTTCCTATATTACTGGGGCACTATGTTCCCAGAGTCATAACTTCCAGAATCCTATGTTCCCAAGGGCCTTGGTGCCTAAGCTCTTAAGGCCCTATGTTCTCAGAGTTCTATGTTCCCAATGTCCTTGGTAGCTATGCTCCTTGAATGCTATGTTCCCACAGCCCTTTGTTCCCAGGATCCAATGTTCCCAAGGTCCTATGTTCCGAATTCCTCAGTTCTAGATTCCCTGGAGTCCTGTATTTTGATGGTCTTAGGTTCCCAGGGTCACACTTTCCCAAGGTCCTCAGTTCCACAAGGTCCTATGTTCCTAAGGTCTTAGGTTCTCAGAGTCCTATGTTCCAGAGGTCATATGTTCCCAGGATTCTATATTACCAGGAACCTTTGTTCACAAGGTTCAAGGTTCCCAAGGTCCTATGTTCCTATGGTCTGAAGTTCCCAGGGTCCTATGTTCCCAGGATCCCAGGATCCAAGGGTGCTATGTTCCTTCTGTGCTAGCAGCTTCCAGAATCCTAGGTTTCTAGTTTACTATGTTCCCATGGTCCTATGTCCCCCCAGTTCAATATTGTGTTAACACATATTAATGCTCCTATTCTGTTTTAGGTAAAAACCCTACCGCTACCCATAACCCCGGGGTCTTGGGAATATAGTACTGTGACTATACAGGATCCTTCTTTGTCTTTATCACTTATTAAAAATTGTTAGCATGCTAACATGCTAAACTACAATGCTGAACATGGTAAACATACTAAATATAACATCATTAGGTTGTTATTGTTGGCATGCTAGCATGCTGCTCAAAAGCTCTGAGTAAAAAGGAATGCAGTGAACATTACCTGTAAATGAGGTCTGTAGTGTCAGAAACATTTAGGACATGTTTCATTACAACAAAGGAACTTAAAAATAATTGCCTCATGAAGGACAGGAAGGCTACATGTGCAGTCAACATGTCTGCATAGAACTGTCAAACAATTTTGTCTAAGAGTAAAATAATAGTTCACTAAATGCTTAAAGGGGCTGTTCTTGACGGTGGTTGTGGTGCTGAAGACGTAGTGCCACACAAAATCTAGCTTTCTGTCAGTTACCCAGCTTCACTCTGATCCTGCTCTCCATGTTTCCTCAGAGGGGAGGTGGTGGGACACTGTTGCTTTGGGCTGCATGGCTCACAGAGAATGGCTTCAGTCAGTCTAACACACTGCTGGCTCATATATATCCCATGTTTCCTGACAGGGTCCAAGCCTGAGGCCGCGTCATCGTAAACTCCAGGTACACAAAGCCCAGGGGATTGATGCTAAACAGCAGCCAGTTGACCTCAGACATAAAACGCTGCCATTTGTTGGTCTTCACATCACTTTTAAGTATGAGAAGTGACACTGATGTAGCAGATTTAATGGGCCCTAAACAAGCAGCCTGCTGACTCTCAGAGGAAAAACAAAAATTCAATTTGACATGACGTGGTCGACTACCAAAGACAACACTACAAAGAGAACATGGCTCCATTTCATTCATCTGTGTACTCTAAACCTGAGCCAGCAATGGACCAGATTCAATCATTCACTCCCTCTTAACACTGCATAAAAGGAATGCTGTTGTTTTACAATGAAATGTTACTCGAAGGAAAAATATAATCAAATGAAAATGCCAAACTGAGGCCAGGAGATCAGCTTTGACCACAGCATGCTGCCACTGAGAACACAAAAAACGCAATGTGTGTTAATAAAGCTTTTGGCTGGAGCATCTGACTCAAATGTGTATCATACTCAACAGACTAGATCTAAAGAGCTTATTACCATATTAAAAAAAACAACCTCTACAGCATTTTTCAACCTATAGTCTTCAGTCAGCCACCACAGTCTTCAGACTACAGTTTTTCATGCTATAGAGGTGATTTTATCAAAGTGATCTCAAGATGTTTCGTTTATTTTGGGTTAACAGAATGATCTATGCGACTGAAATATTTCTCATTGTCACTGGGGGAGCAGATTCCTTCTCAAGAGGATTTATTACATTTTGGAGTGAAGCCCCGCACACATGTGCAGCACATGGCTAATAGCACATGGCAGTCGGATAATCAAAGAAATAGGTTTGTGACTGGAGGGTCGATGGATTAAATTCTGGACTGGCAAGGTAAATAAATAAAAAAAGCTTAAAAAGTTCAGTGCTACAAATGCAAACCAAATGCTCAGCATCACAGTTAATTTTATCCTCTGCCTAATCTGAACAATGGGTCACTGTGACTTTGACATTGTTTTCATGCTTGATAATTGATGTTGTGGAGCAACCTAGAACTTTAAAGCTGCTCTAATCAATATTTCTTTGTTAGAAATCAGTCAAATGACAATGTGTCAGGGCAAAGGTGTCAATGGAGAATTATCACTCAGCTCCAGGGACCAAAAGTAGTACCAAATGCTGGTAAAATATGCAAGTAGCTACACTCACCAGCCAAAGAACCATTGGTAACCTATTGAGTGGCTGGTAAAATCTGAAGCATTCAGTTTTGTCTGGTGGACAAAAAAGTTTATTTTAGATACTGCTCAGCACTGTGAAGAAACTCTGATAAATCCATGGTGTGCTACCTGCTCCATACCAACCAGCAGAGAGGCAAAGTGAGCCTACAGCTGGTGAACATAACAGTGTATTTAGAAGCTTTAAGAGCCAGATATTCTCCTCCTGTGTTGGTAGAGACCAAAAACAGAGCTAAAAGTTCAGTTAATTTGCACAGAAACAGCTGGTAGAAATGTCCTTCAGTGGGTGCCTTTTTACTTTTACAGAACATTTCAGAGCCTTCTACTTTTACCCATCATTTTTGCACAAGTATCTGTAATATATAAAATATGCAACTGTTTGGTAACATGTAAGCATATCACCTTTAAAGGTAATACAGTATCAATGTTGTGTGCTGCCCCCAAGTGGCCAAAAAAAACGATGAATGGAGGGATGTGGCAGTGACAATTCTCAGTCATCTGGGTCATGGTATCTCTAGGAGCTACTGAAAGGCAACTGGACTTACACAAGATTCTTAAAGACGTTTTCACCTGTCCAGGTCCATGTATTTAACCTCCTGTGAGCTTAAATCATTGATTTTATGAATTAATACAGGTGTAAAGAGTAAAAGCCAAAGGTACTGCAATCTTAAAGACCAAATGGCAGGAATTTAGACCTACACTTGAAACTTAAAGAAAGGCAATTTTCAACATTTTGTGTTAAGTAGTACTTTTTGACTTGCACAAAAAACGTTGCTAGCACAATAAGGAGTTTGAATGTCAGAGAGCTGATCATTAGCTGATGCTGCGATTGCCTCACAACAACACAAACCTGCATTAAGCTGCTTCGCTTTGTATAGATCAGCCTTCAAAAACACAACATTGATGGGGATGAAAGCAAATCCTCCAGCTGACCCTCTACTCAACCCAGTGCCTGACAATTTGCATAGCAAGTGAAGTCAATTGCTATCTATACATTCTCATCCTGTGATCATTTGAGACTTTAAGCCTGCTTTACCAAGCTTTACATGTGCTTTCATCTACATGAAAAGGAAATATTATCAGCAATATTCTCACAGAGATAATTTCCCTTTCATCCAGCGCTGTGGCCCATGTCAACTCTGTATGGGGGAGTGAGTTGGTTTTGAAAAGAATGTGCCAACGTAACGAAACTGGGTTTTTTTCGCCAAGGGAGAGAGAGAGAGAGAGAAAAAAAAACGCCCACCTCTTTTATTTATTGTGTTGCACTCTCAGAGGAAGAGCAGGGGGCGAGTAAATGCCGTAATCTTATTTAGGGGACAACGAGGCGCCACTCACACTCAATGTGCCTCAAGGACATGCACTTGGCTCGCTTCCTTTTCTCAGCTCTTCTCTACTGATCCCCACCTCTGAAAGAAACATCTGTGTGCTCAGCAGTACATGCCTCGCTGAAAAGACTCAAATACACAACACACCCAAATGCACACTGCAACACACACACAGCCTCCATCATTGCATCTCTTCAAAGAAAATCCCATCCCAAACACGGGGGCCTACGTTGACTTTTGCTGCGACCAGATAAAACCAGAGAGTGGGCAAGATTTTGGCAAGAGCCGAGCATTCCATGTCATCTCTGATTGGCTGGTTCTGGGTAAGAGGAGTGCTAACCACTGTCATTGGGCAGTAATGGATGAAGTGGCTGGTGCGGGGCACAGGCCCAGAAGCCAGGACAGGAGGCCTTTCACAGCGCCATGGTTACCATCACGGTAATACATTCAGACACTTGTCTTGGAGCAGCTCTTGCCCTGGGAAAGGAAAACAGGAAGTGATACATGGGACAACTGCCTCCAGAGCTGATTCTTCTCATCTCAGGAATAGTTTCAACCAACCTGTTTGAAGCAACAGAAATATGGAAGACAGTATGGTTGTGATGAGGTTCTACCACGTCTCCTTGCTGAGCTAGTTCTTCTGTTGTTTGAGTTTGAGTGTCTGCCAACCATGTTCAGTCCCACTGCTCACTGCTACCAATTTATTTACAGTAATCCAAGCACACTATAATTAAATATTTCCATTAATAAGTGCTTGATCACTGTTCTGTCAAAGCACCTCTGCCAAATGACATTTTTATTTATATGAAAACGGCACTTTATTCAACACAGTCTTCGACTTAGATTAATAATATCTCGTACCTGACAAAAAGCACTGTGGTGTAAGGCACTGGTTTAGCTTAGCCACAGCAATTTACAAGCAGGCCTCATTTATCCCTGCAGTGCTGCAGTACATGCACTCCGTCCTGACTGCCAAGCCATGTGAACCTGTGGACAGTACAGTAAACACCACTTGACAGTAGCTCATCTGGAATCTTTGCAAGTATTTTTAGCTTTGGACTAACCCGTGTCACTGAGGTTCAGGTGGTTAAGGTGCCTTCTGTTTGGTCATGAGTCAAATTGTAAACAGGACCTTTTGTCCTTGGGCAAAAAGAACTTGGAAGGACCAGTTAAGCTGCTCTACAGCTTCAATTTGCAACTTTTTCTGGGCCACAAATTAACTAGAAACAGAGTCAACTGGAGGTCAGTCTAAGTTTAAGCACTTAAATAGTTTGAATTGTCAGTTAAACTGTTGGCACACAAGAAAGCTAAGGTTTCATTTGAAGACTTTCATTTGACTGACGGCATTATACATTTCAGTTTCAAGTTTAAGCCCTGAAGGCATGTAAGTGGGATGTTTGATTAGTGGTTGTAGTAGAACAGTTTTTGAATAAAAGCTGAAAGCATCTTAACTGTCAGCTTAAGAGAAGAACGCAGCTGAAATGCCCGTGCATGTCTAAGCCATGAAAGTCAATGAAATATTAGCGTGTAAGCACCAAAACTGCTGGATGACATGCAAGTTGTATTGTTACTTGAGGAATTTGAGATTAGAGTTGAAATGTCAGCTGAACTGTAAACAGTAAAAGCATTAGTAATTTTGGTTTAAGTTCTAGTTTAGTAGTACACTGTAAAAAGTGGAATGAGTGTATGAAAGCAATGATGAGTTGACAGCTGAAATATTAAATTGAGTAGTTCAACCTCCAGCTAAAGAGTAAGAATCAGATGCAAAGTAAAATGATGTAGTTAAGTTGTCCTGTGAAGACTAAGAGATCAAAGTAGTTGCACTGTCCTGTGAAGAGTCAGAGATGAAAGTAGCTGGGCTGTCATGTTAGGAGTAAGAGACTAAAATAGTTTAACTGTCACTTGAAGAGTAAAAGAAAGTAGTTGAATATTCTTGTGAAGAGTAAAAGATGAAAGTAATTGAACTGTCGTTTGAAGAGCAAGATAAGAAAACAGTTGAACTGTCGTGTAAAAAGTAGGAGGTGAAAGTAGGTTAACTTCATTTGAAGAGTAAAGCTAAGTAGTTGACCTGTCATGTTAAAAGAGATGAAAGTAGTTGAATTTCCATTTGAAGATTAGAGAAAGTAGTTGAACTGTTTGAAAACCAAGATAATAATAAAAAAAAACAGGTGGACTGTCATGTAAAAAGTAGGGGATGAAAATAGTTTAACTGTCATCTGAAGAGTAAAAGATGAAAGCAGTTGAACATTCAAGATAACTGAAGTTTAGAAGGAAATATGCCAGTATAGAAAGGTAATACTAAAAACTGTATACATAAATCAGGATGATTATGGAAAATAGTTAATGAATACAACATATTTCATTATTATTGTGATTATTTAATTTTTATATTATGCATTACAAGCAGCCAATGAAGGCAAAATAAGAAATTAGATTTTCTGATAAGTGTTAACAGATCTAAGCCATAATTAACCTTAGTGAACTTTTCCTCTCCACAAATACTTATTATATTTGCTTTCATACTGACCTTGCTCTACAGATAGTTGTCCCCTTTTTATTTTTGGTCCCGAGTGACCAAACCAAAAAAAGCAGTTGATAAAATCATTCCAGCCCAGATGGAGCCTCTTATTGTGTGGTTTCCTTTCATCTGAAAATAGATGTTTTTCTGTCACACAAAGTTCTTCTTTTATTGCTTCACCTCTTTACTTTAAATGAGGAAAACCTTGACAAACCAAGACCTGGATGAAATACAGCATAGAAATAGCTGTTACATCACTCCTGGATTGTAATGCGTGCATACCGGGGAATAAGTGAAAAAAAAAGTGTCTGGCAAGTGGTAAGTTGACACGTTCGAGTTATATGAGGTCAAGTCATTCAGTTTTGTGTACCAGTGTCAAGAAGGAACAGACCGTAGTGATTTGATTTGTAGTTACAGGGCAGATTCTTTTGTTGACTACCTCTAACTTTTTATGCGATAAGCTTAGTTGATTCACATACTGATGCAATTGAGAGGTCTGAAGTACAGTGGACCATTCATGTGCACCACAGAGAAGTATTTGCTGCTAATCACTACCACCTTGTACAGCAGTGAAATAATCCATTGAGGCACTAAATGTTGAAATCCAAGACAGATGCTAAATGCCACAAGGCAACAGGAGGCATGACGGGCAGCTGGGTCAGTAAAATGTCTGCAGCAAGTACCAAACCAAATCATCTGTCTTGAGCAAGTTCTACCCAGATGCCCTATGTCATGTGCAAATACCAGCCAAAAAAGGGTACGGATAACATACAGCCAACTGCCTGTGAGCTGCCATGACTGCAGCAGAAAGGAGCGTGGACAGCGCTGAGGTCATGCGCCTGCTGAACAGATGTTGCCCTGCCCGACCCAAACCACACATGGTCCGGCAACCCTGAAAAACCTCCCCTTGTTCTTTCACAAACAACAGACCCCTTCAAAATTTAACTGCCTAATTTGTCCAATTGTGTAAATTGCAGTGTTTATGACTTTGCAGGGGCTTGTGGGTAGCAAACAGGCAGTTTGTTTGGCAGTGTCATGTCTGCAGGTGATCATTCATTCTGACATTTTTCAACATGGACTGTCGTGGCTGCCGAACGTCACAAGCAGGTTGACAACTTCCAGCTCAAGAGGCTCTCAGCTTGCCACGCTCATCCAAGACACTTTTAAAGAAAGGCTACAAAAGGCACTGTAGGCGATACCTAATCCCCCGAGCTCCAAAGATCTCTGGAACTCACCACTGTTCCTCATGAACGCAACTAATCTCTGGGTCCAAGTGTAAAGTGGCGAGCATATGTGTCCAGATAACAAATCAGTGGTTGAGTCAGTGGGCTGAATTATCTTCAGCCACCTACTGTGAGATAAAACTCCCCGAGGAAATATCTACAAAGAAAATAGCACATAAGAAGGTCAGGAGCTGGGGTCAACACTTCAAGTGAGACCATGTAACTTTTCAAAGGAGAACAACACAATTTGTCTCTTATAAATGAAAAGTTGGGCACTTAAAGGGACTGTTCACCCCAAAATCAAAAATAGACAGCAGTGCTATGTGTCCATCTAGATTAATTAGGTGTGAGTTGCAGTGTTTTGGAAAAATCATCTGTGTAGATGTCTGCCTTCTCTTATATATATATATATATATATATATATATATATATATATATATATATATATATATATATATATATATATAATGAAACTAAATGGCACTTGGCCTGAAAAACTCAACAGCATTGTGCCTTTGCAGAAGAACTAGATGGATAAAATAACACACAAGTGAGAGGAAAATTATGTATTTTTGATTTAGGGGTGATTAGATATGGAGGGTTGTGCAGTTGTTAGCACTGTTGCCACACAGCGAGAAGGTTCTGAGTTTGAATCCCCTGGCCGGGGGGCTGGGGAGTTTTTGACTGGGGCAGGACCTTTCTGTGTGTAGTTTGCATGTTCTCCTCTTGTCTGCGTGGGTTCTCTACAGGTACTCCGGCTTCCTCCTGCAGTCCAAAGACGTGCAGCATAATGAGTTAATTGATAACTCTAAATTGCCCATAGGTGTGAGTGTGAGAGGTTGTTTGTCTCTATGTGTCAGCCCTGCGATAAACTGGCAACTTGTCCAGGACGTAACCCACCTCTTGCCCAATGTCAGCTGAGATAGGCTCCACCCCCGTGACCCATCAGGATAAGCGGTTATAGACGATGGCTGGATGGATAGCTATATAGAGGAGCTCAGCTAGTTTGAACTTTTACAAAGATTATAACATTAGGGTAAAAATGAGGAGGTACATACCAGAGAGAAGACTGTATGACAGTATTTTTGTTTTCACCTCAGTTTTATTGTTTATCTTGATCTCATCATGAGTCACAGGCTCATGATACATGAGCACTAGCCTGATGTTACTGCACATTAAGTCTCCCTTTAGACCACATGGGATTAACTGACACAGTGAGAGTGGTGGAAGTTAATATACAACTCCCAGCTTTATTCATGTTAAGCAATACAGACTTTCTGTATTTGGCTGAGTGAGGAATTTATTTTAACATTTCTGGCTGTGTTTTTTATTTGGAATAAAACAAAGGTATGCTGTTACATTAATCTGACTGTGAGGATCACTTGGCATGTTTTTGGCGCTTAGAGCATCAAGAACTACTGCTTAACATATTTCATGAATTTAAAAAACAGCAGTGGCTTCAAACCTGTTTTTATTAGTCACTTAAGAGCAAAAAGAACCACCACAGGCGCTCCCATGTGCATCTGTTTAGTGGATAAAAAGAGGTACCCGGTGGACACATGACCTCAGGCCGCTGCCAAATGTAACTTCAAAGTGGGTCATGTAAATGAGAGGGAATGATCCACAACAATGGGCTCATGAATTTGCTGCTGGGCAGCGTCTGGGGAAGGTACAGGTGGCAGGGCAGCCTTAATGACAGATATTACATCGAAGAATCAAAGCCGAGAGCGGCTTTCTCTGTCTCTTTCATACAGATTGGCATCACGCCTCCCCACTGCAGCATCACATGCTGTGGTGAGTCTGTGCTGGAGTCTAAAGATGGTACCTTATATGGCTGCAAGTAAGCCAGAGAAGAGTTATGTTAGTTTGGGGCTTGTGACTACTGGTTCAGAGAGCTTTAACAGCATGAACATGACGCAGCAGTTCATCCAACTAAGACAAAAATCACAGTACAATACAATACAATATCAAAACAGCCTTTAGAGATTATGAACTAAAATTATTAAGGTATTTACTATAGTAGGTTGAGACGCACAGATCCACTTTTCTTCAGTTACAGTCTGATTCCTGAATTTTGATATCTGCCGTTACTGATTCCTTAATTATTTTTATTATTATTATTACCATTGGTATTATGTGTAAGATTGCATGAGGCTGAAACTGAAACTTGGTTTAGTGGTGAAAAGTTCTGTGTCAGTCGATGCTGATACACATGCAGCCAGAGTTTTCTCTATCTGGAAAGGTTGTTTAGATTGTGTAATGTAACATAGTAAAATAGTGTCTTCCAACCACTGTGGGCCCTGTAGGATTATGACTTGTGGCATTCGCATGTGCTGCAGATAGAGTTTGAGTTTTACTATTTTATGTTCCAAAATGGAAACGTTACTTTTGTTAGGGTTTGCCATGCACTTGTAATGTGCTTTTTTTCAGAACCTGGTGGATTACGGTGTTTTATGTTGGAAGTTGTCATTCTTGTGTTGGTTTATGTGGACAAATGCAGACTACACATGATCTCTCTATATGCACTGCTTAGCATAGTAATTTTGAAATCACGTTAAGTTGTGGAGTTGTGGAGATCAGAGCGGAGATCCGTGTCCCAAGTCTGATATCCACTCAAAATACAATGATTTGCAAATATCTGTCAACTTGTATTCAATATAATACCATACAAAGAACACTCTGAATTCGATGCCTGCAACATGTTTCAAAAAAGTTGGGACAGGGGCAACAAAACACAGAGAAAGATGTGGAATGCTCATGAAACCTCTGTTTGAATCACTCCACAGGTAAACAGGTTAACTGGTAACAGATCATAGCGTCATGATTGGGTATTAAAGGGGCATCCTTGAAAGTCCAGAGAAATCTGCATGTAAGGGGCAAGGCTGGAAACCAACATTAAATGTCCATGACCTTTGACCCCTCAGGTGGCACTGCATTGAAAACCCAAATATTTGTATAGGATATTACATGGGCTCAGGAACACTTTGGAAAAACACTGTTGATACCGTTGTTGTTGTTGAGACTGAACACAGTTTGTCACTGCATCTACAAACAGAAGATAAGGCTCAAACATGCAAAGCAAAGCCATACTGTATATCAACAACATCTAGAAATGTTGCAGACTTCTGCAGGTATGGAAGAGCGGAAAAGTGTGCAGTGGCCTGATGAGTCCGGCTTCAAAAGCAATCAGTTTGAATATTTAATATCCTTCGTTTGTACTGTAATGCTAATTGAACATAGGCCGAAAAGTTTTTGCAAATCATCATTCTGTTTTTAATTTATGTTTTACACAATGCCTCAACTTCTTTGGAATAGTAGATAAATGTAAGATGAATAAAATTGAGGTAGCAGCGATGAATAACTAAGGCTGTTTTAATCTTAATGTCGGTGCCATGTTTCAGTGGTGGTCAGAGCACTGAAAAAAAGTCTACTCAAGGCCAAGATGTTTGCTGTGCAGAGATGTTAAAAGCCAATGAGGAAGTGGGATTGAAGAGAGAGGGAGAAAGTGCAGCGGGTCTCTCTGCTTTTATTGTCATCCCCTAAAAGGGTTCATCTCAGCATGTCGCTAACGTTTCACACAGAGATTGGGTTTCCATCGTCCTAAGGCTCTCAGCGAGGTGCACTAACAGCCTATGAAGAGTCTGGCTGCTGAAGGCAATTAGCGACTGACTTGTTATCGTCAACGCAAAGGGCTTCTGGGAAAGAGTGGAGGGTCCAGCAAGATCTAAGTAGGTCAGTTTGAGCTATAGCTGAGCTGTGGGGGGGCTCATACGGTTCCCCTCGACTATCAACTTAAGAGGCCTATTTAACTCGACCGCATTTTTATTGGGGTTCAATATCTGTGACACCACAAGATTTTTTTTTTTTTAAAATCCCTGCACGTTTACGTTTCATAGAAAAATCTTGACTCCTGTTCCAGCCCCACCACACCCCAGTAAGAGGATGTAACCACAACAGTAGAGAGTTGAGCAAACAGGCTATAAAATCACCGGTCCAGCTTTTTGTGGTCTCTTTTTTCCTTCTCTCATAAAAAACCCACCACTCCATTTCAAAGACAGCTCCAGTCTCAACAATGGCTTACAGATGTATAACTGAAGTTATTTGAGGTAAATTAGATGTTATCTAAACACTGTAAATACTGTATGTCTAGACTTATACACATATTTCTGTGCACATGGTATATAACATTAGCAAAACTGTATTGTACTAAAATCAGGATACTTTAAAGGAATAGTCCAACATTTGGGGAAATACTTCTTTGCTTTCTAGCTAAGCGTTAAAGCTATAATATGTAACATTTCTGCATTAAAATGTTTAAAAAAGCAAGACACATGTTATATATTTTATTGATTTGTGTATTCCAAATTATTCCAGATGTTTCTGACAATGTTCAAACCCTGAGAAATTTGTAATATATTCAACGTAATGGTGCATTTCCTTGCCTGAGTGCAAATACTGTATTTGTGTCTTGCAAAACAATGACTTGGTCCCACCTGGGTGTTGTATGATAGATTTCATGATGCAACTCATCCCAGTGGGACATTTTTTTAATATTGAAAAAAAAAGTGCCATGGTTCAAGAATGATAATGCACTCTGAGGTGTTCCAATATAGCAAAATAACGCACTCAAGGAAAGAAACACCCACCCAAATTCAGCAGCAGTTAGCCTGATCATCCACAATATCATTTAATTAAATGCTGACCGAATAATATGTATAAAATTTCTATTCATTAACTATTCATTAATAGAATTTATGTTAAATCCACCATACCTGCTCCACCCGAATCTCATACTCTCCATTCAGTTTCTTCCCTCGAAAATACTTCGCCCTGCAAAGAAACAGAATACAAACTGTCAGGGAATTTGACATTGAGCCTTTTCTTTAATGTCGACATCATATGTCTACAAGGGAAAAAAATAAAAAATCAAATTGTATAAATTACTTAATTGTGAGGACTGATTTGTCTAACTTTATATGATGTGTATTCCAACATGTGGATTCTTCCCCTGCACCAACAGCACCGACTCCTTACAGTCAAAACAACCTTAAAATATCCTTTGTTTATTTGATCGAAGGAGAGCTGAAATTTCAACAGACCTTCCAAAATACCTTGTGAGCGGGCAAACTAATGACTCATATTTTCCATAATTACAGAATCTGACCTTGCAGGGCTTCAAGTAAACAGAATCTCTTGGCAAAGATTAGCTAGTGAAATACAGTGCTTTTAATGAAGAGAACTCACTGATGGAAGGGTAGTCCCTGTGTGTGTGTGTGTGTGTGTGTGTGTGTGTGTGTGTGTGTGTGTGTGTGTGTGTGTGTGTGTGTGGTCAAGTTCGTGGTCAAGGTGAAACTAAACATCAGTGGCTACATTTAATTGATATTTCTGTTAAGTGTTACTGCTCCATAGTTTAGGAGCCGTCTGACGATCACATGGAAAATTACAGGAACCACCCAGCACTTGTTTTCTTGCGGTTTGTATCTGTGAACTTCCACTGACTGGAAGAGTTATCTCGCTCACCATCAGACTTGACTTTAGATTGATCGAGAGATGTGGATTCACTGTGTTATTTAAAGCTGGAGTTTGTATACAGAAAAACCACAGTGGAAAGCTGACATTGTTGTTTCTGCATTTGGTTCATTTAAGTGCACGCCGCACAATTAAACTTCCAGTTCCTGTATTTTTATCCAGACACAATCATCATCTATGCACGTTCCCTCGTCTCTGATGTTAAGACAGTCGAACAGATTCCCTAGGGATCTGGTTTTGCATGTCCAAAGAGAGGGGGGTTAAAATAGACATTACCATGAGTCGCCAAAAACACTGGATTCTACATTTCCAAACATTCAACTCAATAGCACCTTGGTCCTGTCAAAACTGTATTCCAATCTTAATGCCCCGGTTTGCAACACAGGATTTCTGTAGTCAACCAGATAATTTAAACCAATTTAGCACTTCTCAGGATGACTAAAACTGACTTTTGCTTGCCACAGACCTTTTATACCCCTTTTCTTACACATTAGTTCTGATTCTTGAGCTGGTTGCAGTCAAGATCCTTGGAATCTCAGTGAGTGAACCAGTCCGCACGCACCAGTTTTGAGCAGAACCATTATCATGAAGGATGCATCATCTATGGAGGGTGTTGCACAATGCACAATGACCTCTAGAACATGACACTGCCACTTTGGTTTGCACTTTAGCTAGGAACCAACTTTGAGGGTTGTGTTTAGTTTTGGTCAAATGCCCTTAACAATTCAAAATTCTGTGCACAAACTGACCACTTCCATGTTGGTGGAAAGTACATGGTGCCATTATATGATGACAATGAAGTTTGAATAGCATCACTATATTAACCATCATCATTTTATGCACCTTACTATCAACTTGTCCAGTTAGCTACGGTAATAAGAACAGTGGCGTGTCCTGACTTGATAAGTTGATGAGGATTTTGGGAACACACAATAAATAACGGGCCAGTGCACAGTGGATTGTGTAATGATGGATGTCCTCAAATTCTGGCAAAAGAAAACTAGAATTCAAGAGTTGTTAGAGCAGCCTTTGAAACTGCATTGGCCTTTTCAGCCCATTATGACACATTCAGCCTAGAACTGCAGACTTTGTAGCTCAAAAGGAATTGCTTTACAGCAGGGGTTCCCAACTTTTATCGCACCACAGACTATTATGGATTGCCGTTGTTCTCCCCTGCTTCCTACGAAGGCTACCCTCAAGCTTTCTCAAACTCTCAAAGTTTTTCCTTTGTACTCATGTCAACTAGTTGCAACAGTGATAAGAACACAGGAAATGCAGATAGCAAGGAACTAACTGGATGATGCAGACCAGTGACATCATTTACTGAAGAATTTCAGTCAAAATGTGTATCCTCTTTTTGTGGGAGTAATAAAGAAAGGTGAAATGCCAAAACTAGGGTCGTTACTGCACTAATCATGTATAAAGTTATGAAATTAGTATTGGTTATAGGTTTTTGCAGTTTGTTTCCACATTGCCCAGTGGCAGTGTTCTGAGGCCAGATACCAGTCCAAGGCCGGGTGATTGGGAACCACTGCTTTACAGCACAAACCTGAGAAATCACAATGTTCTAACTGTGCAAACTGAACTACAGCTACCAGTAACTTTCTACAGGTTGTCATTTTAAACCCAACAGAGGCTTGTTAGGGGGTCATAACTTTACGTAACTGAGTATTGTGTTGTTTGTAGGCTATTTAAAGTGAAAGTAATGGATTGAAACGAGAATTGAGAAAGTAATTAATCATACATACTTGCTCTTTTTTCACTGTGTTGATTTATCAGTGACATAAAAAGCAGAGAGTCCTTTCAGCCTGTGGTTTTCTGATTCTTTAATGTCCATTTTCGGCCATTTTATTATTTATAGCCATGTTGTGTCCCAGTGCTCAGCGGTTCTCAGTAATGAACTCTCACCCCTTGCAGGCGTGGGACAGTTAACAATCTGTCGAGGGCTTCAGGGTGGAGCTGTGTGTAGCTGCGGATCTAGGCTAAATGCTAGAGGCCGTCAGTTACTGGGACAGGCTGTTTGGGATTTAGAGTGCCTCTCGACCTACTCACACCAAAACACGTTTTCTTTTCGCAGCGTTTCTCTCAGAGCCTCTCACCAAACAAATCCTCCTCCACTTGTCTTCTACATGTCCGCCTCCTTGTTTTTCATCTCCCCGCATCTGTCCTGTCAGGTCCGTTCATTAACGTTCATTACGGCCACCGAGGGGGATCTTGTTCTTAACATCTCCCAGCTGTTGGACTTTAAAGTTTCAGGTCCCTAGCTGTCTCATTCTCTGTAATTTTGGAAGCCGTGAATCTTCAGCATGACTGACCTACATACTAGACACGCAATGCCCCCTGTCACCCTGGACCACCTCCGCCATGGAGCACGAGGCAGGACCCGCAGGCTCACCGCCTAAAAATGACTGGTATGCATTTCAAAGTATTGCAAAACATGTCGTCACTCCGAGTGATCAATTTAATTTACAGGCCGCTGGGTTCTCTGCCTTGAACGCCCACTTTATATGTGTCCAAACGTAAACATTCAGCTCCGTAAAGAGGTCTGGGCTTTCCTTGTTCCAGTCGTGCACACACCCACTATATAAACACCATGGAGCTGAATTCCTCTTTTTTTACCATGAGAATATGTTCCCTCTTTTGTGTACCACTAATAGGAAGCGTATGAGTCATGTATGTGGACAAAATCAACTGACCCTCCAGGGTGTTTTTACAGTTATCTCTGCTTCTATTTGTACCAGCTCCGCTAAACTTGATGTTGGGCTAATACTGCTGTGTTTACAAAAGAGATTTTCTATACTGGACACATATTTTTACATGAAGATTAAATTCCACATGTGTTGATTTAGCTCATGTTTCGTCCTATGAAGAGCAGAGAGTTCCCAGTAATCATCATGATCTGACTAGTAGTGTAGTGATTGTCTGTCAAGGCCATAAACCGTGAGCATTATCATTCATTTACAGCCTCATTTGCATCCACCTGACAAATGTAAGGCCAATATTCATTGTCTTTTAGCTTTGTTTTAGGTCTCCAGCAACTCTAGAGTCTTAGCTGCTAAAACATTGAGCTAGTTGTAAACTGTGTTTGTCTGCTATTTGTTGCTGAGCAGGTAGCATTTTTTTTTTCTCTTGTCTTGTGACAAGAGGCCATGAGTCCTCTGCAGCAGCTGTGGGTTCGAATCCTGCCTGTCCTATCGATTTAAGGCATAAAAAGACCAAAAAATACTTGAACCTCTGAAGGGCTCAGTATGCTTGAAAAGAACAATGTGATGTGAAGAGACGGCCCACCGAAGAAAAACAAATTATTCAATACCTTCAAGTTTAAACTTTAAAAAGTAATTTTAAGCCACAACACGATGCTTCTCTTTTCATCCACACACCTAGCTAATTGCTGCTTCAATCCCAACACTGGTCAGTCTTTTTAGACTGTGTTAGACAATCCAACAGGCACTTCAGTTTATGCATACTGAGGCCTTTGTAGTCTCCCGATCAGTTGAAAAGAAGCAGCTAGTAAGAATGTGTATCGATAAATGTATACGGCCAGTGCCACTCTCTCCTGGCTGCTAATAGAAATAACTAGGACCACAAGACAGGGGAAATACTCCAAATTTGTAAGAAAAGGCAAAAAGAAAAAAAGCTGTAAATGAGTGCAGCATCATTTGGTCAACAAGTACAGTACTCTCTTTACCTTTTAAGTACTTTAACTTCTGGTACTTTGTAACTTTGTCCTGCAGTTGGTTTGCAGTTTGTAAACTGTCCTGCTTATGGAATATAGCATGGACTAAGAAGTGCCACAAGAAAATGTCTGCTTCTGTCTGCTCTTGAGATGTTCAGCAGTGTGTGGGCTCCCTGTTTTTTCTGTAGACAAAACATAAAATTAAAACCCTCTTCATATGGCTCAGGGCAAAAAAGAGGATCTCAAAGTACTCTGCTCTAACATGAAGAAGTAAACACTTTGCCAGAGCGGGTCTGAATTGAGCAATCAGATGCTCATATCATTCAGAATCCAGTGCAAACAGACTGACAGCTTCTTGGCAAAATGTCTTCCATGTCAGCCTGAGAGAGAAGGAGAGCGCGGGAGAGAGGAACACAGAGACAGAAAAGGAGGGATTGTCGGTGGTGGCGGTGATGCTCTCGGAGACTTTGCCTCAGTGCTGTGTACCGCTATTGTGCATCAGTCATTGCTGGAGGCCAAGCCTGTCAGGACAGAGCACCGTTTCCCCAGAGACCACAGCCTCTCCGCTGGAATGCCCATGAGGAAATTCAACCCCAAGGCAGGGAGCGATGGATGGACCGTCACCCTCGCCTTCCACCTTCACCGTGCCTTCGAGTCAGGACAATTCAGAAAGACTGTCCTACATCATTGCTAAAGTTCACATAAAGTTTCATGGCTCTGGATATAAGCTTGGATGAAGTTTACTTAACATACACATAATAAATAAATAAAAACTTTATATAAATTGACTCCTGACTCCTTTTAACCCCCCGGTAAGGGCCACAAGTCATCACCAACTGCTAGGCCAACACAAGACTTACCTACTAGCAGTTCTGGGGAGGAAATAGGTGTATATATAACTTCTAATTAAATGAGAATTTGTTGAGAACAAATTTATAATCAAGTGACCAAAATGTTGATCAAAATGTTGGTTATTGCATCTTATCTTTTCTTATTGGGTCACCTGGCAGAGATCTGCACTCCACTACTACTCTATCTGAGTGCACTTGCCTAGTAATTGCCTAGTTAGTCAGTTGTCACTAAAATCATCAGCAAATTTTTTATGATCAATTTGCTATTTTTTAAAGCTAAATGATCAGCTTTCAGGAGACTTTCTTTTATATTTTCTCAGATATATTATGTAAAAGAAGATGTTCAATCTCTACACTTGCTACACACTGGCTATAGTTTTGCTGTTGCTTTGGATGCTGAGAGAGAACAGGTATTGGTGGATATAGTTTATTGTGATTACTTATCCAGTGGACACAATAGAATAAACTTGTTTTGTGGTTTCAGCTGTCTATGAGAGTCTTCTCGCAAATAAAGCAGTTTTGTTGGCTGCTGTGGCCCCAGTTAAGCCAGTGACCACAGATGGGATAAGATCAATGTTGATTTATGAAAATGCATGAAAAACACATCTGTTTAGAGAGCGACTGCTGGAAGACTCGAGGAACACCACATGGTGGCTTAAAAAATAAAAACAAGATACATCTGGGATCACGATGGGACCGTAGAGTAATTTAGAAGTCTGGCCGGTGTGGCTGAAACTTTTATCTTGACGCCACAGAGATTTCAACAGAAAAGCAGCATGCAGTATGCATATTTCCTCATGTTCCATGAATCAACAACAGGACTCAGTTGTCTAAAAAGCAGGTCTCACATTGTCCTAAAAGCAAACAGTGTGATTGAAAAAGCCAACACCATGACACAGACACGTTGCCAAAGCAGCAGCCAAATATTTGGTCTTTTCTTTTACGAGTTGTACTTGTCTCGGGGGGGTCGGGCTTTAACCGTTCGGCCGCTGCTTCATGCTCTACCTGCGCCTCTCGAAGTGGCCTCTGAGTCTCCATGACATGTCTTTGCAACACTCTAATTACCAGTCAGAGAAAGGCCTCAGATCCAGAGTCGATTTTTAATCTCGAAATGACCTTGAGGCAGAAGGAAAGAGTTCTGACGTCAGCACTGTTTCCATCTTATTTGAAACATAAGCAGCATCACAGACACCCTCACAGCTAACATTTGTCAGTGATATTTTGGATAAAAACCACCACAGAAATGGGTTGATCTGGAGATACAATAGAACAAATGCATCATTTGTTGCAGTCTGAGTGGCTTCTTTTATGCTGCTGTAGAGAGACATTTGAGTGTTCTTATTCTGTTTATTCCGGACAAACTCAAAAGACACTCTGTATGGCAGAAAAGACACCAAACGGCAACAACCAAGCTCTAATACTTAAGTCACATTGAATTAGACTGATGATCATGATGGGCCACTACATACTTTTAGGGAGTGTTTGCTTGATTAGCGCTGCTGGCTCATCATACCTCAGCTTTAACCGCATCTTTTCCCCTTTGAGCAACTTTGGGTTTTCCCATATCTAGCAACTTATTAAGATGGCACTGGGCCTAATACTTAGGGGTTACATCACCAATGTGGGACAAATTAAGACAACCGCATGGTTCTCGTTTGAAATGTAACCGTGACTTGACAGATCTGTATGATCTCTCAGTGGATTGCCTTGATCATTAAAAACATTAAAAACATGATGATTCCCAGGCAAATTCTGCTTAAAAAAAAAATAGAATCATTATTTCTACAACATCACTTCCAAAAAAGTTTGGAAACATGAATAAAAACAGAATGCACTGATTTGCAAAGGCCTTTCGACTTGTATCCAATTGAATACAGTACAAAGACTAAATATGTTTAATGATCCAACTCAAAAACTTTATTGTTTTTTGTAAACATACACTCATTCATCATAAAAGGTGATACTATGATGACTGGTTATGAAAAGGGGCATCCTTGAAAAGGCTCAGTGATTCGCAAGCGTGAATGGGGCAAGATTCGCCACTTTGTGAAAAACTGCGTAGGCAAATAATCCAACAGTTTCACAACAAAAGACTGCAAGGAATTTAAGTATTTCACAAGAGTCAAAGAATCCAGAGAAATCTGCATGCAGGGGCAAGACTGAAAAACAACACTGAATGCCCATGACCTGTAAGGTGGCATGGCATTAAAAACCAGATGATCGTTCAAAGGATAACACATGGGGTTGGGAACATCAACAACATAAATCACTGCTGCATCTACAAATGCAAGTTAAGACCGTGCAAAGGGCAAGCCATGCACCAACAACATCCAGAAACACTGCTGACTTCTGTGGGCCCAAATTCATCTGAGTGGAAAAGTGTGCTGTGGTCTGATATGTCCACGTTTCAAATTGTTTTTGGAAACCATGGACATCGTGACCTCTGGGCTAAAGAGGAACAGGACTACCCATATTGTTACCAGCACTAATTTCAAAAGTATTAGTGCCCACGGCATCATGGGTAACTGTCACATCTGTGGAGGCCCCATTAATGCTGAAAGGTACAAATTCTGTCATCAGGACGACGTCTTTTTCAGGGACATCTCTGCTTATTTCAGAAAGACAATGCTAAGATACGTTCTGCATGTGGTACAACAACTTGTCCTTCTACTGTATTCAGTTAAATTTAGGTCGAAAAGTTTTTGCAAATCTTTGGATTCTGTTTTTATTTACGATTCACACAACATCCCAACTATTTTGGAATTGGTGTTGCAATAAGATTTACGGACATCTGTGATAATTCTATCCTATTTCCAGAAAGTAAGTCACACTGAATGTGGATGTGTGTATCATATCTGTGATCAGATTTAACTGAGTTATGACTCAGAGACAAAGTGAGAATTCTGACACAAATTGCTGCCATCAGTTTACGTGTGTGGATGATTTAGTGGTGTAAACACCTCATCTCACCCTCCCCTTCCAAGCATGTGGGAGAAGATACAATGGGTGTGGAACACGTGAAAAAGCCCTCTCTAGGGCCAGTGTTTGATTTGAATGTTCTGGGCTACTGTAGAAACATGGCAGGCTGTAGAAGAGGACACACTCTCTCTGTAGATAATAGCTCATTTTAAGGTAACAGAAACACAACAATTCTTATTTTCAGGTGATCCTAGACTAATGAAACCTTACTTATATGTTTTAGCCATATTTTGCAAAAAATGCCCACAAATCCTACACACTGCACCTTTAGAAGTACTTTGCTGTTAGAAGTTCCTGTTTGCAGTGTTCCCATGGCTGTACAGACCGACAAATATCACCAGATTACTTTGATGATTCTCAGACAAATTCTGGAGTTCATTATATCTGGGTGAGCGATCAATAAAAGAAGAAGTGAGAATTTGGCGTAAAATGTTGAAACTGGGTTTAAGCATCTTAACTGCCTCCATGAGCTGTGTGTCAGAGCCACTGCTGCTGCTGCAGCAACTATTGATCGTATTGATGAGCAAGCCAATAACTTCCCATTGTTATTAGAAAGCCAGCACACACCTGTCTCTTTCACTTCAAGCAGTATTTTTGCCTCACATCACTGTTAACTTCTAATCAAAAGGGAAACCTTGAATTGGATATCATATCTGTATGTCAGTGCTCCTTGCTGCTCAGGCAACTGGTTGCTGAAGGGAGGAGATGTGATGTTCAACTCCAGAAAACTTAGAGAATGACTTAATTAACTGGTGAGTGCAGGTTTCTCTGGTTGAAGACTGAAGATCTCTGAGTTTAGTGTGCAGTTTACATCTTGGTGTGGATTGGTTTAGATGGGACACGCTGCCCTGTCACAGTCACTTCAAGATCAGTCCTAAAACTGTGTCTTAAGTCTGTTTGTGATCTATATCCTTCTTAGACTCCGAGCAGAGCTGCTGTTGATTACAGAACATCTGTAAGTGTTGTTACAGCAGCAGAGGAAGAGTGTTTGACATAAACCTGTCACACATCACCCTCTGCTGGCAGAAGCCCTTCACTTCTACTGTGCACAGGAATATCAGTGCATCGAGTGAGGAGTGTTTCTCTACAAAGTTCAAGTTGAACTGCAGTGCCACTCGGTGGCCAAAACAGGAACAGGCTGAGTCACAAATCTGATCCCAAATGTATATGACAGATGTCAGATGTCCCCCTGTGACCTCATTCATGTGTTTGCTCACTGCCCTAAATTGCAAACCTACTGCCTTTCATCTTTGGTTTCCCAACTGATCCATCATCATTAACTTCTTTCTAAGCAGACATTGCCACTTTTTTTTTTTTTACAACCTTATTGGCATGTCATAGAATTCTTCTTGGAAGACGAAGTGCACACAGCCTCCCTCCATTTCTGTTTGCCTTACAGATGTGATGCTCTTTCTCAAGCTTGAAAAAGTTTAAGTGACAGTTCACGCCCCAAATCAAAACCAGCCACATAGATGTCTGCCTTCTCTTGAATTTAATGGGACTAAATGGCACTCTGCTTGTCATGCTCGGAGCGCCAAAAAATACAAAACTCAACAGCAATATCTCTTTCTACTAAAAAGAAAATAGATCCTACACTAAACTGCTCACAGTAAAGTAGTCTGTGGATTATCTTGAGTAACGAGGTCATGATTTTTGAAGCACCATAAGTCGAGTGCCATCAAATTCCATTATATTTGAGAGAAGGCAGACGGCTCTACAGCCGATATCTCCAAAACTCAGCAACTTACACCAAATAAATCTAGATGGATAAATAGCCCCACAGGCCAAGGGAAAACATGTATTTTTTCTTTAGTGATGAACTGCCCCTTAAAATATTCTTTGACGGGTTCAAATGAAACATTTGTTTCCACGGGTCAACAATTTATATCTATATTCTTTCTACATTTATATTATGTTCTTTAATGACATGCAGAGGCTTCCATCAGATGACAGGTGTCACTTTAAGTTTTCACATGTCACGTCAGCACTACTGAGTCTGTGTTTAAACAATTTGCAAATGTTATTTCATTTATTCACATTTATTTATTTATTTTTAGAAAATCTAAAAAAAAAAAATGTATATCAATATTTAAAATGTAGAGTCCACTACACTACGGTCCCAAAGCTACAACTGTACATCACTAATAAACAAAAGTAAATAAATCAATGTAAAATGAAGAAGTTTGTGTGTGTGTGAGTGTGCACACGCAAAAAATATACTGCATTTTATAATAAAATTGTCAAAGGTATCAATTTTCAATACGACATGTTTAAAACATTATAATATCCATTCATTATACCATTTCAGTGGCTTTTCCTGTATCAGTGCTGGTTGTTAATTAAAAAAAAGAAAAAAACTTTGTGCCTATAGGACTTTTTTCTTTTTGTCATGGCATCAAAAGAGATATTGATCATATTGACCATTGTGATGACTCTGTACTGCAGTATGTAGTACAGAATATAGAGTAATTAAAAGGTTTAGTCCGCATGACACAATTTGGAATGATAATTTAATCCAATCCAACACATTACCACAAACTAAGGCCCTGGGAATGACCATAGAATCTAATCTACACTTTTTAGTCACAGTCTCTACAAAAACTGAACATTACAAACTTCACAAAGGTAGATTTACTGCAGGCCCGTTGCAGTGGATTGCATTATTTTAAACAGGTGTTGCTGTTAACGTGTCAACATTGCGCAAAATCAGAGTCCTTCAGAAAAATTACTTTAATTTGCAATGAAAAAGCGCCTGTGAAAACCTCCTTAATTCTGCCTTTAAATAAGTAACCGAGCTTGTTTAGGTGAATAAAAACCCCTGCTGATCTGTCAAGAGTGAGGAAGGTCCCTCAGAGAGCCTGAGTGAGCCTGGACGCCTCAGTGGGTGGATGATCCTCTTGACGACTCATTTCAGAAACACCGGGATGTGAAGAGGAACGGGGCCCTTGTGGGATTTCAGCCAGCCGGATTAAAGAAAAGAAGCCGCCTGCCTTTTCACAATATTGAGAGCAATCTTGGTGCTTTTGACACGGCTGTCAGCGGGGTGCTTTAATTTGGTGATCATTTTTAGACCGCGGCCCCGATCTCCCCGCAGAGCCTCACACGCAGAGGCTTTGGTACATAATGATCCCGGCTAATTGTGTAGATAAATTCAAAGGGCTGGAAATAGCTAATAACGGCTTCACTGAGGTCGATTTACCAGCAAATGTCAGGCAACAGAATAACAATTCATGAAATGGAAGAGTGGTTTATTGATTCAGTGAGACAAACATGATAAACTGGCTGCTGCACGTCTTGACTGCAGCTCTGAAAATCAATTCCTCCACAGCGTGCGGCAGAGGACAGCTGATATCAGCCTCTAACATACATGTATGCGCCGGCGTTGAAATATGAACCCGTCTCTTCTCATTAAAGTTCATTTATTTTTCTGTCCTCCCCAGAGAAAAGGACCTTCCTCTTGTTACCATGACAATTTTTATCCTACCGCAGAAAGACATGGTATAAAGCTGCATAACCCAAGGACGAACAAGTCTACCATAAACAATACGATGTCTCACTCCTTTCAAAACTCAACCACAGGAATGTGTTGATAGTTGGAGCTAAAAACAAAAGTTAAGGAAAGTGCACTGGGACTCATGCAAGACCAGATTTGTTCTTACGTGGATCGTAAGAGTGTTCAAACTTGCTGCATTCACCATTTTGTTTTCATACTTCGAATTTTCTTTCAGGTATGAACACAATTTACAAGCGGTCCAGATCTGTCGTAAAACTGAGACTTCACCTTTATCTTCCACAGCAACCATCAATCAGCTCAATATGGCGTTTTTTGTCTTTTAAGTCACTTTCATATCAAGCGATTTCTTCTTTATGACAATACGAGCCTCAGGTAACTTGGTAATTAGCGGCACTCGTTTTTACTGTTTCTTTTCTTTACTTTAGGTCCCTTAATTCCACTGCTGCCACTGTTAAAATGACAGATTTTCCTTTATGGATCTCTGAAAGTGGGTCTTCAAACTTGAAACTTCTTTTTACTCTTTCATGTCATTTTCGTGAACGAACACTTCCTAACATATCGGACAGGAAGTGTAGCCTTATATGGTATTATTGGGGCGTTAATTATGCTGTTTTACACAATTTACTGCACAGACGGGTGTAAGTAAGAGAGACTTAAGATAAGAATACGAAAATGTTCTTACATGAAGCCCATTGTGAGAACTTTTCACACCTGAAGCACAGTTCTTCTTCATGCTGACAGATTTTGACGATAATTAGCTCACAGAAGCTGTTTTCTCAAGAGTTGCCCTTTCACACATGTAGGACACAACAGGAGATGAAAGGATCTTTCTAGATCATTAAAATGAATGCAGCGTCTTGCCAAGAAAGTTCAAGCACATAAATCCCTGAAAAGATTTTTATATTTTTGTTTCACATTATTATTTTCATAGTCGATAAATCGGCTGATTATTTTCTTGATGAATCCATTAACGGCTGTTTTAAAATGTCAGAAAACTGTGAACAATGTCGATCAGTGTTTCTCAAAGCCCAAGATGACATCCTCAAAAGTCTTGTTTTACTCACAACCCAAAAATATTCAGTCAACTGTTATAGAGTAGTAAAGAAATCAAAAAAAGTCATATTTAAGAAGCTGAAATCAGAGAATTTTGTTTTTTTTTCCCAATAAAATTACTCAAACTGATGAACCGATTATCAAAGTAGTTGGCAGTTATTTAAAAAAAAATCAATTAATAGATTAATTGTTACAGCTCTAACAATGTATTAACAAATGATCTTTAAAGTGTTGTAGCTATTTACCCCGATTCCAGTCTTTATGCTAAGGTGAGCTAACAGCCTCTTGTTTCAAGCTCCATACTCACAGACATGAGAGAAAAAGCTAATTTCCCAACTAACTTTTCATTTAATGACTTGCGAAAAACTGCATGTAATAAAGATTCCTCAAAGGTTGAAGTACAGAACACTCAGGGATACAGCGTGTTAAAGAAGTGCTCACTTATTCAGTTTTTAAACCCACCTTTTGAAAGCAAAGGTCAAACTGTCGTCTGTTATTTTCCAGATACTGCTCTGCTTCATGTAGCAGAAGTGTAGTGATGTTACTTCCAGTCAGTGAAGACAGCAAGTGAGCTAAGAAGCTCGTTGTTTTTCTTTGTGATCTACTGTGGATTTGTCAAGGGAGCTAAACTTTAAATGAACTGGAACAATTTTGGTACTGTCACATTTTTAAAAACAAATAACTCATAGTTCAGTTCATCATCTGCTGAACTAGGAAGAGGCAGCTTTAATGCACAAAAGTAAAAAGGAAAAATGCAGGAAAATAAAACACGACCCTTTTTGGTTCATCTTCCCACCTGAACACACACATTAAACTTCCACTCACCAGTCTGTGTGCTGATCATCAATGACCAGCAGGATCTTGGGCTTGCGTATGACAGGTTTAGGTGGCTGACTGCTCCCCGTTGAGGCTCCTTCGGCGGCTGTCGCGGCAGCTTTGGCGTGTGCAGCAGCGGCGACGTTCTGCGCCATCTGAGCACTCTTCACCACGCTGGAGAAGGAGCTGAGGAAGCTCCCCGGGCCCGAGGCGGAGCCCGAGGTCGGGCCCGGGGCGGAGCCCGAGGCCTGGGTCTGACTCGGGACGCTAGGGGGCTGCCGCCTCTCTGTGGCCGGTGAGGCAGGAGAGGAGGTGGACGAGCCTGGAGGGGTCGGCCTCTGCAGATCCATCATGTAGCCGTTGGGGAGGTTGGCCACGAAGCTGCTGTCTGACAGGCGCCGGCGGAGGTAGTTCATGGTGATGGGCTGGTGGGTCAGTCAGGCCAGAGGAGGTGAGGGGGAAGAATGCCTGAAATCCTGCACAGGAGACAGAAAGAAGAAATGATTAGTTCATTAGTTCTTAATGACAAAAAATATATTAAAGCTGCACGAATCAATATTTTTATATTAACAATGAAAAATATCATTACATGTAATGGGAAAGGTATCACTTGTAATGATGATCCCACAGAGAATTATCACCCAACTCTGCAGTTCCACTCAGCCTATGAAGCGTTTTGAGCAATTTTGGCTCATTGTTATGATTTTATGGTTGTACTGTTTTGGTTCAGTCTCACTGCTCTTCTCAACCGTCTTTGCAGCTTTAGCAGGAAGCTGTTTTCAACAAAAAGAGCTCTGCTGAATCCACTGTACACTACCTGCTAGCAAATAGACAAGTTAGTGAAGAGGTAGTGAACAAAATGGAGTATTCATGCCTCAGGAGTCGGTGGAGACCAAAACAGAGCTACATGGAGTGTGAGCGTTGGACTTAAATTTGCCTGGTGGTCAAAAAAATTCCAAATGAATGCTAATGCTAATGCTAATGTGCCTGTTGGATGTGTGAGTAGGAAACTACTTGCTGCCATGTTAGCAGAACAACATTAAAAAGTGGTATTGCACTCAAGAGCAAGAAACACCTAGCTAAATAGCTAAAACCCACTGTACGTCACCTACCCAGCACCAAACAACAGACAAAAAAGTTAGCGACTAGCTTCTGAACACACTCAGTTGCTAGTGAGAACACCTAGCGAAATAGCTAAATAATAAAGGTACCCAACACCAAACAGAAAAAGTCTGAGCTTTGCTTCTGAACACATTACTTAAATTCATCAGGCGGCCAGAGACAAGACTCTAAGACAATATTATTGTTGCTCCTTTTCTGCCAGATGTTTAAATAAAAAAAGTCATAAAAAAAAATAAAATCTGTGGGCGCCCCTATAGGTCAGTTGGTAGGGCGTGTGCACCATGTGATGAGGCTATCAGTCCTCTGCAGCAGCTGCCAGTTCAATTCCCGCCTACAGCTTACTGCATGTCATCCCCTCTCTCTCTCCCCCTTTCCTGTCATATCTTCAGCTGTTCTATCTTAATAAAGGCAAAAAGCCCCAAAAATTATCTAAAAAAAATCAAATTGGTTACCTTAGCTGTCTTGAAGAGAAAAATAGAGAGGTCTTCAAGAACTTTTTCATTTGGGTAAGTTGTAATTACTTTTTCAAGTCAGCTAAAGTCATGACACCAGAAACAGCTTCTTCTTCTTCTTCTTCTCCTCTCAAAGTGCCATTAAGCACATTAACTCTTTTCTGAAAAAGAGTAGAAGAGAAAAAAAACCTCAAGCGAGTGGGCTGCTCTGACAAAGTATCCTCGGCATGGTAGTGAACGCTGCCATCAACATGTGAATGTATGTGACTGAGACAGGTTCAGAGGCACCTTGTATTGTAAAGATCCATTCTGCCATTAGTGTATGAATGTGTGTGTGAATGGATGAATGAGACATGTAGTGTAAAAGTGCTTTGAGTGGTCAGAAGATGAGAAAGGCGCTACACAAATGCAGGTCCATTTACCAAACATTTTTGTGCAACTGAAGATTTAAAAAAAAAAAAAATCATCCACCCGTTCTAATGTAATACTTAAAATGTGCATAAAAATACACTGATGTTTGCCTTTTTGCGTTGCTTCTTTCATAACCAAAAATTTAATTCACACAGGCAGCTCTCAAAATGTTGGCTTTCAGACAGTTTCTCACTGTACGTTTCTCAACTGCAGCGTTCAGCGAGCTAACAGAGCACAAAGGTGGTGTGGCACATATAAATATAGTTCAGACGGAAACTGTTAAACACGTGAAGCTTTTCTGCTTCCTGAAATTCACAAAACATCGTCTGTGGTGAAGAGTCAGACCTGGAAAAAACATTAATTTGCAGGTGTCAAGCTTAGGAAGGTGCTAAACAAAAACAGATATATGGAAAGGGTGTACTAAGGTGGTGCAGTGACAGTAGGAATTCAGCTAAACCTGATTTGCATAAGATTAAGTTACCCATGCAGGGTGGGACAGACACCGCTGGCAATGAATTCGGTGACACAGCGGTGATGATGCAAAGTTGGAGCAGTGATTCACAGCTCATGTCTTTGTAAAGCAGATAGAAAGAGTTGAGAGAAAGGAAACAGTTATATAACACATGGAACCCAGCGTGGCAGAGGAGAGACATTCAAACAGATTAGCTATCAAACGGCAACGAAGCAAGCATGCTAGCGGAGGGGGAAAGAAACCCTTAAACCTGATTAAAATTAGGCCGCTCTCATAGTAAATGGAGCTTGGATGAGATGAAAGTGCATTTCTTATTGAGGCGTCACATCTCAGGCGGATGTGCCCGGTGTTTGCGGTGGTGTTCTTGTAGTTAAAGGGGGGAGGAGGGTCTAACAAGCCCACAGCAGGAGGAAAAGGATGTAGGGCAAATGTTTCATCTTGACAAGTTAATGTAGTCAGACGATCACCATCAGGAAGTCTTTATGGAGAATGAAAGTTGTGGCTTCTGCCTGAGCATCTGCAGGCAAGAAACTGAACTCACATCTGTGAACCCGACCTCGGAGCTCGACAGAGGGCATCAAGGATTATTATTGCTGGTAGCAGTGCTGATCATAACTGCAGTAACGCTCCTTTCTCCCACACTGCACTGACTGCCAAAGGGGAAATTCTCTTTTTTCTGGGCGCCCTTCAGAGAGAAGTCAGAGCCCGTGGAGTATACCCCATTTATATAAGTGATGCAGTACAGCTCAGAAGCACCTACAGGGTTCTTGCGTTCGACAGCAGTAAGCCAAAATTATAGGTCGTGCATCTGCAATTTCACCATCAGAGGGTATACGGGTTGACAGTGCTAGAGACGTAAACGTTACCATTGATCGGTTAATTGGTTAACCTTAAAGAGGCCTTTTGAACAATCACATATAAGGGTTGGGTAGTATGTTAAAATTTTCCAATCGGCCACTGTCAGGCTATCCACCGGCGACTGGAAATATATATTCTTGCCACCCTCCCACCTCCTCCCATCCTCTGGAGTCTCATCTGGGAGATGTCTCCACGCTAATGTATGCTGCGTACATTAACTGTGTCCAATGCACAAAATAAACTCACAAGGTGACAAGAAATTACACACTGTCACACCTATTTTCCATTAAAAAAAGTTTCTCCACTTTATCAAACTTTGATGAGCTTAATTGGCTTGTTACCTCATAGTAAAACACACTTCATTCAAATACAACAGACAAACGTGTAAACCTCCCCAAAACTATCTTTGTTAGTCTGTCCACTCTTCCAACAATCACCAGCTCTGGTTTGGTCAAATTAAATCCTTAATTCATTGCAGGAAAATAGTGTAAAGAGTCTGACTCTGCAGGCCTCTCACTCCTCACCCAGATCAGTGCACTTGGCTCTGGCTGAGTGGGTGTGTACTGTGCTGCTGGATGAGGGCGCATTGCAGAGCAGTGGCTGTCACTCTGCAGACCACTGAATAAGCAAAATAATATAAAAAACATCATCCCAAAAAATCATCTAAAAAACACTATCACGCACGTCAAATAACCTGCAGGCATACACAGTGCACTCGTGTCTAGAAGGGAATCCTAGACTTGCACATTTGTAAGCCTTGTTTCTTCGATAACAACAAATAAGATTAGCTGCAAGTATAACCCAACCTACTTAATTTAAAGCTCTTAAAAACAGTTCCATGTCCATATTAAATTGGGCAAGTGTTTTGTTACATGCTGCAAAGTTAAGTGCTACTGATGCATGTGTCAACCCGCGGGTTGGGCAGGTGCGGGTCAAGTAGTCAGTAATCAGAGTCAGTTATCAATTACGTCCAGAAACGTTATATGCACTGGTCCATCTTCCACCTTCCTCTCCCTCTCTCTTGCATATGCTGGCTTAAGCTGATCAGTGTCTACAAAATGACAAAACAGATTAAATCCTGAAACTGTGGACTCAATTCTCTCTATGATATGAAGGGAAAAACAGGGAGAAAATGGACAAAAAGCAAGACCCAGTTGATCCAAACTGGCAGCTACGGGTGTTGATTCCATTTGACCTTCGATTTTAAAGTCACAATTCAGTTTGATTTTCCGATTTATTTTTTAAGCACTGATGCCTATGCCGTTATTCAACTGTCAAGATTTTCTTTGTAAAGATCAACAGATCAGTGCTCTTATGTCCTGACAACTGTCATTTACATTTTCAAATTCTTCTTTAAAAAGATGACATCAAGTGCTAAGCTGTGTTGTCTCTTAAATGTTGTTTTTTTTTCTTTGGACACATGCTGAATGCCAAAACTAGGTGGTGCTGGAGAGGAAAAAACAATACTAGAACTGAGCTCTTTCTGCTCCTGAAATGATCTGCAGAGTGGTGACAATTCTCTGAGGGTTTGTACTTTGATATGTTTTTAACAGTTTTTGGATGACAATGGAGCTCTATTGCAAATGAGAAGATGATTTATCCACTTTTATCACACAGGCAACGCTTTATAGTTGGATCAGTTCATTGTTGGGTTGGCTGCTTTGCATGGCATTTATGATAATAAAATAAAAGAATATTATGAGAAATCCTTTAATACTGTAGCCTACTTGAGTTTGGGGATTTGGTGTTTTGCCCTAGGGCATTGCAGCGAGGCAGATGCTTGTTGTCAGGAGGAATAACACCAGAATGGCAGATATAATATGCCTTCCAGCAGCAAAACAGCCGATCCTATCACAGAGAGAAGGGGCTTCCCCTTAGGAATTATTCTTATGCGTCAACCACCACAAAGCTGTTACAGAGCAAACTAGCTGGGCTTAAGTCAAATTATAGAAAATTGCTAGAAAACAGGCAGAATAATGACAAACAACAAGCGGTGGCAATTACAGTCACGGGGCCACACTGATTGCCAGCTCAGCCCTCTTTATAACGGCTTGATCCCATTGGACAGATAAGGAGCTGTCTGCTGAAATGCTGAAAATCACTATCTTTACAGCACTGGCAGAGTCCCCACTTTTTCGACACTCCATAAGCTGCTTTCTCTCTGTGCCTGAGCACATCTGACGCAATTAAGTCCTTAAAGGCTTTGCCTCTTTAGTTGTCTGTGCAGTATATCCACACTGGGAGGAAATCGCGGGAACCCCGTTCTCTGTAGCCGCTGACCTGGTGGCAAACATTAGAGATAAGAGTTTAAGAAAGAGTGAAAAGCAGAAATAGACCGTAGGACAAAAATAACACACTGGGTTACGATGTATTTATGATCTTTCAGTAATCCTTGTGTGGTAAGAGCCTGTTGGGGCCAACTCTAAAAAGGATGTGGCTGTTATGTCAAGTCATATTTGATGCTCAATATTTACAGACTGCACTCCCCCTTAATAGAAACCTATAAAGCCAATGAGTGGTACAGTAAGTAGTATATAAAGGAAATATTAGAGAAGTCCTTCAACTCTGGCAGCAAACAGGACTTTGGCTCGGCAGTAATCACAGGCTTTGCTCTATAATGACAGAGAAGAGCAGGATAATACCACACCAGGCTCTGGGACCCCTGCTGGTGTACAGTGTGTTACTTATTCTATATTTAAAAATCTCATAATTGGGGAAGATGCAGTTGAAGGGAGATAGCGCTTCCGTCAAGCTGGTCTCAAATTGTTTCACTCTTTGTTTGTTGCGTCCTGATTGTGAATCTGTCGAACCTATCACATAATCAGAAGGGCTGTTCTGTGAATTTACACACCGCAGCTTGTTAGAATTGTTGACGAATCACTTGACTAATTATTAAGAACATGCAGTAGTGTCGTTCCATAATGTCGTGTTCCTGTTTCCCACCTTACAAGTCCAAACTTTGTAATAATTACCAATAAGTGATTTCAAATAGCAGTGAACAGGCAAAATGTTGATAAATGATGTGAGGTGTACTCAAGGGATACTTCTGGATGAAAGATTCAATAATCTTTTAAAGTACCAGCCTCCCACAGCTTGAATAAAAATGTAGTCCATCTATCTATTTTTGGAAGTGTGAGAAATTGGTTTTACAGGGTGGGGGTGCCCACGGTGGCCACTGCTATTTGTATTCTTACGTGGAACTGTGGTAGATGTAGTCCATGCTGAAAAGCGGGCAGATTATGATTAGTTTGATGCCTGCAACACGTTTCCAAAAAGTCAGGACAGGGGCAACAAAACAGTGGGAAAGTTGTGGAAAGCTCAAACAACATGATGGGCATGAAAAGGGGCATCCCTGAAAGACTAAGTCGTTCACAAGCATGGATAGGGTGAGGGCAAATAGTCCAACAGTTTAGGGACAAAGTTTCTCAACACAAAACTTTAAGGAATTTAGGGATTTCACAATCTACAATCCATAATAGCTTTAAAAGATTAAGAGAATCTGGAGAAATCTCTGCATGTAAGGGGCAGGGCCAAAACCCAACATCAAATGCCAGTTGCCGTTGGTCATTCAGGTGGCACTACATTAGAAACTCACATGATTGGATAAAGGATACTACTACATCGGCTCGGGGACACTGTGGAAAACTATTGTCAGCAAACACAGTTCGTTGCTGAATCTACAAAAGCAAATTAAGCTTAATGAAATCAGAAACCATATATCAACAACATCCAGAAACACTGCAGACTTCATCTGAAATGGACTGACGGAAAGTGGAAAAGTGTGCTGTGGTCTGATGAGTCCACAGTTCAGATTGTTTTTGGAAATCATGGACATTGTGTCCTCTGGCCTAAAGAGGAAAGGAACCATCCAAATTGCTGCCAAAAGTCAACATCTGTGATGGTATGGGGGTGTGTTAGTGCCCACGGCATGGCTAGCTGTCACATCTGTGAGGGCCCCATTAATGCTGAAAGATTTCAGAGCAACATATGCTGCCACCCAGACAGTGTCTTTTCAAGAGATGTCCCTGTTTATTTCAGCATGTGGAAGCTAATAGAGTTCAGGTACTTGACTGGACCTTCCTGCACTCCAGACCTGAAAAAAGTGGTGCATTATGAAGTGCAAAACAACAGAGTCGTATATCAAAGAGTCATTTTAAAACTACAACAACTAGTGTCCTCAGTTCCCAAATGTTTACTGAGCGTTGTTAAAGGAAAAGGTGATGTATCACAGTGATAAACATGCACCTGCCCCAACATTTTGGAGTGCATTGCAGAAATCAATCTCGTCTTTGTACAGTATTCAGTTGAATAAAGGTTGAAGAGTAAATGCAAATCATTGCATTCTGTTTTTATGAACATTTTCCACAAACAGCGATGCAGGAGAGAAACTAAGCTAAGAAACCACAGACATTCAGTTAGAAGCTATAAAAGTGCAGAGAGCTGAACACACAGACACTTTTAAAATAGTCTTTCTCTCTGCCCTCCAATGTACAGATTATTACCTGAGCTGAGGATGAGAGTTTCAGTCACCTCACAGTGTGGGCAGAGGGCCACCAGGATCATCAAACTAACTGTTCTGCCTGCTGCCCTCCAGCAGACGGTACCACAGCGTCCAGTCATGCATCAGCAGACTGAGGGACAGCTTCATCCCACACAACAGAAGACTATTGAGCCCTTCTGCCTTCAAGCTCATTACTGTCACTTTACTGCACCGCAGTCGTAGACTTCACCTTTGCTCTACTTTTATTAATGTTAATGTGTTCACATCACTGTGTATACATTATATATTGATTTTACTATTGTCTGCCAGCTGTTAGACCATCACAGTGCATATATTTATGTGCATTATGTCTACACCTTGTTCTTACCTCCTCATTATACATTTACTTCATTACTGCACAACCTGTCTACATTGCAGCTTATTCATTTCATCACTACTGTACTCCAGTCCATCACAGTATTCTGGTTTATTTTACAGTATATATTTTAATCCTGTATTTAAACTTCTACACCATTTTATGTCTTATGTCTTAGACCCTCTTTTTCTCATTTATTTGTGTGAATTTCTTTTTAATGCTGCATTTTAGATTAGCATTGTTGAATGAATAAAGAACATGAAACTTAATTTGAATTCAAAATGAAGCCAAGAAACTGAAAAAAATGCTCTGATGATCTACATGTAGCAGAATATCATGTATCTTTTAAAAACCCTCATCTCACATTGTGTTTATTCAGACCTGGGCAATAAAACAATTGTTAAGTTTCCCCAGTAGACAGTTCGGCAATAGCTATAAGAAAATTGTTCAGATTTTTCAATATCATTCACCATGACACTTTGCAAAGAAATGTATACTTTTATTTTGGAAAAATTAATCCTCACCTACTTTTCAGCTGTTCCTGGGCCAACTATCACAATTTCTACTAGAGAGACTGAGCCATCCTATATACATCATAATTGCTGGACAATCAAGTCACTTGTGCCATTATTTAAAGTGCAGTTCCAATTATTCTCCTTTTATTTGCTCTTTCGCTTGCTTGTTTTTTTTACTTGGAAGACAGACATGAAGAAACTCAGTGGTTTCAAAATGAAGCCAAGAAAAAAACTTTGCTAAGTTTTCTATTTTATGTTACAAAATGCAAATGTTACTTTCTAAAAGGGCTGTTTTCCTTTAGTCCATTTTTTTATGCTTGTCCCTTAAGTTGAATGTTAATTAGGGACGACACTGATGTCACTGAGAGCTGCTTCCTGGCTCTCATTCTGTACTGCTTGCCACAATTGTTTTTATCCACAAGCATCTGGCGACCTCCGGAAATTATCTTGCGGCCCCCCTTGGGGATCCCGACCCACAGGTTGAGACCAATGCACCCATGGCAGTAAACTTAATATCTTTTGGTTGTGGACAAAATAAGAGATTTGAGGACGTCATCTTGGACGTTGGGAAACACTGATGGTAAAATTTTCACCATTTTCTGACATTTTATAAACCAAAAAACTAATCGATCAATCAAGAAAATGTTTTAAAAATCAATCGACAATGAAAATAATCTTAGTAGCAGGCCTAACATAGACTGAAATGAAGGTACATTTTCAGACATATCACCCAGCTCTGTGTTTATACTATTTAATACCATTCACTATGACTTGGTAGATATTTAATTAACCTAATGTTAAAATCTAAAATGATAACAGGCTGTAGCATCCTGCTCTGACAGGAACCTTCCTCACAGCCCACACACAAGACACTAACACACACACACACACACACACACACACACACACACACACACACACACACACACACAGTCATTGTCAAACACTGGTAAACTGTAACGAGCTTAGAGGGATCAGTGTGTGTGTCTGCTGTGCAGCGTCTGTGTCACCACGAGCATTCAAACATGGCTTTTATTATTCATGACAGTCTGAGCTGGGGGGGTGGGGTGTAGGTAGAGGGTCGCTGGACTCGAGTCAAAGCGAGGAGAATGACATTAAAGAGAGGTGGGATAGCAGAGGGAGCAAATGCTGGGATGGAAGGTGGCGTTTAACCTGGCCCCGAGGCATTCTGGGGGATTATAATGAACGTGTGGGACTGGCTGCCAGATGGATGGTCATGGCAGTCACTATCCTGGAGTTTTACAGTTAAAATTAGAGCTGTTGTCATGGCTACCATACATTGTATTTTTAGGATTGAGTGTGTTGATGTTGGTCCATTAGTCTCAGTCTGTCCATATGTCCAACACTTCCAGGTCCAGAGCAAGAAATCTCCAACGCTAATGATCAGACCTCAATGACATTTGATGCAAACATGCATTGTCCCCAGAGGATGATATCTATAGATTTGAGCGTGACACATATATCAGTTAACCAATATTATCGGCTTGACATTAGTTCAGCACAGCTATGTTGTCAACAAAACCTACATCAAAAAAAAAAATACTGTAAAAAAGAAAGAATGTTGAGACAATGCAAAATTTCAAGGTATGTTACCGCAAGAGCCCAACAAAACTTTTTTTGAAATAAACTAAAAAAAAAAAAAGTTTTGCCATCCTATAATCTTTAGTTGAGATAATTTGCTTATAAACTGATAAACTGGAATCTTTGAGTTTTAGAAACTCAACTCTTGTCATGTTGAGAATATTAAAATATTAACATTTATTCACTTTCACTTCGTCAAGTTTACTCAGTAATTTTTGATATACTATTTTTGGGGGATTTCTAAAACTCAAAGATTCAAGTTTACCTTCAAAAGAAAAGCAAACAAAAGATTTGTAGTTGGTAGAACTTCTTCAAAACTTCGAGTTGGGCTCAAAACTCAAACATCTATTGCAGTAAGTTGCCTTGAAAATGTGAGTTTTCTCAACTTTTTTGTTTTTCACAGTGAATATGTAAAACTGTATAGTCTGAAGTGAGTTTAATAAACCTGAATAAATAAAAGTTGTATATTTATGTTAAGCTCATGATTAGTTGATTCCACTAAATTCCTGCATGATGGAGTGGAAGTGGAATCAACGATGGCTGTATGTCTGGCACTCCTTCACAGTGATGCTCTTCAGACCCTTTTAAGTTTCTTTGACCTCTTTTGTAATTCCCTCCTGGCTCCAGGCTCTTAGAATAATGAAATCATCGTTATGTTTTTTGTTTCTGGCCAATGTTTTCGCCTGCCTTTAGTTGAGCTTAAGATCATGAGTTATGTTTCAGTCAAAAAGAGACGAGGAGGCTTCATATCTGCTTCCTCCTGTCTCTCCTCCTGCCTCTGTTAGACTTCAGTATGACACACTATTTGAGATGATTTAGATTATTAGACTCCACCTACCAAGATTTAACTCAACTAATGAGATTATTTGTGCCTTCTAGCAACACTTCCAAAACTAAAACAGCCTCTGGATGTGGACGGAGTTCTTTGACTGTCTGTGAGCTCATTTTTATAACTATGATTGTAACACGATTTGATTTTTTTATGCGCTTTTCCTGCAGCTTGTCCATCCTAGTTTTTGGGCTGTGGTAGCAGCTCCAGCGACGGTTATGTCAGTCTGTCAGTCCAACACTTTGGTCAAGACAGACATATCTCAACTAGTACCTACTTTCAGCTCACAACTGAATGGACTGCCATGAAATTTTGTACATTTATGGTCCCCAGAAGGATGAAACTCACTGACATAGGTGACTTTTCCTCAAGTACCACCTTAAGGTTGGCATTTGTAGTTTTATGTGAAATGTCTGAACAACTACTGGACAGACTGCTGTGAAATTTATGTCACCCTCAAGTAGAACTGTAATAACTTTGGTGACTGGCTGACCTTTCATTGTCGCACCACCACTAGATCAAAATTTCACTTTGTCCATTACTTTGATTTGTGACTACATTCTGGCAAAAATAAAGAGATTTCTGTCAGCCTCAGCTTCTTACCATGCTCTCACACTAAACTAAGACGGTGAACACGGTAAACTGCTTCACATGTTAACACTGTTTGTGAATCTGTTTGCATGCTGATCAGGGCTGCATGATTCTTGCTACAATGTGAATCATCATTCTTCTCCTTACAAATTTGGACAATTCTTATTTTTTCAGCAAAAAATATGTATTACATTCTTAGATGCTCAAGTGAAATAAATGCAACTGAGATGTTTGCTGACTAGACAGGTGCTTTAAACAGGCGACAGAACATATATCAAAGTGCTTAAGTGACTTAAAAGTCTCTTGTAGCAAAAAAAAACACCTCTCACCTCTTTTCCTCTCTTCAGCACACTAAATCAAAGCGATTTAACTTCAGTGCTGCTGAACATGAAAACTAAATGATAATGCACCGTATACTATTTGCATTATTGAGGTTTGTGTGGTCTGGCAGTTGGGATTTTGTGATGTGGTTTGTTTGTCCTATAGGACAAAGTGAATCATGGTTATTTAGAAATGAGATTGCAAAAAGACAGTTAATTGTGCAGCCCTAACACTGATGTTAACATTTAGCTCAGAGAACCACTGTGCTGGTGCAATATATAAGAATTCACATTTAAAAGAATGTTAAAAGTTTTGATATTATGTCTAAGACACCTATATATTGTATTGCAAAGATACTACTGTTAGTTGGTTAATATTAGTTGTTAGCAGTCCAACAGTTTAGGTCAGACATCCAGAGGTGGGCCCTGGCTCCTTCTTATTTCTCTCCCACTTTACTCTAAAAGTTAATAGAGTTTAATCAATGTGGTGATGCTTGCTTAACATGATTTTAATAAATAAATAAATATAAAATTTGCTGTTGGGACCTAGTAAATATAAAAGCGGGGGGAACTGTTTCTACTGCTTTATATTCCTAAACAAAATGTTACATTGTTTGCTAACTAGCTAACTAAAAAGTAAAAGAGAGGACAAAAAGACAAGCAAAAAAAGTAAAATTGTTTGATAGCTAGCTGAAAAGTTACCAAAATGTTACGTTGTGGGCTAGCTAGCCAAAAAGTTTTTTAACGTCATATTTTTCGCGAGCCAGCTGAAAAGTTGGTTAGCTTACTGATATTGGCGGAGAAGCTCTACTTTCTTCTCCTCTGAGAAAAACTGAAATAAAGAAGAAATGCATCACAAAACTTTAAAAGTTTGGTGCAACTTAATCCAGTGTTTAATGCTTCATGTGAAGTGGGAACCTGCCTTGTCATTGTCATTAAATAGGACTAATCGAGGTCTCTAGCTAACAGTTAGCAGCAGTTACAGGTGCCTTTAGTGATGCAGTAGCCCCTGTTTATTTGGAGTATGAATTTAACAGGTGGCCAATTCTTACATACTGCAGCTTTAACATAACCTCAAAGAAATGCTAGTATGCTGGTTAGTTTTGTTAACATCTTTGCAGTATTTTACAGTGTCAGCTCCACCCACGCTCCACCTTTTCGCCAATTTTTGGATTAGCCATGAATTAGCTGAGTCAGGAGCTGCCAAGATGGCAACAGCCGCAGCCACCACGCTGTGCGCCTCCTCAGAAACTCGTGGGTGGTGTCACAGACGCCCCATCCACTGTTTATTATCCAGTCTATGATTATGCACTGTTCCTTTGCTCGTGTTGCCAGCATCTTTACGAATTCCTATTAAACACTCGGTTTTACAGCATCAGATGAGCTACAGTGTTTCTACAGTCGCTTGGCAACCCGCTCCTTATTTCACTTATGATCCTACATGTGGTGCAGAAGCCCGACTAAGTAGGCTAACACTGTGCTTTTACCTTTCAGGGAACAGTGATGGTAACATCATGACTCATCGTTGTGTGTCTAGCACTCTGCCACCTTCTCCGTGTTGCTACTAGCGGTGCACTAAGAGGCCAAATAAATATCCCATGAAAAAAGCTTCCAAAGAGCTCTGCTCAAACAAACTGTCATCATATATTAGTAATATCAACATTAAGACTCCAGTCTTAAATAAATGAAGGACTTATGGATCCATTTCAAACCTACATTTTGTTACACATTTTTACATAGTCTTATTTAACTCATGCCATTAAACAGGATAGATTATTAGTGCGAGAGAGAGGGTGTGTGACACGATGTGGTTGGGTAACATTACTGCAGTGGGGTCTTTTTTTTCAGTACATCAATAAATGTAATATGAAGCAGGACCAGCATGTTGGAAGCCATTTCTGTGATTTCTTAGTGTTTAGTGTTCACCAATAATTTTTATATTGTCCACACTAATCTACAGTGTATGCAGGAGTGGAATAAATGTCAATTCTAGATCACCAACATTACAAACAACTTCAGTCCATTTTGTGTCAACAGTCCACAGCTTCAAATCTAACCATCTAACCATTTCATGGAAAACAGTAATATTCACCGTTTCCTCGGAAACGCAATCATTTACACAATTAAGATACTTAAACTAATGACTGCACCCCAGCCTAATTAAATTCTGTGAGGCTGAGCAACTCTTTAAAGCTGATTAACACACCAACACTGGTCAGGGAAGAGTGCGACATACAGTAATATAATAAAAATTAAAAAAACAAAGAAAGTGTGAAAAGAAAATGAAGAGACTGAAAAAATACATCTGCATATGATATGGACATATATCATCTTTTTCTATTCAGTATTTTTTTGGCAGTCAACAAATACAGTATATCATTAAAGTGCTTATGTGCATCATTATGTTTTATTTGTCACTGTGTATTATGTTGTAAAGCACATAAGTATATTTCCTGAAATGTTCAATGTATTTCAAAACATTTAGACAATTCTTTTGCTAAACTAGAAAGTATGTTACAGATACAGATGTTTCTGACCTTGCTTGACAAGTACTGAATCATCCACACTGTTCACATGAAAAATAAATTCTCTCCTGAGAAATATAAATCTGTGTGACACTGAACTACTCAAGTACTCATTGTCAAGAGCTCAGAAAGAGCTGTTGTAATAACACTGTTAAATTGTTTGCTGGCTAGACTAAAAAATAAATAAATAAAAAGAAGAAAAAGTTACATTGTTTGCTAGCTAGCTACAAAGTTAACAAAACTTTGCATTGTTTGCTAGCTAGCTAGAAAGTTTTTTTAAGTTATATTGTTTGCTAGCTTACTAAAAAGTAAATAAAAAGTCACACTGTAAAATAAAAAAATAAGATTTAGTCGTGTTGTGACCTAATAAGTATAAAAGAGTGTGGAACTGTTAACTTTCAGCTCCTCTGTAGGCTGTTCCCTAACAAAAACTGCAGTCTTTGCAATGTGGTTATTTAACAGCCTCAAGGCATTAGATGGTAAATAAATAAAGATATAAAATGGAAAAAAAAACAATAAAATTAAACTTCAGTAATGGCCGTTATTGGTTTGAGTTCAAAGCTAAAATCTTGAAGCTCCTGCATGTCGTCGCCTCTGCTGTGGTGAGACGTCTAGTGAAAAGATGGTGTCGAGTTGTTGTGGGAGGTTGTGCGAAAGCCTGCTGCTTATTTTAATCAGCCATTACAAAACTTGTAAAATGCCAGCTTGTAAGAACACTTTTAGGTTTTGGCTGTTGATTTCAGTGCTTGGAAATGCAGACATGCTGTGAACTGCTTTCAGTGCGCTGCATCAGTTTTAGACTGCCTATACGAGGCTTTTCAAACAGGAGAAGTGAAACCAGACGAGTGATAATAAGATGATGGGAACATAATTATGACTACAACATTTGCACGCACAGACCGACTTATACGAAAACCAATGGAGCTGAAAACCTAAAACGAGCCAGCAGGAATGAGAAAGTCATCGTTGAACTGTGAACCTTTTGACGACTGCAGTGACAGAATGTGCTCAGCGGCACCACGGTCTCAGCTCGCTGTCAGAGTGTCTGCAGCGGCAGCAGCAGAGATGAGCTGGTGAGGCGAGGAGTCACAGCCGAGTCACCACGCAGTGACCTCACCGCCCTTCTCACTGCAGACGCCACATTAATACCCACACACAGACAATGAGGCCATGAGGCAGGAGGTACAATAAAACTGACCTCAGACCTTTTATTCCTCCTACATACAAGCTGGGCTGCTCCAGAGATTAGACAGGTTCACTCAAAATGATGTCAAGAAACCTTTATGTTTAGGTTGGGTCAGATGCAGAGTAAAGAAATTTCCAATATTGATATATCAGCTGATATTCTTTACTAACATGAAATCTAAAATGACATCCAGGCACGCATCTAGACATTCAATGGTATTTTTAATAATATAATAATAATAATAAATGAATACTTGAAGACGTGTAACTGTTCTTTGGTTTTGTTCTACTAGTGATGTTAGAATTTGTTTGGTCAGAGCTGTGGAATATTAAATCAACCATCAACTTAAACTCTCTCACCCTTTAGGTGTGCATAAACTACAGGTTTTAAGAGCTTCTTTTTAAAAGACAAAAAATGTGCATCTCCACAGAAAATGCCTCTGATACTGCCTAAATGCTGGTATCTGTATTGGTAAGTACTACTAGTTCTGAGCAGCGTCCCGTGTATGATTTTCTCCCATTTAGGATTCATTTTCTGTATGTAAAAAGAGTTCAGGCCACAAAACAATGACAGCAATCATATCACATCCATACAAGGTACTGAAATCATATCTGTCCTCCTCGCAAAGTTCAGAAAAGAAAAAGTGGCATTGGAACATTTCCACGCAAAAATGCAAAAATTCTAAAGATCCTGAAGAACAAAATGTGGCTTTCAGCACTTCAAAACAGAACTAAAGCCAATTTTAACACAATAAATCATCCATTCATATCTAAGTTATGACTAACAGGCTGTTGATGAATCATTTCCATATCTGCAGCATATTGATTCAAAGCTCCATTCAGAACAAACCAGCCCCCACATTATTACTACAACTTGTTTCTACACTTAGGTCCCCTCCCATCACAAACTGGACACTTTTCTGTGCAAGGAGGTCTGGTGCAAGGAAGCTGAACAGGTTGCCTCGGTCTGGTGCACGCCGAGAAGCACCAAAGCAGCTAATTAAGGACAGAAAGGTCACTGTTTTATTTTGCAATTTATCATTTCACCAGGAAAAAAGGGGGGATCATTAGTGGCTGCAGGCAGCCTTTCATGCTGAGGAGCATCTGTTGGGAGACAAAATAGATAACTGGTTATGGAGGGAACACTCGTGTCTGCCTCCTGATTGCCTGATAAATATTGCATGGTGTTTATTTGACAGTATGGCGTCATTACCATCAATATTCAGAGCTGAGCTGCAACACTGTGTCCACCGTATATAGATGTATAGTCATTTTTTTGCTAAAAATTACATGTATAAGTAACATTTCCACTTTAAAATATCTGAAAACGACTAAACCTGTTCTTAAACCTCCATTATCCCAAATGTGTCCAACCACGGTCATCCACAGAGAAACACGGGAAACACCAGATGATAGAAGTCCATGAACGCGCAACTAGCCACTCTGGTTTGACCACTGTTTGTACTGCACATTTGTCATGGAACAGGATTATTCTTAGGCTACTTCATCAGCAATGGTGGTTGTTTAACGATGAAGACAACAACTCCCATGATCCCACGCCACATCATGAGCTACATGAGAGACCAGCAGAAAATGCATACTGTCATTTTAAATTACAATAAATTTGTATGTGTGTGTATAACACTTAAAGTCCCTGAAAACTATATATGGTATACATAGATTATTTATGTTTAATTTGATAGAGAGAACTATATTACACATAGATCAACTGAAAACAGCTATCCAAAGCAAGTCTCATAGTGTTTACAGCAGATGCTAACTCACTCTCACCGCTCTCAGTAGCATTGTTTTTTTCCACAGCCTTAGTTTGCTGTTTTTGGCTGAAAAAAGCTATAAAAAACTCACTGTGAACTTGCTGCTCAGCACCAAACAGCAGACAGACAAAGTTAGCAACTAGCATTGAAGCATTTAGCAAATAAAGACCCTTTTTTTTTTCCCTCGGGAATAGACCTTTTTCACTGCAAGAACAGGTGTTACTAATGATACTAATTAAAGGTCCTGACTCCTGTAACTACTTGTATGTGGAAAAATGTAGCTTATAGTGACAAACCCACAGAGATTATTACCTAACTGCAGCTCCCATAAGCTCAACGCAGCGTTTAGCATCTTTGAGCTAATTGTTTTCCGGCCCGCAACTTTAAAGATTTACTTCAATTTCACTGATACTCTCAGTGGCGTTGTTCTCAACAGCCTATGTAGCTGTTTTTCATAAAAAAGCTCTTAAATTCACTGAATGCTAAGCTTCCTTCTCAGCATCAAAGTAAAGCAACTAACATGAGCTGGAGAACATAATGGAGCATTTAGCAGCTAAACACGCGGACATTTTCTCAGAAATCAGAACTATAAGAGAATCAAATTTGGACTTACACGTGCCAGGTGGCCAAAAAACAGGACTCTGAAGTAACTGTTAATTTTTCTCAGTGTCTACTAGTTGTGTAAATAGCTAACTGTTTGCTATCTACTTAAATGTACAATATATAAAATTCTGCCACTAGGGTTCTCTCTCACATTAAAACAATAACAAAAGACACAGTTTGATGACATCATGAAGTAGCATGGGATCATGGGAGTTGGTAAAGTAATATTAAGGTTTTAGTCACGTTATGTTCAGCCATGTTCATCGTCTTCCCTTCTATCTCTCTGATGTATTCAATGTATCCCATATTTTCCCAAAGTTATAGAAACTAGTGGCTGGTTAGCTAGCAGGACACGCACTATTACCTTTAATAAAATACAGATTTCTCAGTGTTTGTACGTTGCTGGAAACATTTGGGTCAATGTAAGCACAAAACGCAACAAAATATAACATATGTATAGCATTTTTAGACTTTTTGATGCATAAATGTTACATATTATAACTTTAATTCTTTACTTCACCCTAACGTCTCCTAGTAGCATATAAAACTCAATGCACGCTATCCCTGCTCTGCACCAAACAGCAGACAGACAAAGTTAGCGAAAAGCTAGTAACATAATGTAGTATTTAGCAACTAAAGACCCAGATATGTTTCTAAAGACTTGGTGGAGACCAAAACTGAGCTATAAGGTTGCTTTATGTCTAAATAGACAACTGCTTGCTAAAAATATCCAGTGAAAGACTGATAATATTGTGCTTATGTCTTATTTTCACTGTGCCCAAGTGGTTACGTTGGTAAATGGTAACAATAAACAGTTATCACTACACAAAATAAGGCTAATGTGGTTATCATTTACAATGTTCAATATGGGTTGTTCTGTTTGGGAAAGGTTTTATAAAATTGGGGCAATAATTAAAATAAAAACATGATCTTCAGGCAAAGCAAACAAAACCGAGTTCAGAGAAATTTGTTGGCTTAATCAGAGCTAAAGGGTCTTTTCTGCATAAGTTTCACATCCCCCAAATAGGAAGCACACACACCTCAACATGCGAGTACAGTGACTTTTATAATCCACCGCTGTCTCCCCCAGTCACAATCATGAAATGGATATCTCCCCCCCCCCCCCCCCCCCCCCCCCCCTCACCTTCCCCAGGCAGCTCCCTCCCCCCTGTAATGAAACGTTCAGCGGAGGAGTGACTGGGCTGTGGGCTGCAGAGACATGGCTGAGGAGGGAATCCCTGCACAAACCTACTGTAGTACATCAGCAGGCTGTCTGTCAAAGCGATCACACCAACCTGACAGCAAAAACACTGCGCTCACAGGTCAAACCACGGCTTATCCGAGGAGAGGGCTGACGATAATAACAAAATAAACCCGGAAAAGATGATCTTCTTTGTGTGAAGCAGCTGATTTCTCCCAACAAGCACAGCCGGCAGCAGGAAACACACACACACACACACACACACACGGAGGCAAATACTGGAAACAAAACGTGGGAATGATGCTGAGAATAAATGCGCACAAAATGTCTTTACCTGAGCGGTTGTCAGTGATGAGCAAGTGTCGGATGATGACCCTTCTTCCTCTTCTTCTTCTTCTTCTTCTTTTTTTTTTTGATGCTGCTGCTGCTTCTTCTTCTGCGCTCAGGTCCACGGTCCTCCTCAGCCTCCCAGCCAAGCCCCCCACCCTCTCTCTCTCTCTCTCTCTCTCTCTTTCTCTCTTTCTCTCTCTCTCTCTTTCCACAATGCATGTCGGGAACGTGAGGGGTGTTGTGGATTCATTACCGCAGTCGGTCCATGAAGCTCATTGGCCAATAGGGAAACTGAGGGAGCATCTCTCAATGAAGCAAAAAGAAATCAAATGTGAAGCAGGAAATAAATAAATAGAAAATAATCATGTAATATTTAATTTTATTTTATAGTATTATTTGCCTTAACTTCTTGAACTTATCTAAAAAATACTCTTAAATGCATGTTTAATGAAATATAAAATAGATCTTTCCTGTTTTTCTGTTTTTTTATTACAGAGGTTCATTTTTAAATTTAGATGACTAAAATGCACAGTTGCCACAACCCGACCACCATGTCAATGATACATCACCTTGAACATAATGTAGCCATGGTTTTGTGTAAAGCTATTATATTTCCACATTAAAATATCTACCTACCTATGTTATATATTTTGTTGAGTTGTGTATTTACCTTATCCCAAATGTTTCCTCTGTGAAATCTGCCATTTATTCAAGGTAACGGTGCATTTCCTGCTAGTATTTGCTAGCTAGTCACTAGTTGGGACACTGTGGGAAGATACAGGATACGTCGAATTCCTATATTATCCCAAATGTTTCTAGCAGTGTTCAAACCCAGAAAAAATCCATAACTTGTTCAACATCATGGTGCATTTCCTGCTGGCCCATGATTTCGCCATATCACCTGATATGATAATTATGTTTACAGCCTGTTGTGCTGACCCTAGTGGCCAAAATATCTGCTATTGCAGGTTTAAGGAAAGAAAACACTGCACACATTGCACTTCAGTTTAAGCATTCAAAAACAAAAGTCTTTATTCCTGTGGATCGTGTTGGCACATACACATTTGGTGCAGGTGGAAATTGTAAAATATATGATGCTTTTCTGTTTCTGAGGTTCATAATTAGCAAAAATCTCTGGTTGCTGCTAAAACAGCCTTATAAAACCACTGTTTGGTCCGACACCAAATGGCTAGTTAGCAACTAGCTAGTGAACACAGTGGAGCATTTAGCCACTATTTAGCCGTGGGAGTTGGTGGAGAACAAAACAGAGCTAAACTGAGAGTTAATAGCTGACTGAAATTCATCAGGTGGACACAAACACGGTTCCAAATAAATGCTTAAGTTGCTCCATGTCTGCTGGATGAACAGGCAAATGTTTACTAATACATTTTCCATAACGAGCATCGATGCACCCTCCCCTTCCAAGCATGTAGCAGAACCTGTAGTGGGTGAAAAACTTGGGAAAAATGCAAAAGGCTGCATTTTGAGCCGGTGTTTAGTTTGTCCATTCTGGCCTACAGTAGAAACATGGTGGTGTCCTTTGTAGTATCAGCTCATTCTAAGGTGAGTAAAACCACAGTGATTTTTATTTTAAGGTGATTATACATTTATGAAAACATATTTATTAATGCTATTTTCAATTTCTGCCATATTGCACCAATAAATATATATAAATATATATATATTAATATAGACATACTGGACCTTTAAATGCTGTGTTAAACTCAGTGCCTACCTTCCAACATGACCAATAACTACCTCTTGGACAAAATAATGAATGGACAAATCATTACTGCAAAGTGAAATGATTGAGATATTTGTCAGGCATATCAGCAGGGGTAAATATTTGATGATGGCACTCAGACACAGAGGAACATGTCGACCCACAGCTGTCACTGATGTAACAGAGTGTAATAACAACATCATTAATCTCTTTTAACCCACAGTGCAGCCATGACGCCACTGAGTTGTCTGTTTGCTGACAATTTGCTGGCCTGAAAGAGTATTCTCTGTGGGGTAAAAGGACGATTTCTTTAAACTGCAGGCTAATACCATAAAGGTATAGTTTGTCATGTGTCATTTTTACAATATGTGATTATATGTTTCATTTCAGAAGTTCATTGGGTGTCTAACTGATCACATGGCACAATGTCTGAGAAACCATAGAGACCATAGAACCTAATTATGAAACTGCAGTCTCGCATTAGACAACAGGATCATAAGCACAAAGCTGGATTAAGAAAACTTTTAATTAATTCATGGATAACTGTGTGAATGAATGTACAAATCCTGGGATTGTGTTGGTGCTAATTATACTTTAATGAGAAGCTGTGGTCCAGCTTCCAGCCCTCTGGAGGCAAACAGCACATTCACAGACGCTGCGATAGCAACTAATTAATTTCACATTTAAAGTTACACCACAGTATAAATCTTCATCAGCATTCAAGGAACTATCTATGTGATGCAATTTGCATGTATTAAAGGAGCAGTGTGTAGGATTTAGCAGCATCTAGTGGTGAGCTTGCAGGCTAAAAACACTGACCAAATCCAGCCCGGAGCTTCATTTTATGTATCCCATGAGAACCTACAAGGAATATAATATATGTAACACAAATCTAAACTGCGTTATTGAATTACTGTCCCATAGTGCATCCAGATTTTCTTATTCAGGCACTGAAGATGTCCGCCAGATGTCAGGATGCTCTTTATAATCATAATCATATTATTTATATAGTACCCTTAAAAACAGGTTTTATTAAGTACTGTCACAGACAGAGTACCAAGAAAGACATATAACAAGGCCAAGACAAAACTAAGATAAAATTGAGGTAAAGTAAGAACAAAGCAAAAGACACAAAAATATAACAGAAAAAGAAAGAATGCTAAGAGATAAGAACAATAAAAACAGAAAAAAAAATGTGTCAATATAAATAGATAAAAAGAATGAAACAATAAGGATTTATAAAAGATGTCATCACATAATAAAAAGAAGATTTCATGTGATTGGTTCGTTATGAATATAAATACATATAAATAAAATAATAAAAATATTAAAAAGAGGATATCACATGTATCATATGCTCTCATGTACAGAGTGCGAGCACACATGCATCCAACAGAATACAGAGTGCAGTTCACGTAACGGCTACTGGTGTCATTAATAAGTTTTTTCTGAAATGATCACCTTTAAATTGGATATTTAAATATTAGAATATCAGTAGTAGTGTTTTAGCTGCATCATTTAAGCCTCTCTTTGATCATTTAATGTTGTCTGTGTGAATTCATGATATAATCAACTTTATGTGTGAGTATTAAAAAAAAGAACAGAGACCCCAAAGTGCAGCACAAATGTTGTTATCCAATCACAGCAAGACACATCTGCACACAGCAGCACCACAAAAATAGAAACTGAGATCAGGGTGCAGCCTAAGAGGATTGGTAGTTCATTCATATCACATTTAGACCGCATTTCCCAGCATCCCAGTTGCTTCCTATCATGGTCACAGAACTGTAAGTAGGACAGTTGAATGGCACATTTTTATTACAGTAAGTATGAGAATACAATTGTATACAAAAAGTAGTAAAGTAGAAAAGTAGAGAAAATATAAAAACTACACAAAAAATAAAAAACTACTAGAAAGTCCTTTACAGTACAACAGCACAGTATGAATTATCACCGTCTTGTGTCATTACAGGCAGATGTACAGTCGCATAACAATTCAGAAAATGGCACATTTTTGGCACAGCTCCGGTCTACAGCCATGCTAGCAGCTCTGTGAGGCTCTACTTAGGCACATTGGTTGGCAACTTTCAGCTAAATACCAATGTCAGCATGCTAACATCCTTTTAGCCCCATGTTTAGACAATTTTAGCGGATAACTCCGCAAACTCCGCTCATGCTAAAGTCGGGGTTAGCCTACTTTGGAATGTGCCAGGACTGTGGCAGTATGCAAAATTTCTTAGCCTGAGGCTAACAGCTTTCTTGGCCTGGAGCTAATAAGGTTCTAGACATGATTTCAGCACTGGGCTAAGTGCAGTGTTAAAAAAGCCTTAAAATGGCAAAATGGCACATTCCAAAGAGGGCTGAATCTGACTTTAATCTAGAGGTTGCTTATCCCCTGAAAATCTGCTAAACACAGGGCTACAATATTCTAGAATGTAAACAATCACAGGTTCGAACAGACATTTAACACGGCCAGTAGAAGTGTAGTGTGAATCATATAGCCCTGGGCTAACCTTAGGTTAGCAATTAGGCTTTTCACACCACACTTAACCCCAAGCTGTTTGCCCCAGGCTAAAAAAGCATTCACGCTGAAACAATCCTGGAACATTCCTGAGCTAAAAGTTAACCTTTGGCTTTTTTTTTCACACACACATCCAGGTTGAGGCCAGGATTCACACTGCACTTCTACTGCCTCTGGGTTAAATGTCTATTATTACAGAAACTGATGAGACCATTTGAGAAGGCTCTGTGATTGTTCTTTAATCTTTTAGCTCTGTTTCATACAGGCTCTGGGTTTAGTAATTTTTCAGGGGATAACCCTTCAAACTTGGGACTACCCTGCTTTGGGGTAGGGCCAACAAGCCCTTGGCTCAAGTCAGGGTTAGCCCACTTTGGAATGTGCCAGGACTGTGCCAGTGTGAAAGCTTTCTTAGCCTGTGGCTAAATGCAGTGTGGCCAAATGTGTTTGTAGAAAGGGGCTGAGTTATCCATGGTTGATTCCAAACCTCGGTTTAAGTATATGCTAAGAATATGCAGCCCTTTAGTAAACACAGAGACCAACACACTGCATGAAGCACCTTTAAGGACTTAAAACTGCAGCTGTTACCAAACACCTTTAATAATTGGCTGATCAACAGGTTCAGTATTGATCTATCGAGGCTGTACATACCGTAGATCTGCTGACTGCAGTTTTATTGAAATCACCACAAAAATTTCAGAAACTCAACAAAAACTTCTTCTGCTATCAGCCAAATAAAGATCTGACTCACTTCCAGTCACCCCAGGGTTTTTTTTGCCACTATAGCATTCTTCCATCGGCTGGAACAAAACCACCATGACTCAGCAGAAACATAAACACCACAAACACCAGGAGGGGTGCACACAAACAAAGGGAAAGGAGTTATATTTAATTCATAAGCTCTTGCAATGCAGGAAAACCAGATTTTCCGATACGCTGAGGCCTGGAAGCTCCACGCAGCTGGCTCTGGAGGATACCAGGAAAACGACAGCCAGGGAGAGACGGAGCAGCCGCCACGGGCACACATCAGACAGGAAGTGACTGCTTAGGCTGGTTAATGTCAGTGGATATTTACTGTCACTGGGTGGGCTGTTAGATCCTGCAGGGCACAGCTGCATTTCCCATAGGACAGCTCCATCTTAATGGGCAGCAAACACATAATGAAGCATGAGGGCGGAGAAATGGATGCAGTGGTAGTGACAGCCGAATCCATTTTCTCCCTGGGTATTGCCTCATCGTAACCTACAGTAGTGTTAGAGCGGTTTATCTTTTCTGCACAGAAAAAAAGGTGTTTTGAAACAAGCAGAGGAGGAAAGAGATGCTCTCAATTAGTGCTCTCAGTTTTTCCTTGAGAAAAAGGTCCTTCAATCTACAAACCCTCAAGAATCCACCAGTGCTTGTGAATTCTCTCATATTAGTTTGATTATGATTATTACAAAGCTCAGATAACAGCACACTTTTATTTTGAAATGATACAGGATTGCATACATTTGGAACATGACATGAAACCAGCTGGAATCAGGTCTTTAACCTGAAAAGAAATAGCTTATACAGAGCTCAGTTATTGTTTATGTATTGTTTGCTCTATTGATCTAAATTCTTTCTGCATAAATACATTTTCTGAAATTAGAAAAAAAAAAAAAAATCACCCACTAGCTAAACTCCCAAGTCCATCTAAACAAAATGGTGGACATTTAAATGTCTTTTTTTGATGCCGTTTTGTCCCAATATATACAGTATTATTATATTATATTGGAGAGGCAGACACCACTACAGCTGATATATTCAAAACTCTGCAACTCACACCTGAACAATCTAGATGGATAAATATCACTACAGGCCAGGGAAAAATATGTGTTTTTGATTAGGAGGGTGAATTGTTCCTTTGGCATTAGGACATTCCAAAACCCAAAGACTTTTCACTTACTATTTTTTTTTTTTTTTTTGGACAAAGAAAAGCAGAAAATCTTTTAACATTTAACACAACCACAATATTTTTGCTTGAAAAATTATTATCAAAATAGTTGACAACTAATTTTCTTTCAATTGACTACTCCAGTTAACATAAAAACATTCATTAGCTCAAATTTTCTTTGGTCCAAAACATTAACTGTATATGGACGACATGACAGCTCCTCAAAGTGAAATCAAATGATGTCTGTCATTTTAGATAGTTGTTCTGACACTGATGTATGCTTAAGTGTTGATATTTGTAATAAGTTTGGTGTTAATTAGTTAGTTGATGCTATAAAAGGGGTGTTTGACATCATGATTGACAGTCAATGGTACAAATCAAAGCTGTTTATTTCAGGGAATTTTTGAGTGAGGAGCGTTTGTACTGATCCGAGTACATCTGATCCAGGCTTTGCAGTCATTTGACAAAATGCCTGCATATAGTAAAACGTCTTCATGTCTTCATACTTGTATGTATAGATGTAATATAATTCAGATTTTGCACAAATCAGTGTTCAACTTTGGTGTAAATTAATGACATGTGGAATAATTCAGTGAAAAAGTCAGGTTGTGAAACTATAGTGAAATCTCATCTTAACATGCAAACATATTCACATTCACTCTGCAGTTTGTCAGGAAACACAACAGGAGGCAGTTGCTAGTGTATGTGTACACTCTTTGTTTGTGTGTGTGTGTGTGTGTTTTGAGGGGAGATGGGAGGTGATTTGCAGCCTAATGTCTAATGTCACAGGAAGCACCGGCAGCCATATTGATCATTTTTCATGCCCTGCCTCATTTCACTAAGAGGTCCAACCGAACCGCTGGTGGCGTTTTCAATTCACTTATGAGACGGAGAGAAAGACAGAGAACTGCAGCTCCAACAGCATCACACAAAGCAAACCCAAAGATAAAACAATGTTGCTTGTTCAGTTAATATGAACATTTCATTTATTTTCAATGCCCAGAATCAATAGTGTTTGCAAACAGTACAACAATTTTGATTTTTTTTTCCTATACAGATTTGAGTTGCATGTTAAAAGACAGGAAACAAATCAAACAAGTGCTGCTTTTAAAAAATCAATAACAGCACACTGCAAAGTTGTAAGACAAAAACAGCTTACGTATAAATTACAAAACCTCATTTACATTTTGTCAGTGAAGCTGATTCATTTTTAGCATTTAATTTTGAATGTCAACACAGCAGTTTGTCGTCCTCTACAGGCTGGGGAGTTATGCAGCAGCTTCCCTTAATCCAATAATTACTAGATATGATGTATTCTTTATTATTACCATGAACATAAGTATGTACATGGGATTGTGATGGGTAACATTTCCTGAGCAAATTTCTGACAACATTTTTTATTTCACATATAAACATATCCATAATAGATTAATTTCCATTAAGTACACCTCAATACTGTAAGTGTGTTTCCATCTGCCTGTTTTCCATTTGCGCATAAAAAAACCTGAGTGGAAATTCTACAAAAGTTGTGTATAGTTGTATTAGGTTAGTGCGCTGATAAAAGCAAAAGCTGACTGAGTGCGATGGTAACAGATCTGGTGAGAAAATCAGAACGTACATGAAGCAAACAGACTTGAACAGACAAATCAAAAATATATATGTTGTTTATGGTATTACTGCATCTTTTTTTGTCTTGTTCCATCTTTTACGTTGTTTTTTTGTTTTGTTATGACTTTTTTCTTTTGTTAACATCTTTTGGGTTGTTTTTCATCTTGCTGCATCGTTTACATTGTTTTTTGTATTTATGTCTTTTTTGTCTTGTTACGTCTTTAACTTGCTTTTTGTCTTTGACTTTTTTGTCTTGTGTCTTTTTGTTGTGTCTTTTAAGTCGTTTTTTGTCATTATGTCTTTTTAATGTTATGTAGTTTTGCTTTTGTTAAGCAAAAATGACTTGTACTTAATATGAAATGATGAATACACAAAGAAATTGCTGTGTAAAAAAGACTAAAAAGCAGAAGTACTGATTCAACTTCTTTACTCAAGTTAAAGTGAAAAAGTACAGGCTCTGAAATGTACTCAAAGTATACAAGTAAAAAGTAGCACTCTGAAGGACATTTTTACCAGCTGTTTCTGTGCAAAGCTAACTGAAATCCACCTTGTCTCCATGGTTGAGTCTTCCTCTTCGTCTGTTTCATCTTATTACGTCTTTTACGTCGTTTTCATTGTTACGTCTTTTTTCTCGTTATGTTAGGTGTACCTGCTTTTAGGTTGTTGTTTTTTTTGGCTTATTATGCCTTTTACCTTGTTTTTCATGTTTTTGGGCCTTTTTTTGTCTTGTTACAACTTTTACATTGTTTTTCACCCTTTTTATGTTTTTTTTTTTTTTTGTATTATTATGTTTTTCGTATTGTTACGTCTTTTTTTGTCTTGTTATGTCTTTTAGGTTGTTTGTAGTCTTGTTACAACTTTTAAGTTGTTTTTTGTCTTGTTAAATCTTTTAAATCATTTCTTGTATTGTCACGTCCTTTTTGTCTTGTTACCTTTTTTTGTCTTGTCTCATCTTTAAGGTTGTTTTTTGGCTTGTTATGTCTTTTACCTTGTTTTTCATATTGTTATGTCTTTTTTGTCTTGTTACATCTTTTACGTTGTTTTTCATCTTATTAGGTCATTTTATGTTGTTTTCTGTACTGTTACGTCTTTTTTGTCGTGTTACGTCTCTTAGGTTGTTTGTCGTCTTGTTACGTCTTTGTTTTTCGTCTTATGTCTTTTATTTCGTTACTTCTTTTACGTTGTTTTTTTGTCATCATGTCTTTTCTGCTTGTGTAATTTTTGACCTTAAATATGGTAATGATAATAATCTCAATATTTGCCAAAATTACCCTCATCATCCGCATAAGTTCCATCAAGCTCCTTCAGATGTCATTATCCATTCCAAAAACCTGTCCTCACTTCACCTTTGTCTCTAAGAAATGACACAGGTTTTTTCCTTTGTTGCTGGGATTGGTGAGGAAGGTGTAGAAGCTGATTTGTATTGGTACTGGTAAGCACTACTACTTGAATTATAAGATGACGTGGGTCGGGATGAGGCTGTGCTGGGTTGGTAAGATGATGTGAGTTGGGATGAGGCTGTGCTGGGTTTGTAAGTGGACGTGCTGGGTTGGTAAGATGACGCGGGTCGGGATGAGGCTGTGCTGGGTTGGTAAGATGACGCGGGTCGGGATGAGGCTGTGCTGGGTTGGTAAGATGATGTGAATTGGGATGAGGCTGTACTGGGTTTGTAAGTGGACGTGCTGGGTTGATAAAGTGATGTTGGTTTGGATGAAGCTGTGCTGGGTTGGTAATAGGTTGCACTGGATGAATAAACTGATACAGTGGGCTGAGGAGTTACTCGAGGTGCCGGTACTGGTGTTGGTGCCACCACTGGTTTCGGTGCCGGTGCTGATGCAGTACCATATAAGGAAACGAGCGGGTGCGTGGTCTTGTACTGCAGCAGGTACTCGGGGTAGATCTGGTGTTTCTCAAACACAACATAGATAGAAGGGTCAATTACGTTGTCTACGCAGCTGTCAAAGAAGTTTACGTCCCCACCGTCCTTGGAAGGAGGCCGACGGTAGTCTGAAGACCCTTTAGTGTAGTCTCCCACCAGCACCCGTGAGATGAACATGGATCTGACGTCAGAATCACCGGTGTAGCTGTGCGAGTATTTGGCATCCCGGGCAAAATAACTACCTGAATTTGAACAAAGAAAAAGATTTAAAATTTTTGGATTATTCTATGATTCATCTGCAGATTAAAACAATTTATGTGTTTGGTCTAAAAAAGTAAAAACAAAGTTAAACTATTTTTTTCACAAGCAGAATTTCCCAACACCAAAGGTCTAATCTAGGGTTGGACCCATGAAAACAATTTCAGACTGCCTTTTGATATTAAGTCAAATACCAGACCAGACTGATGACACCAACTTTTAACACTGGGTGTCGCACATGACTCAGCAGATCTCAGGTGGAACATAATGACAGTCCATGAACGAGGCAGGTTCACATTCCTGAAAGTCTTGTCATTTCTATTAACAACATAATGCAGTTACTTTATCAAGGCAAAGGAGAGTGGATCATATAGAGGCTTTGTGTGTAACTTTCCATATGCAACGTTACTGACTGCACTGACTATAGCTAGCTCTGTTAGCTGCCTCACTAATACAACAACAGTCACAGACATTACAGACAGTTATATTAGACTCATATTGAAAAGAGAAAATGATAAGGTCATTTTTATTAACTTTCCAACAATGTATTTCACAAGCTAGTTAGCAACTTAGCTCTGCACCACCATGTACTCAAGCCATGATGTGCATTCTGCTGTAGACTCTGCCCACATTTCCTATGATGCCTGTTAAGTTACTCGGCATGTTAGAACTCATAGCAAACAGTTTGCTGTTTTTTAATGTTACAAAAAGCTAAAATTCATCTGAGCATTTCATAGTGAGAAAAGTTGGTTTAGTCGGTTAGTCTGGATCAAATCAGTAAAACTGTAAACCAACCCAAGCCTAGTCTAAACCCAAAGATATTAAATGCAACATTCACCACAAAAAATCAGCATATCAAGCTGTGAAGCTAAAAGTAACAAATTTGGCATTTTAAAAAGATAAATGACTTCATAACAACCGAGTGACTATCAGAAAACTGCTGCAGTTTAATTTCCAGTTGATCAGCTGCTATATTTAGCATGTTGTGCAGCTAACGTGGCTACTACGACGGACAGGGGTGATGCTGGGCTAATGTTCTCATATTGAGGGACAAGTGAAACTGTGAATGTTAAACCTCATTTGAAGTCAACTAAATAATGGCAGTAGTAGGTCTGATGCAGGAAACTGTTTTTTCTTGTTTCTTTTTGTGGAACTTTACACTGTAGTGCTAACGTTAGTTCAGCTTGTGTTAGTTTCATTATTACAAGGAAACCCATTGTGCGCTGTGCCAGCATGTGCCCTGACAGGTAACTCTGGCTACATGTGAGAAAGAAATGGTCAAACTGCAGGAATTCAATTGCAGTGTTGTGTAACTCTGACTAGTACCCAGCAGCTAATTTGTTTTGCAGGAAGACCAGATCCACAGTTAATGCTACATTTAGCATTAGTGCAACAAATATTGCACTGCCACTACAGGGAAATTACATCATTGCAACAGCTCTAGTGCAAATTGTATGTGAAGTTTAACTTTTAGGATTAATCAGATTGACTTTCTTTTTAATTTAATATAACAACTGCACATGTTCTGTTATCATATCACCATGTACTCAAGATGAATATTTCTTCAACTCACCTTTGCCATAAGCAGTTCCATGAGTTCCACAGATTCTCCAGTCAAAGTTGGCGCGGCAGATGACGTCCACGAATTTAGTGTCAGTGCCATGAAAAAGCTTTTTTTCTGTCACATTGCGTCCACCGTTGTTCTTCTTCATCTGAGTTTTCTGCCTTAATTTAGCAAAAAAGACATCAGAAAACTTCAATTAAGATGATACATTTAAGAACGTAAAGTGAAATGACTTTTGGTGAAGAACACTTATATCCTGAACTTTTCATTCATAAATGAAAGAATTTTTCTTCTTCAAAAAGTTAGTCTTTAACAATCAGACAGTAGTAATCTGAGCAGATACGATAAGTTAGCTGAGATATTAAACACTCAAAGAGATTAGTGTTTGAATGATAAGTCTGCAGACCAAAAAATATTTTAAAAAAATATATATATTACATACACACATAAATGTGTATTATACATGCATATAGTATACATACCACTGAAAGACCTCCCAAAGGGCTTTGTTTTGAATCCTCTCAATTTTGACGATGTCAAAACCTCTCATGGTTTTACAGAAAAGAGCTTCAATCTCCTTAAATTCATCTGAGGCGCGCTGGAGGGAGACTCCCTGGACAAAAAAGAAAGAGAAAATAAAATATTTTTCTAAGGAAAAAAAAAATCAATAATCTCAAAAATTACTTGCAATAAGTGATTTTTTTTTTTTTGATATGATATGACATCACATTTGATATGGAGAATTTGCTTGTTTCCTATTTACACAGCCAACAGCTGTGCAGAAACATGGTCATGTGCCGAATTAACATTCACTCTTGTGACTCCATTTTTGGTCTCCACCCACTTCTGAGGGAAATATGTTGTTCTTTATTGTATCTGCTAAATCCTGCTTTAAATATGATCACCAGCTATTTGTTCACTGTGTGCCTGCTGTTTGGTGCTGAGCAAATAGTATACAGTGAGTTTTTAGGACTGCGCACAGAAAATCACGCCTCTTGTGGGCAAAAATGACTCTATGAGAACTGTGAGACTGAGCCAAAACCGTAAAGTTGTGCCAGACAGCCAACAAATTCTGAAAGTTGCTATAAAGCGCTGTAAAGCCAAGAGGAGGTTCCTTTCACTTATTCATTTGATACATTATTCTAATAAAAATATTGATTATAGCTGCTTTAATTGGATCGACACCCTTTACTGCCACTTAAATTTAATTTTCTAAATTATTTTTTTTTTATGTTTTTGATTCTTATATATATCTACAGAATGCTGTTCTTTGTTTTGTACTTGTCTTTTAATAGTTATAACTACGTCATAGCTGATTATATACATAAAAAATGAGTAGTGCTGAAATTCTCTCAATAAAGGACCATATTTCTTATTTAAAAAATCTCAGTTTACACCAATGGAAAATCATTTTGGAGTGACAGGATTGTCTGCCAACAAGATATTAAAATAGTCTTATGTAGCTTAAAGGCCAAACGAGCAAAAGAAAATGAAATTCTTGCATGTTTTAAGTCTTGTTAAGTTTTGTTACTCGCAAACTCAAAGGCTGCAGGTTCTCCACTAGACTTGCGTCACCTGCAGCTTTAGAAGTGCGCGTTTCACTTTTATTATAACTGCACATCTACAGGGCAAAACTGCTGCTGCAAATTCTTTTGCCCACAGGTGGTTCAGGTTGGACTGGAACTGTTGTGTGGCTCTGCAGGTAGACGATGTTGGCCTGGTTTCAAGTGCTTCACATCAGGAACACTGTGTCCTCGTTAGAAAAGTTCTTTTCACTCCTCCCAGGAAGACTTTTCTCTCCACTATTTTATATTTTGGGTTATTGATAAAAAGAAAAGTAATTTTTATCTATTACTAACACAGGAGGAAATGGTGTATTTGTTGGGGACTATTTTCAGCAGCGGATACACATTTTGTGGGATTTTATGTGGGAAATAAACAACAGTGGCAAGTTCGTCACCTGGTGCAACAGTGTGGCTCATTGTGTGGTTTCATTAGTTTTTAGCAAACAACTGAACTCTATGGCACAGAGGAATAACACACACTTTTCTTTTAGCAGGAATTGTTGGCAATAAGAGAAGTACAGATTATTATTGCCAGTCTCATCATTTAAAGTCATTTTGCTACAAAACTTAGCTTCACTTATAGTAGCTTAAGTTTGTAATGTGTGCATGGAGACATGACAAAAAAGCTGTGGTTATTATTAAGGATTTGTTTTTTTTTTCTGTGGTGCTGATGACCCCACAATGCACAATTGAAATGAACATAGTGGTCCAACAACATTGGCGTGTTCTTTTCAGGAGTCACACTTTTATTTCTTGGTAGTACAGTTAGACAAAGCATTAAAAGGAACATGCGGATATCCAATCAGTGTTAATTTATTGCTTTAATTGACTACATTTACCATCAGCACTGAATGGATATGCAAATGAAAAGTGATGAAGTTTCCCTTTAATTTATGCTGAATATATAATAATAACAACATACAATGTGGAACTGAGACAATTATAGATTAAAATACAGGAATGTCTTATTTTTATGTTAATATTAGAAGCTTCAGCTTTCCAGGTTGATGCAAAACAACATTGATTTTTTTTCACCTCTTTTGTTAGAAACTCACATCCAGAAAAACAAACAATAAGCAAATATGGACATCATGAAAATTATCATATGGATTAGGTTACTTCTAGCAGTTAAGGCCCAAACTAACTGAAAACAATAATTGACATGCCTTGTTTTACTGCAGGCATCGGATTTAAAATGCCAACACCACAGAAGCAGCAGTATTTTGAGAAAAGGTTGCTATTCATATTTATCTGTTTATGTAATATGTTATGTTAATAGGAATTTATTTCTTTAATAAACTGTTGTCCTCTGTGACAAGTGTCTGTCTATATCGGTGTGTGTAAGTGTCCAGCAGGAAATGAGCACCAAACTCTCTGGACAATATGCAGTTTTGATATGTGTGATTATTCCTGATCTATTTTACATGACCACGATGCATAAGCACTGTAATTTGTGTGTGCGTGCGCACACAGTGGGAGTGGATGGGCAAAAGAGATAAACAACTAGAGAGAGTGTGACTGCGATCAAAGCAGAGGGACTGAAGTTTAGCAGTGAAGTTGTCTAGTGGCAGTAAATGTACAGTTTGCCCACGAAAACACTGCAGAAAAAGTCCAAGATGTTCCTGTGTTTTTCTTACCAGCTGCTAGGTAAAGTGAAGGGAGAGTGCCTTTTTACCAGGCACAAGCCACAGGTTTACATGCATAATGTCAAAAAGAAATAATTAAAAGATTAGAAGTCTAAATAAATGCTTCAAGGCACGTTTATGCCTGTCTGTTTTATACAAGGCACATGTAGCTGTTGGAGACAGTGTTTGTTGCACTAGACACGCAAAAAATGTGTCTCATTTGCGGTCGAGACAGGGGGTTAGTTAATAACTTCAATTTTCAACAGTTTGAGAACATTGTAAACTACAGAAGACAACAAATTGAACACCAAAATACCCCGAGAGAGAGAGAGAGACTGGGCATCGTAGTTATTATTAGTTAATAATGCACTCCAGTCTGCAGTGTAGTTCATACTTCACAGATAAAACACAGTGTTACTGTACAGTAACATTAGATAAAAAATGTTTTTATATCACGTGGACACTTCTGTCCATATTTGCACATTCCCTATATCTGCTGTGTCTGATCACACTTTAATTTTTCCTCATGTCCATGCCCTTTGTTCCTTTCAGCTCTGTAAAAACAGGGACTGTGGCTGCAGATAAAAGCTGAAGTCCTAATTTGATGTTCCAAAATTGAAACAAGGTCTGAATGGTGGCATCAAGGCAGTTTGACGCACTTTTGGTGCATGTTCAGCCAATTTAAACAACAGGTACACATCAAAATTCAAGCTTTAGGACACTTTCAGCACCTTTGAACCTTTACACTAGTTAGTAGTGTTAAACTATCTATTAGCTTGTTTTATATATTTAATAGCATGCACATTCACATATAGTTTGATGGTGTAGTGTATTCACAACACCTTGAATCCTGTTTCAGGGATCTGTGTCTTGTCCCAGTGACCTGGTATAGCAGCCAAGTTTGCTCCAACAGGCCGTCTGTGGACAGAAAACAAACCAGGATTAGTTTTATTGAGAGGTATTTTGAATAAAATGTTTTTTTTAAAAAGAGTGGGATCAACACAGTATATTTAGGATGTCGTACCTCACTCTCCTTGTTTGGACATCAGTGGCAGACACAAACTGGGGCCGTCTTCTCACAAGCCTCTTAGTGGTATACTGTTTGTTTGTTTGTATCATGTCTGAGGAGAAAAAAAATGACACAATTATAATTCTGCTTTCATACTTGAAAACTGCACAAATGTGTAAACACGGAGATCAGTTGCATAATCTTTGTTTACCCTGGAAACTGAGTGAATATGTCTGTGAGCCGGCTTTGAACTCCACCACATCTTTGTCATTGTCCAGGAACTTCTGCTCCAGTTTAGAGCTGTCCATGTCTGCTGGCTTGTGTCCACCGTCCTGCCACACAAGACAGAGAAGTCTGTTTTTACCTCAAGGTGGTATTGTATGCAAAAATTTCAGTTGAATTATTTTTGACTGCAAATCAGCTGATGGAATGTTTCCAAAGAAAAAAGTTCCACATTTTAGGAATTTCACCAATTTTCTTGTCTTTCTGAGAGTTAGAGGAGAAGGTCAACACCACTCTCATGTCTGTATGCTAAATATGAGGCTACCAGAGGAGTGGATGGAGGGGGAATCGGTGGGGTCAGGGACTGTTTTTGACTATAAAAAAACTACAAAATTCAGCTACCATTGTTGTCATCTCTGTGAGGCTGCCAGGCAACCAACAGAGTCAAGAAATAGTTTAACTGTTGATGCAGCAGCTTTTTTTTATAATATTTTGGGAAAATGTACTGAATTTAAGAATGTGGCCTAAAAATTCAAGACTTCAATTTATTAAAGTGAAATGTGAGGAACACTGTGAGTCTGCAGTGTGGTCCAGGATTAGGATTTTCATCAGATTTTTCGTGCCGTGTTCAGATCCCTCTCTGGAAGTCTGAAATTGTAGCTTCAAGTAATGTTCTTTTTGAAAGTGTGAACCTGGAGGACAAAAGATTAAGAGATGAGAAGGACTCAAAGTTGGACAATCGATCAACTATAGCTGAGGGAACTCCACCAAAAGCCTTTAAAACTTTTAAAACTATTTCTCAATCCATCGTTTCAATATGAGCATGACAATTTCAAATTTATGCAGTCTGACAACAATCTGCGCTGCTGCTAATCTCTTTCCTCAGAGATGCTGCCACACAGCCTGTGAACACAGCCCAGGCACTGTGGCAGCATCTCTGGATTTTTGTGTGGATGTAGAGCCATAAAAGATAAGATTAAAACTTTAATGAAGTGCATGGGTAGCAGCTTAAGCAACAGAATACAGCAGGGGAAAAATGCCTACTATAAACATTAAGCAGATAAAACAGAATGTAAAGAGTTGCAGGGTTATGTAAACACACACAGTCGTCAGTTCAGCGCAGGTTTAGTAGACCACGAGTGGGAGAGATAAAGTGGGAAGTTCAGACCTGATTTGAGTTTTTACATTTCTGTCCCTTTAAAAGTCAGAATCTGAGGCCGCTGCTCTCCACGAGTCTAACAACTACCCACAGCCAGTGTCGCTCAGATAGCTCAGGATTGCATCAGAAGACTAATATCACATTATAAATTCCATTTCAGAGCAAAGCTTGGACAGCCTCACTTCTTTCTCATCGCGGGCAAAATTTACCAGAGTAAGTTTGCTGCAGTGAGTTGTTGTCACTACAGCAGCGTGTAGGGTTGTGGTACGCCGACAAAATGTCACTGACGTCGAGGTAAAGTGGCCATTTTTAGCCCAAATCAGCTCCACTAGCTTCGCTTGCCGAGGCATGTTGTCAGTGTGCATATCTTCAGTGAAAGTGTTGGCTGCTGCTGCTGTTTCATGCTGCTGCACTGTTTGCCAACTCACGCTGTTATCTATTAGGGAACTCTTTCAACAAGGAAGGTTTTAATGACGTGGCATTATCAAGTTCAAACTCTGATCAGCCGTAAAATGGTCAGACTGGTTGCAATAGCAGTGCTGCAGACTGGCAATACTGGAACATCCCTATGTATGAATATTTACCAAATAGCAAAACAAACGTAGCTCATGAGAAACAAAGTCCTCCTGTTCCTTCCTGAAAATGAGATACTCTAGTGTGACAAGATGACCTTCAAAATACATTAACTGGGTTTTAGCCACTTGGGGGATGGAACAAAAAAAGCTATAAACGCAACATTTCATTGTTTTGTATGGTGAACGTGTTAGCAGTTGCTTATTTACACAGCTGTCAGTTAGCAACATTAGCATTCATTATCCCTGCCAGGTGTAAACTGGGAGGGGATCATATAAACGCTTCTGCATGTGTGTGTGTGTGTGTGTGTGTGTGTGTGTGTGTGTGTGTACCTCTGTACCAACCAGACATTTTTTGATGCACATTCATGACTGTATGCTGAGGGACCTCTGTGATTCAGAATTAAACTCCTTCAGAGACTTCACTACAAACAATATATGAATCTGGACAGACGTGGATGTAAACTGGCAGTTGTGGTGGCATTGCAGTAGGTGCTTCACCATCTGTTACTGTGCAGGGATCTGCACTTTACTGACTGACATATTTTGGTTAGGAGTTGTGTTTGTAACCACCTGATGAATGTAGTTCTATTTTTCACTCTCTTTTCTGCTGTTTTGTTTTTCTGATGGAATTATCTGCCTTTAACCACTAAATGCTTGACTATGTCCATTAGCTTCCAGCTAAATTTGTCTGTTGGGTGTTTGGTGCTGAGCAGGTAGAGGAAGGTTTTAGGGGTCTTTTTGCAGAAAAAAGTTTGAATGCTTTGTCCTGAGAAGATATTTGATAGGAGACAAAAGCAAAGTGTGCAATAACACCAGAACAAAAAGCTGAAAAACACTACAAAGTGCTGTAAGGATACAGGGAATGGGCAGCAATTCTTTGTGCCTTCAAACTAAAAATGAGCAACTCCTGTTACTCACAGTTGACGCGTACGTGTTCCATTTTCCGAACTCGTCCTCCCAGTACCAGACCCACTCAGTGGTGAGGATGAAGGTTGGCTCGAGCAAAGAGTTGATGGTTGACAGTCGTCGTACTTTCTTAGGCCCACAGGTCATCGTGTCAAAATGCACAGGTGGGCTGGTAGTACTAAAGACAGCAAAATGAGTAACTATTAATTCATAAAAATTCAATTCAGATTTTTATAAGCAAATAATCTATTGTGTTACACCAACACATTAGTTTGTTCAAACAATCCCATTGCAATGGAAAACAATGGGTGAGTGTTTACATATACATGTTGACATTGTTGAGTTTAGGAATATCTTTCTAGAACTACAATCCCATTAAATGTTAGCAGCAAGTACCTGTATGTGTTTTCAGGGTCACAGTAGTCCTTCTCAATCTTCTCATTATCAGACATGACAGTCCACTGATCGTTCTCTCTGATCTCCCATCTGTACGGCATCTTGTCATGAGCTTTAAAGCATTTCTCTGAGAACACACCGGTCATAAAAACCATCTTTAATGTCACTGCAGCAAACTGATGTAACGATCCCTTTACACTACACGACATAAGTGGAATTATTGTTGTTGTGATTGCTACTCACCCTCATGTTTACAGTGGCCTTTGATGAAGTACATGCATATCTCAGTTTTATCTAAAAGAAAGAAAGAAAAACAACACTTTAAAGGGTTGTTTTGTTTTTACATTTCACATAGTTCCTTCAGAGAACACTTTCAATCAAAGCTTTCGCAGCCGGCGTAGTTTACCTCTGACAGGCCTTGGCCTCTCTCTTCTGTTCGGCCCATCATCGCCGTTTGCACCTTTGTTGACAGCAGCCAAGAGGTCATTAGTGGAACGGGTTTGTGGCAGCGGTTCATGGTCGCCCCTGTTGCCGTGGTTGCCACCTCTCCCTCTAGGAGCAGTTTTACTCCCCCTTCGTGTTTCTTTTCTGTTCCGACCATCCTCGCTGCTAGCATCAGTGTCGTTGGCAGCAACAGAGGAGAGGTCACTGGTGGAGGAGTTTAGTTGGTCAGTGTTGCCATCGGATCGTCCAGTGTCAGTGTACAGGTCTAAGTCATCGATGTCAGCAAGGATGTCACTGGTGGATAAGGTACGCTCCTGGTTGCCCAGGTTTCCTCTGTTGCCTCTGTTACCTCTGTTGCCCCGGTTTCCCCTATTGCCTCTATTGCCTCTATTGCCTCTGTTGCCCCGGTGACCACCTCTCCCTCTGTACCACATTGCAGTGTTGTCAGCAACAGAGGAAAATGCACTGGTGGAAGATGTCGGTTGCCGCTTTTGATGGTTGCCCTTGTTGTCGGTGTACTTCAAAGCCTGTATATTTGCATAAACTGACCTCAAGGACAGGAGGATGTCTAAGGGCACGCTTCTCTCCTGCAGGTTTTTCAATGGCTGTGGCGCAGTAAATTCATGATTCCTGTAGCAGCTGCAGTTACGGTTCGGGTACTTCTCACAGATGTGCAGTCTCTTGCAGTCATTACCATCCTGACACCGGCCAAATTCACCTTCACCGTTGTTGTAATCATAACATATCTGGAGTAGGGACAAAATGTGGTTAAAATCAAGCAAATGAAAAGGCAACCACAAACTACTTTATAGACACAGATATAATCCTGCTAAACCCAAGTGTTGCTAAAGTCAACAAAACTTCAGGTACTCAAGAACAGTGGTTCTCAACCCGGGGTCTTGAAATAGTTCATGGAGGGTCACCAGATGGTTATGGAGAATAAAATAAAACATTGTGGTAAGCAGCAGGGAACAAGAGAGACAGGGGCCAGCTGTCAAACACATCAGCCCCTTAATGACATTCAACATAATGATGCTGGCCTTCTCCAAAAGTTTTCTAGTAAAAATGAAAGTAGTCCTGGTGAATTCTACTGCAGAAAGAAAGTAGTTCCTACATGTAACTGCTCACAACAAGGTCTGTGGATTATCCTGAGTAACTGGGTCATGATGTTTGGAAAAAGATGTTGGTTTTGAATTTTTCAAATCTATTCTACAAGCCCAGTGCCATTTAGTCACATTACATTCAAGCAAAGGTAGACGTCTCTACAGCCGATATCTCCGAAACTCTGCAACTCACACCAAAAGGATAAAGGAAGGATAAATAGCACTACTTTTGTGAACTGTCCCTTTAACCAATGAGCTATAGCCAGTTATGCTAGCTATCATATGGCACCTTCTGCAATATGGAGTTCTTGTGGGGGTCATGAACACCAACCTAACTATCCTGGGTCGTGATTTAAAAAAGTAATAGGGGTCTGTCTCACGATACCAAGGGTCCATAAAAAGTTTTCAAATTCATTCATTTGAATTATTATTATATTTAAAAAATAATTAATTAACCAAAGACTTAATTATGGCCTACATGTATTTTATGATTAGACTTTTAGCAATCATTACTTATTTACACAAACCATTTCTTTTGCACAAACAATTTTATAGGCTTATAAATGCTCTTTTTATATTTTTTTTAATTATTTTATATCATTTATATTTTATGGGTATATTTTAGAACCCACAAGACCCACTTTTTATTTTATGCACTAAGAGTGAAGCACTCTCTCTGCATGTGTGTGTATGCATGTTATGTGTGACATGGTGCAGATATTTTTGATTTATGTCTAATATCTTTCTAATACATTTGTCTTGTGTTCATTCACATAACTAAGACAACAGGAAATAAATTATGTCTTTTATTCCAAGGGATTTATGAGGGGGTGCCCTGGATACTTTATACTGTCCTTGGCTGAGAAAAACAAAAATCTTTGCTCTTTCTAGTAATCATATTTTCAAGATCTCTCCATAGAGGCAACAGATGGTTAGTTAGTTCTGGTCCACTCAGCGACCGATCAAACAGATCTGATTTGACAATATGACAACTCCTTTGAAAATATTCCCATACCCCTTTTTCCTTCATAGTCTCTACTCTGAATGCAGCTTCTGGATGTAGTCAGACTTACAGGAGGCAGGATCCTGTCGTCGCTCTGCAGCAGCAGTGTGCACAGCTCCGTCCTGTTCAGGCTCTCCAGCTCATGTTCTCGCAGTATCCTCTGATTGTGATCAGAGCCCAGCTCATGGGAGAAGTTACATCCTCGACTGTCAAAGAAAACAACACACACAGTTCAGTCATGAGTCTGAGCCTGAAACATACAGTTGCTCAGCGAAAGAGTAGATTCCTATATGATGTATTGCACAACACATTTAATTAAGCTACATATTGGATGAATATGGATTTATTATGCATTCATGTGCTGCTTGGAAAGTCTACAGATAGTGTTGCTATTATCAAAAATGAGACATAAAGCTAACTACACAGCAGCACATTTGAACAAACAAGAGTTATAGCCATGGCTCCAAAGAGGAAGTGAACATGTTTTTGTTGTGTTTTAGACTTGACTGATTCAGAAGTTATCTACAGTCATATGCTTACAGGTCTAAAGGTCACCATTACATCACATATCTGATTTGCCTGACTGCTGTCAGATGACTTCGTATGAAATTTCAAGCGCAGGATTGGTATACTGCATTTGGTTGTTCTGCAAGTCGGCCTATAAACGTTGAAACAAGAAGGCAGAGTATGTGACAAACGTCAATCTTTAAGCAACAGTTTGCAAAAAATTTGCTTTCTTGCTAATAGTCAAGAGAAGATTGAATCCACTTGCCTGTTTATATGGTAATATGTAGGAGCCTGATAGCTTAGCATACAATAAAGACTTAAAACAGGCAAAACTCACACTCCAAGTTACTGCACCCGCTTAAAACCATACTGTAACACTTTTACACTTGACTGAGCTAAGGAAACAGGTGATAGCTCCATATTTAGTGTAGAGACATAAGAGTAGCATCAATATTCTCATGTGACATTAACGCTCTGGCAGAAGTGAATAACCTAAGCAGTCTTCCCAAAATTGTCAGGCTTTGCAGCGTATAGCAGTGAGCTTGCAAACTGCAAAGAGCTCGTCTCATCCTCGCCTCGCCTAGCGTGTAGGGGACTCTATCATGACCGCGAAAACTCTCAAGAACAACTGTTTGGTTTCCCCGTTTTGGTCTACCATAGAGACATGGTGGTGCAGCGTAGTGGCCTCTCTGAAAGAGGACCTGCACCCTCTGTGGATATAAAACACTCATTCTAAGGTAACAAAAACACAACGATTCTTATTTTCAACTGATTATACACCGATAAAAACATACTTATGAAATTATATTCCACCTCAGGGTCCCCTTCCATTCTATTCAGCGTACAACCTTTCTAGTTAGTCAACATGCACAACAGCTGGACAGTGACTCTGTTTGACCTGGATGAACAGATAATTAGTACCATTGGTAAACACCTTTGTTTACACAACTATTTCATGTCAAATTGGCTGCTGTAGAAACAGTCTATCACTGCACTTGGAGGTACTAGAAGAGTTTAGTTTGCTTGGGTTGGAGTCCCGTTTCCAGTGTTTGAGCTAATAGATTAAGATTACAGTTTGTGGCCACATTAGCTTTACATTACAGACATGAGACATGGTGTCTTCTCTACTAATTCTCCTCCTGAAGTTTTGCTAAAATGTCAGATTACTCCTTTAATAACATTAACTTTGAAGCTCCCTAAAAAAAAACAAAAAAAAAAACAAGTGACCACCAAATTTTAACAGTAAAAGGTGTCAAGTTAACCTGTAAAGCCACATAATGTCCCTTTAAAAAAAACAACTTTATTGATAAAAATTTTAAAGTGCAAAGAGGGAAAGTTAATGTCAAGCTACAATCGAAGTGTCGGACTTTGCCAGCAGTGCCTGAACGCACCACGTGCTCCAAGGCCTTTTAAAGAGATAGACATTCAATGCAACCGCATGAAAGTCCGATTAAACGCAAAAAGCAACATTTGACAGCGGTGTCATTCATTTAATAGTTTTAAACATGATGATAAATGATGAAAAAAATGCTGACAACATGGATTTCAGAAATAAAAGTTCATTTGAAGACCATCTCTGAAGCGGTTTCAGGCCTCTCCCACTTCCAGCATCACCAGTAACATCAGGTTAACACGCCAGTTTGAGGCTACATAACTCTTTACTTAAAGCGAAACATATTTACCGCAACTGAATGAAGCGACATGATCCGGTGAAGAGGTAGTCTTTACACAGGTGGAGCCCCCTGCATGTCCCCGGACAGTCTTTGGCTCTGCACAGCCTCACTCTGGTCCTGGCCACCACCTTCGGCTGTCCGAACGGGCAGCACGAAACAAACTTATCCTTGTTACCAATTATCTCCGTCACAGGGCCCAGATTATACACCAGCTCATCGGTGTTCACTGCGCCTTGATTGGCACAAATAAACTTCAGTATTTCAGGCTCCAACATCTCGACGCTGCTGCTGTGTTTCCTTCCGCCAACAAGCAGGAGAAGACGGCAAACTGCTGACTGACTGCTGTCTTCAGTGAAGTGGGACAGTCCGGTATCATTTCTGATGATTGGAAACCGAAACTTAACTATCAGTAGCAGGTTGATGCTGTAGTGCTGCTGTTGTCCGCTTGGGGGCGTCCCCGTGTTATATGACCTCACACAGCCGTGGAGCATGAGGGCAAAGATCTCCCTCTGTTTTTCACATGAATACTGTGGAAAAATTCAGATCCCTCAGTTCTTGAGATCTCTACTCTGAACAGTAAAGACACATTAGATATATACATTACAAGTAAATTACAAATATAGGAGTTCCAGACATTTACTAAAAATAAAAACTAAAAAAAGTAATTTGGTTTGGTTTATTTATATTTATTTATTTATATCGCACCTGATCAGTTATCTCAGGTTACTTTTCAAATAGAGCAGGTCTAGACTCTTTATAATATTACTTACAGAAACCCAGTAGTTCCCACCAAGAGCAAGCACTGAGGCAGCTGTGATGAGGAAAAACTCCCTTTAAACAGGCAAAAAGCTCAGGCTGATCCAGACTGAGGACACATTATATTCTGCCACCTGGTTGCCATTGTTTTTCTTGTTGCGGTAGTTTCTAAAACTGAAATTAAACATGATTTAATAATTTGAATACTCTATAATTTTAGGTTTCTGACCACCAGCGAGTAATGACTTCTCAATTTTCAAAGTGTCTGTAATCTGATTACTGTGTTTGTACAGTAGGTGTGTGAGATTACATTTGCCACTTTAATAATCCGATTACTGGGATCCCATCAATGCAGTGTGTTGGTCCCACCAGTTTAGAGCCCTCCTAACACAACATGGTTCCTTTTATTTTTGTGAAAACATTGAAATCCACTTCAATCCATTTCTAGTTATATTCTCATTGCTGTCAAAATGATAATTTATCTGAAAAATTGCTTAATTTAAACTGTAAAAAGGACCGACGTGAAAAAGAAGACTATTCAGTACCAATTTCCAGCTCAAATAGAACAAATTGGATATGAATACTTGTATGTAAATATATCAGTGCCTCTAAAGAATACCATCCTTGCCTTCCAAATACAAATCAGTCCCTCAAAGATTTTGTGGACTTTCTTTGGGACTGTTGCTGCTTAAAATACCTGATTTCATGGCAGCTTTTCAAAAAAAAAAAAAAAGGTTGTGATCCATGTTGCAGTGTTTTTAGATGTTTTTGTTGAAAATGAAATTGCAGGAGCAAGTTGAAATTGGAAAAAAGAAAAGGGAAATTGCATTTTTTTTGTAGAATTCAATTAAAACAAAGGCAACTTGTCCCAGGGAATAATAAAAATAATAATAATAAATGTGGACTTTGTTCTAAGTGTCCTCAGTAAGCAAAAATGCTCAGAATTAGAAAAATAAAAGCAAAATATGCTTTATTTGTGAATGAAGAAGTGCACCTTAGGGTATTTCACAAGAAGCAAGAGCTCAAACTCAGTCAAAACAGCAAGCACAAAATTTAAAAGCCCATAGGGCACTGATAAATGCCAACAACAATGACAAATCATGTGTTCTTTTCAGTACAGGTGACAAAATTAAAAATTAAAATACAACAAATAAAAATACAACACTGAGTTGGTTCTTTGAGATGTACATGTAGCTCATATGCATGGGGGACTGCTAGGATTGGTGAAAACTACCACGATTGGTCAAATTAGTGGAAAAGTTGCAGTGTTTGGATCAAGGTAATGATAAAAAAAAATTCTATTACATCTACTGTGAGTACATCATGAAAAAAACATTAAATGAAATAACATAAAACATCCAAGTCCAATTATTTACCAGGTCTCAGTCTGCAGCATCAGGATGAACATTCATCATCCCTCAGCTTCACTTGCAGCACATTTCCCATCAGGCTCGTCTCTTCCCGTCACCCTCTCCCTGAAGAGAATGTACATATGATCTATCCATGACTTTCTCTTCTTACACCATCTGCTGCCACCAGAATCCAGATTCACTGTCAAATCTGACCTGGAGGGTCACAGTGGCTCAATACACATTAGCAGTACATCTTCATGGTCCAGTAATCTGCGGTGCATACCAAATTATCAAGGTGTCCAGGCTGGGGACCTCTGTGGCACGTGAGATGCTTCCACACAGGGTATAAAGAGGAGTCACTGTGTGGTTTGATGTGATGAAAACCACGTGTATTCACCAGATCTCAACTAAGTCAAACAGCTGTGGGAGATTTCAGATGTTCTTTCTCCTCCACCATCATTAAAACACCAAATGACAGAATATCTTTTGTAAGAATAGCGATCATCCCTCCAGTAGAATTTCAGACTTCCATGCCAAGGAACACTGAACGAACTGTGAAGGGAAACTTGTGCAATTGTGTCTCTGTGGAAATGACCTCTAGGACTGATTGTGCAGCAACTCAGGCAGTATATTAACCAATTCTTTGGCCACTAGGGGGCAGTGGAACAAGGTGTAAATACAAACCTGACATTATCACCTTATCAACCTGACAAATGTAAATTATGGCTCCAATATAAATCCCATAAACACTTGACTAATATAAATCAACTATCTATTACTTCTGTGTAAAGCTCTGTGTTGGTCTCCACCACCTCTTAAGATAAATATCTGGGTATTTAGCTGCTTTTCCTGTCTGTTTTTGCTGCAAGGCAGGTATCATTCAATGTTTCTGTGCAAAGAACTGCACTCTGGTGCAGAAAATTGATGGGAGTGGTGAGAATAAACCAAAACAGACAAGTTAAAAACAGTAAAAACAACATTTCACATTGACATTTAATCTATTGTTCATAAAATATACTGATTACTGCAGCTTGAATGAATGTTTCTGCCAGTCGTACTTACTGAAATATTGTGCACTGATAGTAGCACAGTATGTAGATAAATGTATAGTTTGGACACAACAACCTTTAATTTTTTTTTATCCATCTGGGAACCTGCACCTAGCTGAAGGGCCACAGATGGTCCCCTGGACCTCACTTTGACAACCGCTATGTGCTTAATGCCTTTTTTCGTAGAGCTAATTGCCTCGTTCATTTTCAAGCTAGTGAAGAATTCTGCCAGTCTATTTCAGAGCACTGAGTCCTACAGTCACCATGACAACAAATATCTTTGTCTAGTTTACGTATTACGTCTCTTGAATGGAAGTCGACCTTTTCTTTTGTGTTACTTGGTTTGTAAATAATAAGCTGAGAACAGAAAACTGTATATAATGTCTCATTATTACCATGCCTGGTACTTACACCTTTACTCTTTTTATTCATAGAGTTTTCATTTCTGCTCATACTATATTCTCTGCAGTGACAATAAAGTTGAATCTCATCTATAGTTGTGATCTAATATGCAATATTTATTTATTCATATATGACAATTATTGAAATATGTATAAATGAATAATAAAGAAATTGATTCATATGTAGTTCTTATATATTCCTTTCAATCTCATCCTGATATAACGCAATGAGTTAAATGTAAGCATGGGGGAGACTGGAGGCAATTGCAACAGGGGCCAGTTGTAACAGACTGAATTCCTCCAATCAGAAAGAAGCTGAAGTGATGACACTTACTCTACACATACTCAGAATCCTCTGTGACAACACTGCCTATATAGGCACCTCGTTTGTGCGTGTTGACATACTTTTCTATTAGAAAGTGAACATATGTCACTAAATTTAATGAAATTACATTTACCACAAGAGTAGTTGCCTAGTCTTCTGCATAAATAGACCTTTGCTCTGAATGTATTCGTTCTAAAAGAATTTGAACCATATACAGGAAAAAAAAATCTCAATTTATTTGTTTCTAGCCATTCACAACTGTCCATACTTTGTCTGAAGTAAGCTCCCATGGGACACTTCGCCTCTTTATATCAAAAGATGTCTAGTGTATTTCAAGTAGTCTGTACCCTACTGTATGTGTTACTCTTGACATGGTATCATTACTCCTTTTTACAACATGTTTTCTTTCATTTCATTTATTTAATTATACGTGTGAGGATTTACACAGTGTATTGTTTTTTTGTGTTGAAAATTCTACAGATAAAAAGTACATTGCTCATTCTTGAATTGGGACAAAAACGTGTTTTTAGTGGGTTTTGATTTTCTCTCTTCAGTCACACTGGGAAAAGATCAAAATCTTGGCTATTAAACGTTGCAATTGGTCATTACATTTTTCATTAAATGTTACAGAGTTGACAAATGTTACATTTTTTCCATTTAACAACACAGCTGTGATGAGGAGCTATTTTATTTGTTAAAGTTGCTAAGAGTTCTCTTAATGCAAATCAAAATACACATTTTAAAGCATAATTCTTATTTAGCTTTGATTTAGGGGCTACTGAGTTGACATATTATGGTTGAGACACATTTGATAGCAATTTTATTTCATGAAATCCCATGAAAATAGAAAGTTTAGCTTGCCGCCTTTTTAAACCAGGAAGCGAGAAAGGGGAGTTTAGGCTATAGATAACCCTATTTATGTGAGATTAAATCATGTTTTTGCAAAAAATGTGACGTGTCGATGGAAATCTGGGTTATAACTTTAAAGGGCCAACTTTTTTTAATTAAAAAAAAAAAAAACAATTGTAAAACAACGATGATTTTAAAAGCACATTTTACACCTATGTTAGCAGTAGGTATTGTTAGTTTCAGCTAGATTTTGAAATTGGTTTTGAAGTTGTGAACTGGTGTCTGGAACAAGGTGTTTTCTGGCACAGAGCAAGTTTAGAAATTAGAAAAAGGCAAAATTAGTGCTAGTAATGAGTGTTTTAATCTTTTTTGTCCCAATTCTCAAGAATGAGTTATATATTGTAATACGTTAAATAGTTATATTCTAGTTATGTGAGTTATATGGAAGACAAGAGGTAAACATTTGTTGCTCTGCTTGTTTTGGCACTGCACACTGTCTTATTAAAGCATGGAGATTTAGCTTATTGTGTAACCACGTTAATCTTTGATTTTTTTTTTTAACATATAAACCCAGTCTGTCTGTCTGTCTGTCTGTCTGTCTGCTGTGTGCCTGTCTGTCAGCCTGTAGTTGTGTGTCTGCCTCTCGACCTGCTGCGATTTCCTGCTACGGGTTTCCCTTTAAAAGGGGGCAAGGCTCAATGCTGGGAATTCACGTCATTTCGCCGTTTTACACACATCCAGATCAATGAGAGAGAGAGAGAGAGACAGAGACAGAGAGACAGACAGAGAGAGAGACTCTTTAGCTCTTCCAGGAAGGGATTATTAACCAGCACGCTGCCGACATATGAAGGAAAACACACGCAGACAAAAGAAGTTTTCACGCCGACAGCCGCGCTATGGAGCCGGCCAGCAGATAAAAGAGAAAAAGCTGGCTACATGAAAAAAACCAACTTCTCCCACAAAAACAAGCCGAGCAGTCGGACTGCCGCTTCTTCTTCTGCTGCTGCTGTTTCTATAAGAGAGAAAGGGAGATAAAGAAGAGAGCACGACGGAAAAGTGGAAGGAGCAGGAGAGAAGTTGACGGGAGATAATGTCTGAATCCTCCTCCGCTGCGACCAAGGTAACACGGGCGGCTCATTTTCTCCTCTTTGTCTCCCCACAGTGTGCACACACTTTCCACTTGAAGGTTTTTAATCCCCTCACAGTGTAGCAGTGTGATATATCACCTCCTCTCTCAGACATCGGAGCCGTACGTTCAGTTGAGGCGCGTTTGTTTTGCTCGTCATCTGTTGCTCCACGCTTTTTTAGTTCGCCTCCGCTCCGCGCGCGCGGTGATGGGAAAGAAGAAGAAGAAGAAGTCGTGACCGTCTGTGACACGATAAACGTTTGATTTACCGCCCGAAAAAAAAAAAGAAAAAAAAAAAAGTGATCAAAGCCGGTGGGCGCTGTTACCTACACGCAACACGTTTATGACCGTGGGCAGCACACGGAGGATCGTCCGTGCGGAGGGATTCTCCCGCAGTCACAACAAAACATCAGGCAGAAAAGAGCAGCTGCAGCTGTTCAACTCAAACACATACAGCACATATGAGGGACAGTGTACAGAGACAGGACTGCTGCCACCGATCACAAACTGTCTCCTCTCATTTAGAGCTGAGACATTAGTCGACTGGCAGAAAATGAATGGAGATGTGGAAAACTGCTGCTTTTCTTTGTGCTGTATCATTGTAAATAGAATATTTTAGAGGTTGTCACCTGTGAGACTAAACAAGACATTTGAAGACATCAGCTTGGACTCCAGAATTTTTTTTTTTTACATGTTATAAACATATTATAAGACTAGAAAACTAGGGCTGCAACTAATTATTATTTTCTTAATTAATCACTGACTTTAATCTATAAAATAGAGCCAGACTGATATTGGCCTGTCACAGCTATATCGGTCTATATCGATATCAGCATAGTTGTCCAATTTTTTTTGACCATAATGCAAATTTAATAAAAGTTTTATAAGCAGCATTTTGTGTATATTTTCTTAAGAGTTCACTGTTTCACTGACCTAATGTCACAATAAAGTTTACTGCTGACCTGCCCTCATTTACATATCTTTGTCACAAGTGTTTGATTACCATATATACCACATATTTGAGGGATCATTGCTATATTGGCCAATATATTGATATTTTTACTTGCAAATATTATTTTAGCATAGGCCCCAAAACTGCAGTATCAGTAGGGCTCTAATAACGATTATATTATAATGGGATAGGAGTACAGCCACTGACGAACACTGTTTACTCTGCCTTAGAGCTGTAATGATTAGTCAATCAGCAGAAAATGAATGGACACCTCTTTTGATGATTGATTAATTGTCAGTTACTGAACAAAAATGCCAAACATTTCTTGTTCTAGCTTCCAGTTGTGATGTTTTGCTGATATTCATTTTATATCAATGTGAATAGGGTTGGTGTGTTGGCGAGAATGCAGCAATATGATACGTGTCACGATACAGTGGTTACGATTCAGTATACTGTGATACTACCTTGCAAATTTTGTACAGTCTCTTTAATCTTTTTCTTATTTTTTTGTCATTATTGTCATCTCATTTTAAATGTATTCAGCAAATGTCTGCATCAGACAAAACAATGTCAAATGAGGTGCAACTACTGCCATTGCTAGACTATCATGCACAATCACTACAAGTATCACAAATCATAATATCACAATACTCAAGTAAATCAATATTTTCTTACAGCCCTAATTGTCAATTTAATATTTTGGAGTGCTGGGTAGAGCTGCAATGAGTGGTCAATTAATCGATTAGTTGGCAACCCAGAAAAAGCGATCAACGCTGGTGATCAACGCTGGTGGGCGAACATGATGTTTCTTACACACAACACAACAGTACACAGAGAATCATCAATACATCACATCGTCAAAAGGATTTGCATGTAGTCACATACTGCCACAGACAAAAACACTTCCTGTGATTTAGAGCTGACATGGTTATCAGTTGATCAGCAGAAAATTAACAGACACCTCTTTTGATAATCAATTAATAGTTTTAGCAAAAATCCCAAACATTTTCTTCTTCCAGCTTCTAGATAAGATAATTTGCTGATTTTCTTCATTTTATCGTTGCAGACTGGATATGTCGCGGTAATCAGCTGTCAGACTAGACATGCAACTAAAATATGCTTTATTTTATATAAAAAGATATCAGACAACATACACACTGATACAGATATAGCTGTGCTAGGTCAATATCGGGCTGATAATATTAGCAGACTGTCTGGCTCTAAAAATCATTAATGATTAGCAAAATTTATTGACAACTAATGAAATCATCGTTGTAGTTCTATCGGAAACAAAAATCAACACATTAATCGATAAGGAAATGAACCGTCAGTCGCAGCCTTACTTTTTAAAATGTAATTATTAAATGAGTATTTTTGGCTTTTATGTCCGCGGGTCAGACTGTAAACAAGCTGAAGGCTCTCGTGTGCTCGTGATGTGTCATGTTTGACATGCAGTAATCTCAATTATCAGTCATTCATTAATCAGTGATAAAAATAATCCAGAGTTGCAGATCCGTGAAAAGGAAGAGAGATGGAGGTCAATAACGAGTCCCGGTTCGAATTCAGGCTGAAAAATTAGGCGATTAATATACAATGTTTATAATGGAATTATTGTTTGTTTCATAATGAAGCAAAACAGGCAAATATTCACAGTTTCTGGCTTCTTAAATGTGAAGATTTGGTTCTTTTGTGTGTTTTCTGCTGGTTTCAGTTGAATGTCTTTGGATTATGGACTGTTGGTCAGACAGAACAGGCCATTTAAAGATGTCACCTTGGGTTCTCAGCATTTTAAAATATATATTTTTTTGTCTATAAATCGACAGGTTAATGGTTCATATATTTGTTCGTTTCAGCCCTAATGGCACCATTAAAGAAATATTATTTGGGATGTCAAGGTCAGCCTGAAAGAACCGAAAAACTCTGCAAGCTGCTCAGCGACAGAAAGTGAAATATGGTGTTGTGTTTATGAGGGATGTCTTCTCATTACTGAGTCTGATGTCAGCGCTCGAGTGCAGTTGCATGCTGAAGAGCGATCAGCACTTCACTCTGAGAAGTTTTCCACCGCGGCCGGACTCCCCCTCACCCTCAGAACTGCTCTGTCCCAAATCCCTTTGCCTTTTCTGCAGCGTCTTGCCGCCAACCTGACCTTTTTTCCGGACAACCGAATTGTTAGAAAGTGGACGTCAAGCCGCGGTAGAGAAGCCTCCGTCTGTGAGAGGAGGAAATAAAAGACTTAAAGATTATTGCTCGGCTTCCACAGGAAATTCCTGGTGCATACGGTTGGTGTGCAGCAGGTCTCGGAGTGGCTGGGTGGTGACAGCAGGCTGAAAGTGGAGGGAGAAACAGCAAAAACTAAAGCTTCATTTCCTCAAGAAACTAAAGTGACTTCATGCTCTGCCCTCATTTGCAGGAAAGAAAACCAGTCAACAGAGAATGACCGCAAACTGGAAAATCTCATACCTTAACCTAGATTCAATTAGTGTGCTTCACAATAGCGAGTGTCTAAAATCTGAGAAGAGAGCTGCAACTAACGACTGTATTTATTACAGAAAAATATGCTCATTATGTTCTGAAGAATTGACTATACATTTAGTCTCAGACAGTGGTGTAAATGTAGTGAAAAATGCCCATCACAGTGTCCCAGAACCCAAAATGATATCTTCAGATAGCTGGTTTTATCTGACCAACAGTTCAAGAACCAAATATATCTCATTTAAACTAATATAAAACAAAGAAATAAAGTAAATCTTCACATTTGGGGCACTAAATGACTTAAATGATTGATTAGTTATCAAAAAATCTGATCTGATTTCACACAGAAGCACTTCTCAGTTGAGGGTTTATGTTCGTCAAAACATCCGAATGCTCAGTTTTAATTTCCGTCAGTTCAGATGCAGATTATTGTACTTGCTTATGCTTTTTGCTTTTGAGCCTGGAGATGTAACTGGCATTGTTTCAGGTGTTTCTGTTGCCAAGAAAATTGGGAAACTGGATATAATAAAGTATTACAATTACTACTTGTTGTTACTACCACATCGCGCCTGTACTGAGTCATTCAGAAAAGGGGAAAGGAACCAAAATAGAGATTACGGTATATATTTTTCCAAAGGTTTTGGTCTCTTAAATTCACCACCTGAAAGAAACAGCTTACAAAATACTTATTCAAGTCATCACGGTACTTTAAATGATAAGTTTTCCATCACAAGATTAAAAATGAACGTTATTGTAATCACTATTCTTTTAATCTAGAGCTGCAACCAGCCAACCAGTCTGTAATTAAATAATGAGACTCTTTACAGTCGCGCCTTGAAAATCTTGGACAAAAAGCAAATAAAGTACTACCGCTGCCACATCTTAAGTAAATACAAGTTTTTAAATTTTGCAAACTACATGTAAATCTTGTGTTTAGATGTTGAATTGAACTTGTTCCTCAACTGCGGCTTTTGTAAAGTTCCATTCTGTAAAACATATTTTTCTGTAAAAGGAGCGACTGTGCTTAGTTTAACTTAGTTTAATGGTATTTTGTTGTATCAACTTACAATCTTTTTTTTTTATCTCACTGTTCCAATCTCTTATTTTCATAAAAGCCCCTCTAGGGACGGATGCAAATTAGCATTTGCTATTGGATAGCTGCCTTCCAGCCTGTCCATGTATACTCTGTCTCTATCAAATAAACCATAAACAAATAATAATAATTAGTTTTAGTTAATCTGCTGATTATTCAGTTCAGATAATCAGTTGATCGTTTTTTAAATTGATTCATCAACTGAGTCAATAAAAAGTCAGAAAACCGTGAAAAAATATCTTTCACAGTTTCCAAGAGCTGAGGGTGACGTCTGTTTGTTTTGTTTTTTTTGTTTGACAGAGTCTCATACACAGAGATATTCAGGTTAATAGACATCAAAGTAAAGAAGCAAATTCTCACATTTTAGAAGCTGGAATCAGCAAATGTTTGACATTCTCACTTGAAAAATAAAAATTGGACAGATCAAAATGGTTGCTGCCAATTTTCTGCCAATCAATTAATTGATTTAATGACAAATCTGTTCAGCTCTAGATTAGTCAAACAAGCCATCAGTCCATCAAAAAAACAAAAAACAAAGCACACACACACACACACACAAAAATAAACAATGAAATCAAACTGTGGTTTGTCCAGCAAAACAAACAAACAAAAAAACAAACAAAAACAAATTGAGCTTTGTCTCTTTGTCATATCATTGTAAATGTAATATTCAGTTGTGGGGCTGCAACTAATGATCATTGTCATGATCAATTAATCTGCCAATTATCTTCACGATTAATTGATGAATGGTTTAGTCTATAAAATGTCAAATAGTCAAAAATGCTCATCACAGTTTCTTAGAGCCTAAAGTGTTGTCTTCAACCAGCAACCCAAAATCCAAAGACTCTTCATTCACTGTCATACAGGACAAAGAAAAGCAACAACTCCTCACATTTATGAAGCTGAAACCAGCAAATGTTTGATATTTTAGCTTGAAAAGTGACTGAAATAATTATGAAAATAGTTGGCAATTCTTTTTCCTTTTCTTTTTTTTTTATTGACAAATTGATTAATCAGTGAATCACTGCAGCTCTACACCATTGGTTTGTTAGGTTGGTAACCAGACGTTTTTGCTGCAAAGATTGTGTCAATTCATGCTGAAACGATAAGTAGCTTTATTGATGAGCTGATTGAACTAATAAAAAAGAACTTGACTATAGATTAAATGATTAACTTTGAGTTATCGAGTAAAGATGTCAAACGTTTGCTGGTTCCAGCTTCCCAAAGGTGTTGTTTTCTGTTTGTTTGTTTGGACTGTTGGTTGTAAAACTTAATGGCATAACCTCAAGCTCTTGGAAATTGTGATGAAACGTTTTACTATTTTTGGACATTTTATATAGACAAACAACTGATGCTGATGAAAATCCAGCTGTGTCGTTCCTGAGCCACTAATGCATCTTAAAGACACTGAGATTCCCAGCTTTAAGTGCAGACTGTTGATGACTGTAAAAAGCAACACGTGCTACAGCATGTATGGCATCCTGCATGTTTGGTCTGCAGAATGTGTCTTCACACCATGACAGGCCTGATGTGTATCAGTTTATGAGAAGCACACACTCCTTCTGTGCACAGAGATGAGGCCGAGGCTAGCCGATGTGGTGGGTGCACGGCGAGGTGAGGCGAGTTGGCGTGGGGCTGTTTGGGTTCAGGGCCGGTGCGTCGTGGAGCTTTGTGAGCCATGCTTTGTGTCTCTGTGTCTATTCATAGCAGGAGAGGAGCTCTTTCAGTCCTTCCGCGAACCCGCTGCCAAACTCCACTTCCTCCCCCGTCCATGCTCCCGCCGCGAGGCCAGCCAGCCGAATGGAGGACGAGCCTGCCAGGCTGCCTGCGCACCTGCGTGAGTCACACACACTCACACACACACACACACACACACACACGCCCAGATGAGCAGTGACTCCCACACACATTGATCAGTCGGTCATTTGGACAGGACAGATTGATTTTTGACAGTGTTTTTAGCATCTTGCACATTCAGTGTGGTCACAATTTATTTTACTGTACGCTAATAAGACATAACAAGTCACAGTTTGTATCAAATGAGACAAAACTAGACATAATGGTCTTAATTGGACAGTAAGCAAACACAGCTATACCTTTATTAGACACCATACACCTAATGGTACACTAATAAGATAATAAGAAAAAACTATAAATATGTTCTTGATCAGACAGTATTATACCATTTTATTACAGTGTAATTAAGGACCCATACAGCAGAACTGTACTGCAAATTAAAATGTATTATCTCTCATTATTAGACTCTTATTAGACTTTATTTGAGGGTAATTTGAGACACATTACAACAGAAAACTGCACTGTAAACTTATGTAAAATCACAAATCTGCTACTTCTCCCATTTAAAAACAATATGTGAACCAGATCTTTCAACTTAAGACCAGAACTGTAGAGGCGGAGGAGTATTTTATCTGTGCGTGACTGCACTGACTTATTATAATACTGTTCTGTATTTGATCAAAGAGGTAAGCGTCAGTCTTGGCTACTTTGCCAGTTGTGTACGGGAGCAGCCAAAAAAGGTGTGTCAAATGTAGCAGGTACATGATCTCACTTTAAGTTTTGTACAGTTCTGTTGTAATGTTTCCTTAATAACCCTCTAATAAAGTTTAGGAAGAGTCTAACAGTGGGAATTTATACACTTTAGTTTGCAGTACAGTTCTTTTGTTGTGTCCCTTGTTTTTGTCTCATTTGATACAAAGTAGAGCTTGTTAAGGCTTATTCGTGTACTGTTAGGTGTTTGGTGTCTGATCAGGGTATAACTGCTATCTAGTAAAATAGTGTACTCTAAAATAAATATTTGTGTTTGGTAGAAGTGGTAATCTGGGAAGTCAGATTTATATTTGTCTCATCCCAGCAGTCACCTGTCAATCAAACCATGTGGGCGGGACTGTGACATGGATTTTCTGTAGATCCAGTTTGAGCTTCTGCAGGTGGTGATATCAGAGAGCAGCAAACAGAAGCTGTCGACAGTCTTATCAGAGTCAGAAGAGCCAGCATGAATAAATAAAAACGTTGCGAGATATCACTTTAATAGTTAAAACCCATCACATCCGATTATGACAACACACACACACACACACACACGCGCACATACATCATTATCGCTGCTTGAGTGCCGGCCCAGTCATGCTGGACCTCTCAGCTGGGAGGCGTTGAGGCAGATCCGGGGGTCAGGCACCTGAACCGTACACGCATGCACTGGACCAGAACTGACAGACCTGCCGCACTGAAATAACCACCAGTTACTCAGCAGTCAGGTATAGATAATATGGAGCGGAGAACACACAGGGGCTGGCAATGATTGGTGAAGAAAGGATGACAACGTGATGAAGAAGAGAAAGGGTTGAGGAAATGGAGACTCCTACAGATTTCAGCAGGATTAAGACATAATCCCAACCACGTAAGAAAAAAACCCTCAAAATTTAAGTGTAGGATGGATGCAGCACGTCACAGTTGGAAAGACAAACAGAAAATTATTGCTGGACTGACCCTAATATTCATTGATATGTACAATATATCTCCTCAGGATCGTGTTTTAATTTAGTCCATTCTATAACAAAGATCTTTGCTTTACATTTTTTCTCTCCATTGAATCAGTCATCCTTGAACCTCCTTGAAAGCACCGGCAAGATGAATTAGTCTCTGCTTTCAGCAGCATTAAGAATAATTGAATGTTTGGGAAAATAAAGGCAGTGAGATGTTCACTGCTGAGGAATAAAATTAGGTCCAAATCACTTTTTGTATTTAATTCAAAAAGGTTGGCTGCATGATATCAAACCGGTGCATAATCTTGTGTAGTGGCAGAACCTGTATTTTAGACTTTTTTTTCCAACACTGGGTAGGTTATCAGAAAAACTGAGACTACATAACTTTTAAAAGAACTGATATGAGATAGTTTTCATCCCATCATGCAAGTTAAATTTATAACCAATAAACTGCAGCCTTGCAGTGCACTGAGAGGTTCTAGTGTATATAATATTATTAGCTAATATTAGCAAACATAAGATATTGGCTGACTCCTTTATACTTATACTACTGTTCCACTGTGTTTAAGCATTTACCCTTTCTCACCTTTCAGATAGGACATGCTGTCATCAGGTAAAATGGCAATTCAGTCTGACTATCAGGCTAAAATTAGTAGTAGTAGTTTTGTTTATATTGCACATTAAGATGCATGGGCACATGTATGCAATTCACATCCTGCTGTTAGTTTTACCCTTCAGTTGGTGGGGGTAATGCACTACAAAATGTTGCAGTGTGCCAGCAAAGGCAGTGAAGAAGAAGCTAGCAAGCAAACATAAACAATGCAGGATTTTAAATATTAAAAAAAAAACAGCTTTGCCAATTTTTTGAGGAAGGAAATACATTCAGCACCTTTCTCAGACACAAGATGCCTTTTCATGAGTAACACTGAATGTAAACATAACTGTTTGTTTACAAAAAAAAACCTCCTACAGGGTACCTTTAATATTAGGTATACTTGATGTAAAAGGCTGAAACACTAGTGTCAAAGTCCAGATGAAACAGCGTTTCCAGAGCTTCCAGATCAATCATGTCCGAGTGAAATAGGATAGAGAGGTGGAACGTAACGTTGAGAGGAATCTGAACATTGAAAAGTGGGCGAGTCATAATCTGACGTACCCTGCTGTTGCTAGGTAGCTAACCAATGAATCCTAGCTCTGTGCTGCTGACAGCAGAAGATAGATTGATGCTTCTTTTAAATTGTTTGGTTTTAGTCCATGTAAGCATGTTATATTTTATCTTACAGGAGGAAAAAGTGGTTGGATTTTCTTGTAAGAATACAAAGAAATAAGGGGTTAAAATCCTTTTTCATCTCATGTTAAACTGGTATGAACACCAGAGAGGAAAAGAACAGACACGTATGATTAACTTAAGCTAGAGTATCTGGAAATTAGAGGTGAGAGCAGTAAACAAGCTAATTGAAAGTTGTGGCTTTTGTTTAGAAGCACTGACTGCCTATTAATTGGCTGCTTTGAATTAGAACAAACCAAAGTTTTCCACTTTGCTTCAGACCAGTGAAAACCAGCTGTAGGCCTCAGAATGACCTGGACTGGTCAGCACTTGACAGACCACCTGAACTCTCCGGTGTTAACTGAACCAAGAGGGGAAGCAAACAGCGTTCAGGTGAGGCAGTCAAGGAAATATGTTTTGAGAAGGTGTAAGTAAATGAAATGAGGCAACACTGTGACACTTATGGCTCTCCTGGGCCTCGGCTGCATTGGCTCACTGTTGCTTAAACCAATCATAGAGCAGGCGGGGCTGGAGCTGTGCCAAGAGATAGGCTCGATGTTCAAAGAGTAACCCTGAGCTCCTTTGTCCATGCGTCCGTCAATATTTAACCAGTTTATTTATTTTTTTTCTACCAAGTGTGAAGTTCAGGGCTTTCGTGGGGGCGCTGGGCCGGGCTGGCGGGCGGCTGCACAGGCTCAGGCTGGATGAGACGCACAGGAAACTCCCTCAGCCCACTTCCTCTTTTGCATTGTTGCAGAAAAAGGAAGAACGCTCAACAGGTCCGCATTGAGTTTCCTGTCGAGTAAACCGATGGGTCAGTTCACATCCGCAGACATGTGGAAGTCCTGCTTTGTTTTAATCAGATTTCTAACACAGTTCCCCCACGCAGACATGGCTCTCGCACATCTGCAGGTCAGGAAAATGTCTCTTTTCTTTCTCCTCTGTGTTTAGTTTACGGCTGCTGCTGGTCGGGATCCAGTGTCCTCCCTCAGACAGCCAGCAACACGTCTTTGTCAGCCCGCGTACGGTCTGAAACACCTCTGCACGTCCTTTCTCCTCCCGCCTATCTAAACACACATGTGCTGGAAAACAAGCCGTCCATTAACCCCCACACTCAGAGGGAGTTCTGTCCTGGGGGGGGTGGGTGGTGGTGGGGGAGGAAGAGAGCAGCAGGAGAAGGAGGAGGAGGAGGAGGAGGTGGAGGGAGGAGGGGGGGAAAGACAGAAAGAAAAAGAATGAGGGAGGAAATTGCAGTGTGGGCAGAAATCCGCCTTCTCCATTTCCTGGGGAGGAAGTGGATTAGATCGGGGAGAGTTGCAGCCTGCTCCTCACACTAAAGAATGCTACCAGGCTCGATTTTAACCCTTTCAGCCAGACATCACTGAAACTGCAAACCCCAGCCTCATAAAAATATGTGGAATAAATTCTTTTCTAATCACTTGAGGAAAAAAAAATCTGTTCTCATTAACTTCCTTTCACTTTCTGCTTAGATCCTTTGCTTCTTCTTATTCTGTCTTCTTTTGTCATCTCTTTTGTGTTTCAGTGGATTTTTCGTATTGTGCTCCCAGTCTGTTGTTCTGTGAAGAACTAAATCTTCAGTGAAATAATTGTAATCATTCTTGTCATTCATTAGAACAGACATTTCAGTCTAAACGCCTCTGATTTGTTCATTCAAATCACCAAATGCAGTACATTTATTCAAGATAAAGGTAAGAGTTAAGATTAAATCGTTCAGAAGAAATCTTTTGTTCCCACAAAGCTAAATATCCAAGTAAATGCATACATGTTATAAATATAGTATATGTAGATACAATGAAAAACTATGCAGATACGTACATAAATAGATTTAAATAAAGGTAAATTTAAAAAAATCTGAATGTGGGGGGTGCAGTGATTGAATTTAAATGCAGGGTGCCGGTCACAATGTTTGAAATTATAAGCAGTAAAACCAACTATACAGAAAGGTGCACTACATGATTATTGTGGCCTGGAAAGTTCATGGTATTATCATGATATTACCAAGCTATCTATACAACATTTAGATTTTTTGAATTATTTTGAAAAACAAAAATAATGCTATAGTCAAATTATTCTTTAACTTCTTTGTTTTTTGTGTGAGTGTTAATTGTGTGAGTCTGCAGCCACGACTGTAAGTGATTTAAGAGCCAGTATGTTCAAGAGGTGCTGGATTATTATCATATATGTATTATTTACATGATATTAATGTTTTATTTAATATTTCATCAGTACATCTAGTTTATAAAGAAAACAACATGTTAAGTGACATTAAAGTCACAGCTAAATTCCATTTCAAGAGTACTGTACTTCCACATTGTGATGCTGAATCAAGATGTGGGGGTGCAAACATGAAACAATAAAACATTGTCATTGACAGTAGCTGAATAATGAATAATATTTCCATTGTGTAATATTTAATAAGCGACAATAACAACCTCAGACAGCTCCGGATTCTGACTAGTTAAGATAAAACAACTGAGGTCTGTGCCTGCTAGTCAGTTTTGTCAGTTAGTAATCAGGCTATGGAGCCTGGAGAATACACTTCCCAGAGTCTGTGCTAGTTGCCTGGTAACCTCACGGTAAAAACAAGACTTCAGCAAGAAATAGCTGAGCACCCAATTAATACCAGAAAATGTCATTTTTACACTTTTTGTTGAAATGAAACAAAAAAAGAAGTAACGTGTTAATTACAGAGCCATGCTTGCCATTTCCCTTTGCTTCTAGTCTTAATGCTAAGCTAAGCTAACTGTCTCCTGACTGTATCTTCATATTTACTGTACAGATATGAGAGTGTCACTGATCTTCTCGTCTAGCGCAGAAGCCACGCTGGCTGCGTGCACGCGAGCGTGACGGTTACCTCGTTGAACTGCTCTGGCTCACATACCCATGAGGCCACACAGGCAGCGTTTCTGCCGCGGCGCTGCTACTGCAAAACCTGTCTTTATACCTTGAATTTACCGGAGAGTTTTGAAGAAAAGAAAAGTGCTATAACCAGAAAGCAATGTGATTTTTTTTCTCATGCAGAGAGAGAGTGAGGGAGGGAGAAAGAAAAAGAGTGCACCAGAAAAATACTGCCCGGCATCCATTATACAGATACATTCTATATATAGATATATATAGATATAGACACTGAATCTGGAGTTGCTGGTATGATGTTGATATTACTGTCAACAGGTCGTCTTCACTGTGTATTTTCACTGAGAGTTGCGTGTGCCACACACACACACAAAAAGAAAGAAAGTGAGACGTAATACCTCTAGCCGAAGCGTGGCTGTATGGCCGCTACAACCTGTGAACAAAATGAAAAGCAAGACGTTCTGCTACGCACTGTTCACACATCTGTAAGAATGGTTTCCCAGAATGATGATCTCTTCCTTTATTCTGTTTCTCTATTTCCTTGAGTGCAACATTTTTAAGAAAACGATTTGAACAAAGAGCGTGGACTTTTCATAGTTTCATTTAGGCACACATCAACTTTACAGCTTAAGTGGAAAAAAAAGATAGATAGAGCCAACACATGAATAACACATTTATAATAAAATGTTTTTTTTATTCCAGTGTGGCTTAAAAAAAAAAAAAAAAACTCCCACGTTAAATGGGTCATTAAAGGAATCATCCGGCAGCATTAGGACTCAACAGTAAGTCTTTCCAGCTTGTCAAATGTCATGTTGCGCGAGTAAATCTGGCAACTCTCTTGCCTGGCGGGGCATGTTGTAAAAAATAATTAAATATATATTTTGACAGTTGATTAATTGTTACAGTATTTATTTTTGTGCAAATGGCAAAGCCTCTCAAATATGGAGATTTACTGCTTTACTGCCCATTTATTATCATATTAAACTGAATATCTTTGGGTTTTAGACGAGGCATTTAAGGACATCATCTTTGACATTATTGACTATTTTCTAACGTTTTATAAACATTGCAGCCCTGCATTAAACATGGCAATTTTTTGTTCTTATTTGGTAACCGCTAATAAATAAAACAATCCGTACAGGGGCACGTAAAAATTGTCCTTGGGTACCTAGTTTTCGGATCCACTTGGCAAGTGAAAACAAAAAATATTTAGGTTTAACCATGATTATTAGTCTGTCAGTAGACAAATGAAGAGCTTTAAACAGCTAGCGGAGGACTGCTGTCAACTACTCGTAACGTTTTACTTGTTGATCTGTGCCGAGACAGGTACCGAAAGGCCTGGGAGGTTTTTCGCTGCCACTCGCAATAAAGCAGCGCTGACATTAACCAGTGAACTGGATTTGTCGGGTTTTAATCCAGTCGCAAACCAGGCAACGTCGCTCGACATGGCGCCCACGTACATGGGAGCATGACGCAACAACAGGGAGCTCGTCAGCGACTGGGAAAACACTGAATTATTTAAAGTCCTAAAACACAAGGCGCTCCAGCATTATTTTACAATAAACATGCAGGAAATACAAAGAACAGTGGCTGCGGGAGTAGAAATATCTCACTGGATGATTAAAAAATCTATGTCCATGGAAACAAGACTGGCTGGTTTCCTTGGTGCATGTGTGTGTGTGTGTGTGTGTGTGTGTGTGTGTGTGCGCGCTCACAGCTGGGTTTGCACTATGCATGCTTGTACGAGTGGGTGGATGACTGTGAGTGAATCTTGTGTCTTTGTGCAAGGCTCGCCAGAGGTAGAGTAGGTGTATACTGTGTGTGTGTGTGTGCGTGTGTCTATGAGTAAGTTTGTGTGTGTGTGTTACCGTACATGACTGCAAACCCGCTCACCAGCTTCCTTTGGACTCTTTCTTTGTGGTATATTACCCATTTTTCTGTGTGGGGGAATTGGTGTTATAAAGCGTGTGTGTGTGTTGTATGTCCTGTGTGTGTGTGTGTGTGTGTGTTTGGTCTTTCTGAGGGGAAATTTCCTGCCCCTGGAAGCAGCTCTTGTCCTCAGGAATTTCCTGAGTGGGCAGACGGCGCTTCCTGAATAAATGTTGTTGTTGTTGTTGTGTATGTGTGTGTGTGTGTGTGTGTGTGTGTGTGTGCGTGCATGTGTGTGTGTGTTTTAACTGGCTCTCTTTTCTCCTCTGAAAGGGAAACTGTTCTCACATGCCAGCGAGCGAGCTGAGCGCAGCCCCCTTCTCTTCCTGTTCGCGACACACTCCACATGGCGTTTCTGACAGAGGGGGTTTGCTTTATTCTGAATGTCACAATGAACACACACTGTTATTAGTGATTGATGGCGCGTTGGTTTCAAGATTTAACAGGAAAAGTAACAAAAGCACAAATGCTCTTTCTCTTGATAAATAACCAGTTCATAAAATCTTTTCCATTAGCTCTTCAAGCAGTTGGTTTGGTACTTTCTGCCACACAGGACGTGATGTGTTTTCTATCTCCGGTATGTGTGGAAGAGAAAAAAAGAAGAAATGCGGGGTATTCAGCAGACCAGCAGACAGAGATGTGAACTTAAGGCAGACGGCGGAAAACACTGCTTTTAAGGGACACTCCCGAGATTTAGTCTTGCACTTTCATGAAGTTGAGGAACGTGCAAGAGAGAGATTAAAAATGCTCAAAACTAAATCACCATGGGGAGATACACTAACTTCAAGTTCAGAGGTGAAAAATCAGGATGCAAATTTTGTGTGTGTTTTTTATTGGTAGTTAAAAATGCTGACAATACATTAATCAATAAGATACAAAACACATGCTTTTCATTTTCATTTTCTCTCCTTTTTGTCTCCTTTTAAGTAAGTTTCCTCATTCAGCAAATGCCTCTGCCATCTCTAGACCATTGTCCATTACTAAATTTTTAATCGGTTACATTCTTAATGGTGATTAATAATTAATCATTAAGTTGGGAGACGTGCAAGACACTAAAAACAAAATGCTCAAAACTAAAACACCAGGGGCTGAGATAAACTGATTTTTAGGTCTTGTTATGAAAACTCAGTAGCAAATTTTGTGCATTTTCCTTAATTGATAGTTGAAAATGCTCACAATCGATCAATCATCAATAATTAATGAGATACAAAAGGCATTCATTTTCATTTTTTTCTCATCTTAAGTCAAAGTTAAGGTTTCCTTATCCAACAAATGACTCTTGACAAAACAATGTCAAATGAGGTGCAATTACTGCTATTTCTAGACTATTGATTAATTGGCAAATTATTTATTTTTAATCAGTTACATGCTTAATGGCGATTAATCATTAACATCCCTCGTCCAAGATCCAAAACCACTGGATCCTCCCATAATGCAACACACATATCAATCAAACTTTTTATCTGTGCCTCAGTTCCTTACTGAATATTACTAATATGTGATATATTTATATTTATAACACAGTTTAAATCAGCATTTAAACATGCTGTTATACAGTGGCGATACATTTAATATTAAACTGTGACTTTGGAATAACAATGCCAGTTTGACTTCACTAAGAAAATGCATTCGATAGAGATCGTGTAGACAGACAGGAAACAGGTTGAGAGAGGGGGATGACATTCAACAAATGTCCCCAGCTGGACTATGTAAATGAGGGACGCTGTAATCATGTAGTATGTATCTTAATCTCTGGGCTACCAAGACCCCCTGAAGATTTACTACTTTAATATATTTAATATATTTTAGTTTTCCACGGTCTTCCTGGACTTGTCTCCTCACTAGCTGCAATTTATTGAAAGGCTTTGCAGCCACGTTATTATTAGCTGGTATATTTTCTTCAACTATTGCATGGTGGGACAATGAACTAAGTATTTTTTATACTGTTATATTCCAGAATGAACAGACTGCAGACTATGAATTAGTGTGTAGTTTGGAATCGGGATGGACTTTTTTTGTCTTTTACGGTGCATTTCTGTTGAAGGTTCCAAGCCTGTTATGAGATTATTCAACACATGCCACAGAATAGACAACTGTTTTCACACCTTCTATAGAACTCACTACGAAATCGACTGACTTGTAAAACCAGTGGACTTCCCCTTTAATTGACAAGCGTTTTTGGAAAATGCAGTTGAAACCCTGCAAAATTGAACACTTACAAACGGGTGCGAATAACGATTATTTACATTATTGGTTAATCTGCCAGTTATTTTCACGACTAATGGTTCAGTCTATGAAATATTAAAAAATTATGAAGACTGCTCATCACAGTTTCCCAGAGCCCACAGTGATGTCTTCAGATTGCTCCTCTTGTCCAACCAACAGTCCAAAACCCAAAGACTCTTCATTTACTGTCATAAATGGCAAAGAAAAAGTAGCAAACTCTTACATTAAGGAAGCTGGAATCAGCAAATATTTGACATTTTCGCTTGAAAAATGTCAATTAATCAATTATCAAAATAGTTAGCAACTAATTTTGATCAACTAATCATTACAGCTCTGTCAATATAGATGGTGACGACATTCCAAAATGAGGCTTTGATGCATTTGCACTTCAACCTTCACTGAAACTCTTTTAACTCTCAATCAACTCTCAATCTCTATCAATAATCGGTGGTTCCCAATGGTCAATGGACAATGGATAAAAGTCAGGAAAGTGAAAGAAAACATACTTTGGCTACATAAAATTGTTCATGTTGTTTATTTACGGACATAAAAAAGAACTCCTCAGACGTATGTAACCTGAGATTAGAGTTCAGAAACAGAGGTAGTACGGTAGTGTTTCCACCATAACAACCGCAAATATGTCAAAAATAAAACAATCTAAATAAAAATCTCCTCCTGCTTCTTTTTAACTGGCTAACATACTACTTACTGTAACTTTGCTTAGAAAAACGTAAACATGGGCTCATTTTATCTGATTTCTCAGAGAATCTGACCCAGTGGCAGACATTAAGACTGGGTTGCACCAACAAAGATGAATTTAATCTAACATTACTTTTAAATCAGAGTTTAGCAAAACCTGGTTTGAATTAGGCAAATCCAGATTTGAAATTAAGTAGAGTTCCGCTTCCCTATGAATAACTCTTCTCTGTTTAGTAAATCCACTTTATTGATGTAAACCAGAATTAAAAGAGTTTAATCGATATGGAGGTGCTGGCTTACCCACATTAAAATAAATGAATAATAAATGTGTGCTGTTGGGACCTAATGAGTATAAAAAAGGGAGGAAACTTTAAAAAATTTACTTCTGGCTGCGCTGCATTCCGTATACCATTACATCATTTGCTAGCTAATTCAAGTTTTTTTTAAAAAAAAAGGCTACATTGTGTGCTAGCTAGCTAAAAAAAAATAATAAAATGGTACCTTGTTTGTTTGGTAGCCTAGTTAGCTTGTTGGCCAAATTAATTGAGTAATATGACAATATTCAATAAGATTAAAAAAAAAAAAAAAGGAAGGAAAAAGAGCCTGAGGCAGCAACTGGCAGACTGTTTTAACTTATCACCCTGAGTGAAAGAAGAGACTCATCATAAAACTCAATCTGTCCCATAACTTTCCTTGAGGAACTTAATTATTTTTGCTTAATTCATCTCAAAAATGCAGCCGTTGTAACCATGAATTAGTTGGGTTTAAAAATGAATCAGTGTTGGTGAAAGCCAGGCTAAGAATAACGACGTAGAAATAGCAAATCTTCTCGCAAATGGTCGCGTTTGCTTATGTAGGTCGAATAGAGTTTCATAACCAGTGAAAAACTCCATGGAAGCTTTGCAAGTGATCACCTAAGTGTTTCACTGCACAAAATGCTGACTTCATATTCTCCACATGGAAAAAAAACAAAAGAGTATACAGAGCTTACAGGGTGTGTGGGTTTCAGACAAGCACGGGCCGTTTGATTTAGCTAACAAACGTCTTTGAAGCTTCTGCATTTTCCCCCCCAAAAAAAGAGGAAAAAAAATTGGCTCCTGAACAAAAGGAAGAGTGGCAGTTGACGCTGGATTCAGGAACTAACCTACAAGAGCCGGCTTGCTCCTGCGCTCAACAACAAGCTATCAAAAACAGGTCACACTACTTCCTGGCCATAAAAGTTCCGTGTGATTGATGATCTGTTTTATGTTTGTTTTGACTGGATGAAGTCCAGATTTGCCGGACGGGGACAGGCACGTGCATGCCGGTGGAGGAAGCAGAGGATGAATATGAGAGAAGGGGGGGAGGTTCTCTTGAGTGAAAAGTAAAAGTGCGCGTGTTTGTGTGTGTGTGGAGGTGGATTTTCCCCTGCCGCACCCACCAAACAGGGAATCAATGTACAGAGAGACACACAAAGCGAGGGGAGATGAATAGCGCGCGAGGATTAACTATGGAAATGTGTTGCTCTCATGCCCACATGTCCCTGAGTCAGGGTGTCAGAAGGTCACGGACAGAACCTCCTCCTCCTCCTTCTCCTCCTCCTTCCTCCTTCCTTCTTCCTCCTCCTCCTCCTCTGTCTGGAGAAAGAAAAATCTTTTCTCTATTGAGATAGCAAGACCAATATCCGCCTACTTCTGCTTCGAGAGAAAAGGCAAACATTTACTGAGGAACTGGGTGACTAAGGAGCTTTGAGTTTGGAGAGCAAAGTCCCGGCTTCACTGATGCAGCTCTGCTTTTTTTCCTGTTTATTTGGTTAAAGTTCGTTCAGTTCAAGCTAGAAATCCTCTGTCTGAGATTTTTTTTTATGTGCATCAGTCGTGCCTTTGTGTGTCCTATATTTAGACTGTCAGGAGTTTCTAACAGAAAACAATATCTGAGACTTTCAGATTCCACTATGACTCAAAATACAGCATGTGTGCAGTTTTGTTCCAGTTTTGCAAATAAAGACAAAGGAAACACTCAGAAATGTGACGCACAAGAAAAGCTGAACACATTCAATCACCAGCTGTTGCGAAATGATTAGATATGAATATGCACAACCTTTGTCACACTACAAAAACAGCAGGGAACAGAACTTAAATGAACATTTATTCCTCTCAGTACATCTTTTGATATATTTTTAGAGTCCCATGATTCATTTGCTTATTGAAAACGTACCTGAAAGTGACATCTTCACATGTAGATTTTAATTTAGTCTTGTCTCATTCATCACCCAGTGATACTGAAATCTTTAATGCCTAATTTCACGGCTAAATATCTCCAAAGTAGGCTAGTGTCAGAGAACAACAGCCTGTCTTGAGAGGAGTCAGCTCAGGTTGCTTGCTAACATTGTATTACAAGCTTCTACTATGCTGTGTTCCAATTATCTCTTATAAAATGCTATAAAACTAATCCAGTGTGGTGGTTAACTTGCACATTCAATCAGCAACTGATTTGAAATGATTAGAAATGAATAAACATCACCTTTGTTACGCTACAAAATAACAACAGGAGATATATGTTAAATTAACATTCATTCCCTACAATGCATTTTTGATATTTTCTTAGATCCCTTTTATTCATTTGCTTGAACCAGGAACAGAGATCTTGGTCACTCAGACTTTACTACCAGTTCTAGTGAAAAATTTAATGACTAATTTAATGGCTTGATATCCACCAAGCTGGGTGAGCTACTTGAGAACAGCCTGTTGCATGGCAGTAGATCCATTCAGGGAGGTCCACAGAGAAAGAAAAGAGGCTGGTAGGGGGGCAGATTTGTGTCCAAATGGAGACATGACAGTGCAAAGTGTTTGTCTTTAGCTTTACTACGAAGTTGTGTCCCAATTTTCTATTACTATCAAGCTATAAAATCAATTTTGCTATGTAGTTAACTAGAGAAACACTGATGTTAATGATACAATTGCAGTCCTAACTTATTCTAAGTTGTGTCCCAATTATTTCCTATACTAATGCTTTAAAGCTAACAGTACCTAGTTAAATATATTTGTTAGCTATTTGCTAGGTTAGCAAGCGACAACACTGTTAATGCTAACATTGTAATGCTAGCTTAGCCTAAAATGTATCCAAATTCTTCACTACATACTTGCTGGTGTCAAATTGTTTTAGCTCCATGATGGCCCAAATCTGACAGGCCAAAAGAATAACACTGGGGCTTTTATTTGATACGAGTATAGGGAGCGCCAAGGAAAAAAAAAAAGATTGGGAATCACTGATCTCGGGGAACTTAAGTCTGGGTGGACAGCAGTTACTTTATGGCTAATTGGACAATTAAAATAATCATTAGCTGCTTCCTTAACAACAACACCACAACAAATTTGTTTCACTTTGATCAGCTGTGAGTAGGTCCTACATTTTCATTCAGTGTTGCATTGTGGGACAGTGGTGTTTATTAACACCACAAAAAAAGACTTGGATGAGTAGATACAGGTCAGATAGGTCAGTTCCCAATCAGAAACAGACAGAAAGAATTGAACCAAGTGTGTTCGTCTTTGTTGAGCTTGGACACAGCTGTTAGCTCATTTGCCCCCAAACTGAGGACCTTTTAAAACTGCCACAAGAGGTTGCGCTTACAATTGAAAGCCATTTTTGTGGACTTGTCATTCCAAGTATGAGGAGGCAGTCGCTGTTGTAGTTTTCAGTTGGGTGAGAGAAACATAAGCAGCTTTATGGCAGTGGTGTGAGTGCTGGTGAGACGCGCAGAGCTAAACTGTGATTCTGGACGGGACCTTTAAGCTTCACAGCAGGACGGACCTCATTAACTCGTCTGGCTGTGAGGGGAAGTTGAGGGCTTCTGTACCGCAACAACGAAACAAGATACCAGTGATCTCATCCTCCTCTTCCCTTCATTCATCCCAAGCGCTTATGAGTTGCCTTGGCAACTTGTGCGCTCCGTGTGTGTATGTGTGTTAGCGAGCATGAGCGGGGGCCTGAGAAACCACAGAGTGAAAATTATGTGTCATCAGAGAGGATTAGGAGCCCACGGTTTAGTCAAGGGTTTGGGATCCTGCTGCTGTCGTGCTTGAGGGTTTTATTCAATGTAAACACACACATAGTTGGAAACGCACGCACACACACATATGAATACACACTCATGAGCACTGTAAACCTGAGATGCATTCAACACATGCTAAGACTGATGACAAGGAAGACTGAAATTGATTTTCTTCCTGTAAACCTGCAACAAATCTGTAACAGATTCTCTGACAGAAAACGACCGGAGAGGACATCGGCTCAACAAAGTGTGTGAAAGTGTTGAAGGAACAGAGTGTCAGGGTCGAAGGTGTTCTCACTCGCTGCCCGTGCCGTCCATTTTCTTTCCACCTCTACGTAAGCAAAGGATGTTTGTGTCTCACCAGCTGCACTGCAACAGAAACGTTCCCATCGTGTTTAGAATCGGTTCCTGTCTAGATCAGATGGATATGAGATACAAAGTAAGATCCTGAAACTTGCAACTTCAATATGACTCAGGTTTTAAAACTGAGATCAGAAAAGATCAGTGTTACAAGACTGAAACTATGTCCTTGTGATTCACCTAAAGCTGTTGGAGTTTTGGCAGCTTGCTGATCAGTCTTAGCACAGTGGACTGAGAGACGTCAATGGGGAGAGAGAAAAATGAGTGACTTCATCTGTAGTTGTAATAAGAGAGACACATGATTTCATTCACCAGCTAAAGATTCAGATGAACTGAAACTGGGTGCAAAGACAGATTAACGGGTACACTACAATAATCCACCTGAGTCACTTTATCTTCGTATTAGATGTGGGCGCAGGGTTAAATAAAGATTCACCGTGACAGTCTGATTTTGATTCTGCTATCAATTTTGTCTCCAATAGAAACTTTGAGTCACTAATTACTTGTGTCTTTGACACATTTCCTCCCTTGAATTAATCTATTTTGGGCACATTTTCCTGAATTTCGATGGTATTTTGTAAGTCAGACAAAGTGCTGTGCTGTGTCCTGTTTGCTTTATTGTAAACATCATACTCACACATTGACTCGTAAGTGACGTGAGCCATGTACGAGGAAACCACAGACCCGAGACTTTAACTTGAATCAGACTTGGTTCATGAAATTGAGGACTTGTGACTTGACTGCGACCAATCTGCAACGGTACTTCACTGCCTGAAGGCTTGAAGCCTGAGTGAAGTAAGCAAAGTATGAAGAACTTTGATTTTAGGCAAAACTGCAGACTTGAGACTTGGGCTAAAGTCTGAATTGCATTATGAAAATCAGGACTTGCAACATGACTTGAACTCATCTGCCTTGAGACTGCCTGAAGACTTGACATGACTTGTAACAGACATAAATGAAATACAAAGAACTTTGATTTCAGTCAAAGCTTTAGACTCGAGACTTGGACTTTGAATCAGACTTGGATCATAAAAATCAGGACCTGTGACTTGACTTGGACTCATCTACCTTGATGCTTTACTGCTTTAAGACTTGACTTGGCTTGTGAGTGATTTAAGTGATTTCAGGCAAAGCTGAAGACTTTGACTTGAGAAATCAACCTTGAGATTTAATCGCCTGAAGACTTAACTTGACACTCGGACCAGACCATCAGACCACGGACTGTAGATTGGACTTAAAAGCGAGTCTACCTTCAAGAATCAAAAGCTCTTTCTGTTTTTTATAAAAAGTTATTATAAATTTGGTGTTCCAATTTTGAACTGGCAATTAATGCAGAATCTTAGATCAATCAGCCAAATCATGTGGCATTAATTATCGAGTGAATGCAACACTGATATTTGGCGTCTTGGTTCTGACCTTGTGACTCCCCAAAAGGAAGTATGGTTGTCACAATACCAGAATTTTAAACTTTGATATGATACTAGTATATATTTAAAAAACAACACTCAATACCTATTTCAAAAAGAGTCTTTAGGCATGCAAAATAAAACATTTGTCTTTTTTTAATTAACAACCTGCACAAAGTGCTGGTACAGACATTAAGTTTAGGCTTTATTTTCGTGCCTGAGATTTTGAAATTTGGCTTTCAGTGACTCAGGTCTTGAATGAGCACTTAGATCTTTTCATTTTTATAGCTTTGGCACTTTTGATATGATGAAATACTTAAATATGTGGTATTGAAGTACTGACACTTTTCACAACCTTACAAGGAAGTTCCAAGCTCAGCACAGCAGGGAGCGGGAATTGACAATAAGGCAAAGTAGACGTGGAGCCTACAGGTGGATGCTGGGGTGGAGTTGAGCTTTTGAAAATGCTGAATGAGCGGCTCTAGCAGCGTCAGCAGCACAGCTTTCAGGTGAGCTGTGTGGCAGCAGGAATGTCAGCAAGCTAGTTGACTGCCTGAACTAGCTCGCAGGCTTTGCTTCATATATTGGTTACATCCCAGAATAGTCAGAATCAGATACGAGCAGGAATTCAGGGGCTCAGCACGATGTCCCACGATTTGAGTGCTGGTTTAGTATCTGTTTCCCTTCCTGTTTGCCTTTCCTTCCTCTTTTTGCGTTTCTTTGTTTAGTCCTGCTATTTTACCTCATCTGGCTTCATTTTTTCCCCGCCGTCATCACACACTATCCGCTACTGCTCTCATCACTCTTTCCTTTCAGTTTCCACTCTTCCTTTTCTCATCTGTGCCTCCTTGCTGCTGTCTGTTAATAAACCTCCCGGCGTCACTCTCTAACCCTGCCGCAGGAAGTTTCCTGTGCTGAAACAGAGCCCACGCTGGATTGCTTCCTGCCAAAGTGCGTTGTGGGACACGTTTGTTTGGGCCCCCTTCTTCCTCCTCCTCCTCCTCCTCCTCCTCCTCCCTTCTGCTCCCCTTGTTGCTTCCTCCTTTGGGCTCTGTGCAGATGGCTGAGGCCGGCAGACCGGATCTCGGAGGGGTTTTGGCAAAGCAGCACCTCTCTCCGGCCCTGGAGAGAGCATACCGCAGCCATGACCTCGCGACCTGGGCTGCACTGCTGCCCGCCCCGGCCTCGCTGCTCTCACAAGTCAGCCACGAGAGACGGACGTACAGCTGGTGCATTCAGTGCAGATGGCAGCTTGATTCAATATTGATAGAAAGTCAATGATGTAGCCAGTTAGGAGTATTCCAGTGCAGCCCAGATACATTTAAACATGAAATTATTTGTAGAAGCTAGAAAAGGGACACATTTTAGGTACAGTACCAAAATTTTAGAGTTCTCTTACTTGAAGTTGTAATATTAATACTTAAATACTTTTTTCAATTTCATGTGTTTAAATCCTTTACTACAATACAATATCAACATGCACAAAGAAAGGGTTAGGCAACCTATACAGTACTTCTATAGATGACTGGTGATTGGTTAATAGAGACCGATTAGTCAATAATAGTGAGAGGAGTTAACGTTCGCTTTCACTCATTTAACTGAAAAGCTTAAAATGTTATGGGTTTTCATCCATCAGCAACTACACTGATGAAGCATTATCTTTCCTCTAGAACACAGAGGTAGTCTATCAAATAATATTTGTTTCATATGTGGTGTACCTCAAGGAAGTTGTCTGGGGCCACTCCTGTTTTCTATTGCACTAAAGATTTGCCCTCTGCTGTTAAAAATGCAGGTGTAAGAATGTATGCTGATGATTCTGCTGTTTATTATGCCATGCCATTATTAGTCAGGCCATGAATTAAATTAAGTTTTGTCCAATGGGGTCACTTAAATACAGAATTTTAAACTTTTATATACAGATTTTTTATTGTAGTTTTACTGAAGTGTATATGTGCACTGTTGGCTGGCTTTTATGCATTGTTGTATGCTGGTTTTTCTGTACCGGCATTGTGTGCAAGTTGGATATTGAGTGCCAAGGACTTTTTTCTTTTTGCCATGGTACTGAGTATCTTTTTTTTAATAGTTGTATTGTATCAAAGAATCAAATTCTGGTGTTGTGACAGCACTACTCTTAGAACTGTTCTTTAAAGTTTATACTCAATCAACTTTAATCAACCTTTGGAAATAACCATTTAAAACAGCAGCTGGCTATAATGTGGCCCAGCTATGATTTCTACCGTGGCCAGGAAGCAAATACTATGAAAAAAAAGTAGAAACCTAGTAGAATATCTGAATTCCTTATCTGCTCATCCACTAGCTCCTGTGGTTGTGAAACACCTGTATCCCATTCCCTGACACTTTCTCAGGACGTCTGTTGACAAGCTGAGGGTCAGAGCTTGACAGGCTGTAAGCTGTGCGTCAGATAACCTAGGCCTTCCCTGCTTATCGGCAGCGCTCGTGCCGCTATCTGAATATAGAGGACTAGGAGGAAAGGGAAGAAATGGGAATCTGACAAGCTAGACAGGGTTTCATTTTATATTGATTGCTCTCTGTGAAAACTTCCTCTGTTTGACGGGTGGGGGGGGGGGGCTGAAGGGGGGAGAGGGCCTGAAAGCGAGCACAAGGTTCCTATTACTTGTGTGACAGTGACATTGGCGGCCAAAGATAACAGCTGTCCGACTCCCAGAGGAAGTGTTTGAGGCCGGGCGATAAGTGAGATGTAAGAAATGAGTAGTTATGCTCCGTGTGGGTGTCATGGAGGTTCTGAGCGGAGCTGTACGCTGTCGCAAGCCTGTTTTTGTGTGTGTGCATGCGAAACAGCAAAGGGAGGTGAGTCTGAGTCATACTGTAAATCATTGGGTTACACAGAGAGTGCAAAAGGATGCAATGAGGTGGCAGTATCCGTGTTAACCGGGATAAATAAGGGTCAAACATGTTTACGTGTAATGCTAAAAATATGGATCCTTTGATGTCAGACAATATTAAGAATATCAGAGTTAGATAATAATTCAGAAATAATCTGTGGCTGAAATAAGCCTCGGTGCAGAGCCACGGCACAAAAACTCACCTAACTGTAAGTAAAAAAACAAAATACAAATAGTAAAAGAGGAGGACACAATTATAATAGCGCTCTGGTATTGGCTAAAAAATACAGACTATCTATAGTGTACATATGTCCTCTATGAGAGATAGTTGTGTACACTTTCACTGCACTACCTTTTGGCAGTAACCTAATGACAACATGAAGTGTTGTAGTTCTATGGGGAGCTTTAGAGTCAAATTTAAGAAAAACTCCTGTAAACCACTCAAATCTGTAGCTAACTACTAACTCAGCAGATGCTACTTGCACGCAGGGTGGAACATCCAAGATGGCTATTTGCACGCAGTGTGGAATAGCTGATGTGGCTATTTACACCACGGTGTATATAGCTGAGCATTTCACCCTGGTGTCCAGAGCCATCAATGCTATTTGCAGCAAGGTGTAAATATCCAATGTGGCTATTTACACCAGACTGGCAGACAAAACTTGACCTCCCAGGTGAGGGCAGATGAAAACTAGCATTTTTCTAATTCTGGTGCAAATGGTATCAAATGGTATAATTTTTGTTCATTATTGTATGTGGTCCCTTATAAATGAAATTAAATAAATCTTGGCATACTTATTAATTTAGTTTAGCGATTTAGCTAATTTTATTTTAGCAGATTTTGCAAAATCTTCATTTCCACAACATTTGTGGACATTCCCTGTCACTTCATTACACACAGCATGTTCTATATAATAATAATATGTATTGCTAATATGTATTCCTTAAAATGTACTACATGACTTTTAAAGAACTTGCTTCTATGCACTGCATTAGCTTTTGTTAGCTCATTGTGGTTGCTACGTAGTTAGCCATAGGACTACCATTGCTTTTTCAACAAGCTACTTAGTCTTCAAACATCATAGATAAATTAAATAAAATGTGTGGTTTATGTTCTTATTTATGTTTTGATCAGGTTCCTCCATTTAGCTAGTGAACCAAATACTTGAATCCAGACTTAATTATTTATTCATTTATTTATATTATTATTATTTACACTCTCAGTTTTCCCAATGCTATGAAGTATTATATCCTAAAATATATCTGGATGTCTCCAGAGGATTTTTTTTTTTGCACTAGATTAGCTTGTGTTAGCTTGTTGTGGTTGGTCCTCAAACATCATACATCAGAAAATGGTATCTAAAACCACACTGCAACTTTTTGTGGCAAAAATGTATTGACTTTGTGTTGCTAGAAAAAAAAAACATGCTTTAATTTCCCTCAATAGTCTGTGTTAGTTATTTTAGCATACTAGCCTAGCATTTAGCCGTGGTGGCTGCTGCCAAATCAGCAATACATTTGTCTTACTTTGTAGGTAAATTAGTTAGCCCCAGCATTAATTAATGACATTAAATCTGCCACCTACATTTCATTTATATTTTCAGGTTAGGTCATTTGCTAACATGCACACAGACCAAAAACATTCAATTTTAGCTCCACCAATTGAGGTTGTACTCCAGATTATTTCCAGAACATTATTTCTGCACTCCTACTCATTGTCTCTTATTTCTGGTTGTTTTTTTGTTTCACCGCAGATGTAAGAAATGTTTTTACAACTAGAATACATTCTGGACAACAGAAACTGAGCTTTTGTTCAGATTTCTCTTTTTCACACTTCTCTATTCTTTCCCTGCTGTCTCCAAATGCTTGTTGGTCACCAGTGCAGATGTTTTACACTCCTGTTCCCACGGCAGTGAAAGAAACATTTCAGAGTGCGAGGGAGGAGGAGAGAAAAAAAAGAAAAAGAGATACTGTCACTGCTGTTTCCTCGGCTCTCTTTGCCTCTGTGTGTCCTTGTCCGTTTATACACAAACTAATAAACTCTGATGTGCCTGTCTGAGTTCAGAGAGCAAAGAGCAGCACAGATCACAGCAGATCAAATAAAATATCAGTCTGACCGTCTTTTCTCATATATTCCCCTCCCCCTCCTTTTTTTTATTCCTGTGATTCATTCTGTATTCTTCCCCTTAACCTATCATCTTTTAATCTTTTATTCTAACCTCCTCTCCCTTTCTGACTCTGTCTCCTCCTTCATCTTTTTTTTCTTTATCTCTGCTGCCGTTCCCGTAATCACTCCCTCCTTTTGGCTTTTATCTCCACTTCCTCAATATCCTTTTTACTGCCTCTGCCTCCTTCCTTCCTCTCTGCTCCCCTCCTCCCTCCCCCCGTCACCCTCCCCTCCTTCCTGCCTTCCCTTCTTTCTTCCTTCCTCGCCCCCCCACCCCACCCCACTCCACCCCCACACCACCACCACTACCACCCCCGGTTCTTCTGCGCCTTCTCCACTGATCTCATCCTCCTTTTCTTCCCCTTCACCTCCACTTTGTTGTTACCAAACCCCGGTCTCAATTCCCTTTCCCTTCTTCCTCTTTTTTTTTTTTCCTCCAGGTCTTCAGCCGGTCTTCTGGAGCAGGGAGGATGTGGCCCAGTGGCTGCGATGGTCAGAGAAGGAGTTCGCCCTGCGGCCCATCACCAGCGGCTCTTTCCAGATGAACGGCAAAGCCCTGCTGCTGCTCACCAAGGAGGACTTCCGCTACAGATCCCCCCACTCCGGTACTCTTTTTCACACCTCATCACCAGTTTCTTGGAGATATTTGTATTCCAGGCTGGTGACATCAGTGAAAAGTTTCACAAATGAGTCACTTTCATTGATTGCATTAGACATTTTTTAGCCTAATTGCAGCAGAACCCAGACTGGAAAACAAGATTTAGACTACCGACTAGGAAGGAAGAACAGTTTTAGATCATGGAAACACTGATTACTTGCAGAAAACTATGGAAAATTGGTGCAGTTATACATAGACGCTCCTTTTTTTAGCTCATTGCTGTTACAAAATGACTGATAGGGATCTGAATGAATTGATAGTGTGCAGTCCTCACAGACAAATCAGCATCCATGACCGTCAGTCCTTTAGACTGATGTTAGAGTTTATTTGTACATGAAAACCTGCATCAGTGCAGCTTTAAAATCAATGTGTTTACAGCAAAACTACACCCTTTAAAAATCAATAAAGTCAGCTGGAGCAGAGGAGGGAAGGCAGCGGTGTCAGGCGACAGTGGATGGAGGCAGCTGTTAGTGCGAGACTGCGGGGGGAGGAAGTAGGAGACGGTTGATCAGGAAGTACAAACCAACCTCAACTGTTGCCCCGGCAACGCCAGCGGCCAGGCGCATGAGAATAAAGCAAAGAAAAGTTAACCGTTCTCCTTTGGGAGTGTATTTCTTTCTTTTTCCTTTTTTTTTTTTTTACAGTAAATGAAACAGGATTAATTTTCTGTTAGTGGGTCGTGGGAATATGACACTGCATGTAGTTAGTCAGGGATACAGTCAGTGATGTGTGATGTGGGTCAGTATGTGTGGGATGAAATGAGTGATCTGGATTGTGAAACTTCGAGATAAAACGCAGGACAAACCGTCCACAGCCTGGAAAAAATGGCAATGTACAGTAATTTTGGTTAATTTTGAGTCCAGAGAAGTGTTGAAATGGTACGGAGGACTAAAAATAAATGCTGATGTAAATACAGAAAAAGAAATACTGATAACGGAAAGAATTAACAAATGAAAGTGAGCTGATTACACACATAATTAACCAACTATGCATGAAGTCATTTCTCTTTTCTAATAGTGTAATAAATGTCAAATTAGGGACTTTTTTATCATTGTATAATTATACTATGATGTTTTAGTACCTACCTACCAAACCTACTTTGACATATTTCTACATTTCTACTTCATATTATTCATTTATCTGTGTCTTAATGTTAATGATGTTAAGTGTATCGAACTGGATTTTGTCCCATCATCTATGCTTCTGTGTATAATTGCATCAATTTTCCCATTACTGGTTACAGTATACCAATATCTATTTATTTATCAATTTGATTATACATTATTTTTTCATATAAATTCATTTATTTCAGCATTTATTTATTTTTTAAACCTAATATGTGAATTAATTTACATGTATAAATTGGTTTGTATTGCCCATGTGTGAACAGTATGGAGGATCACAAATACCATGCAAATAATAAAGTATTTCATTCAACTAATTTTACATTAAAAAAAGGGATTTATAAATTTTGCTATAGTAACTAAGTTGTAGTTTATGAATTCATTTATTAGACTAAATTACAAAGTGACCTTAGTATTTTACTACTAGCTACTAATACTAGCATTTTCTGAAAACACAGTACCTTTAATGCTTAAAATCTTGATTTAAACATTGATTAATTCAATACGTCATTTTTAATCCTCCGTTAAAAATAGCAAGTAAAAGCCGTTCCGTTCCATTCAGTTTGTTTCCAACCATCAGAGACCTCGATATGTCTCTTTGAATTATATCACATGTTTTGAGGACTAATCTGTATTTGTAGAGGGACGTGGCCCAGCTGACAGCTGTTGTCAAGCTCGTATTAGGATGTTTCCATTTCAAGTCTCATATCCTGTCAAGAAACTGAGGTCTGGGGAATTTTTTTTTTTTTTGGAAAATGTAATTCATCATCGCAGGTTTTTATTAGCTAACTTAAGTTGTCTCTATTATATGACAAGCAGATAATTTTGTTGCGTAATGATTTCATGAATCGGCAACTTTGGATGTGTCTTTTCCTAAAACAAAAACACAGTATGTTAGAGGATAAGCGCTGTCAGTTATTGATTACATTTCGATATCGGGAGTTGTTTTGGCATGGTCGTCAGTGAAAACGTCATTGTAGGGAACAGAGCAGATTTTGTTTTGGCTTATGATGAGTCTGTTTCCTCCTTCGGGGGACTGTAAGGGTGCTGTTCCCATCAGTCCCTGCCATGTAACATATTTTCCTTTGTAGAAGCTCTAACAATAATAATAATAATTTTTTTCCCTGGAATGTCTAAACCTCACTTCCAACAATCAGCCTCACAGTTTGTACAGCTACATGTTTCAACGTGAATATGTTTAATGGGAAACACGTACAGCCAAAGAGGGTGTTTCATATATCGGACATGACTAACTGTTGGGTGACATTTTTTTCATGTTTCTTTCATTTCCTACTAACTGTGATTCATAAAGTTGAACATATTATTTTAGATGTAGCATTTAGACAAAATCAGAGTTTCTGAAGGTTTCAACAAGTTAATTTCAGACCTTTAAAAACCATTAAGAGTGCAATTTAAGACTTATTTCACATCCATACTAGCTAAAAAAGTATAAGCACAGTTTGCATTAGAGATTAGTGGTTAGTGTTGGTTTTGTTCTGTTGTTGCAGTGTGATCAAGACCATTTTTACCAAAAACACATTTAAAAGTGAGACTAAAGTTAATGCAACCTTATAAAGTAATAGTAACTTCAGTAATAATGATTCAGTCATTTCTTAAGACCTTTCAAAATTGCATTTAAGACATTTTAAGGCCGAAAATTCAGATTATTGGAATTAAGACTTTTTAAAGTCTATAAGTACCAGGATTCTACTAGAAACAGCTGTAAACACTCATTTTGACCTTTGACTTCCAAACTAGCTCATGATAAATATCAGACAAAGAGATGAATGCATTTATTCTGTTAGTTTATCTTTTTTAAAAATGAAATAACACCAAAATGTAAGAAAGAATTCAAAGTATTTTATAAGTTTGTGTTATTGTGTGTGTTAAAACCATCTCAGGTCTCCCCTATTTTATTTGTAATTAAGTCTAATTAATTAATTATTTTATTTTAACCACTTGTGACGTTTTATTGAAAGAGTCAACTTTAGTTACTAAGCAACCAAGATGCATCTCCAATTGTGCAAAAAGTAAAAATATAAAATGGCAGTGACACCTATGGCCCAATAGACAAAAATGATGAAATTTTCTTTATCTCTTGTGTGAAATGTATATTAAAAAACACTTTTAGGAAAAGGTCAGGTACCAGCAGCATTGTATTTTTTAATTCAACATTATTATTGCATGTATAAATTTAAAAATGGTCAAAATGACCGCCGTAGCTGTTCTAGTGTTATAAGGACCTGCAGTAACTGAAAATGTGACGTTTAAATCCAGAAACTTTAATGCATCAGGAAGCAGGAATTTTCCCTAAACTGCAACTCAGTGCCACAGGACCAGAAAGTGAGAACTGAAAGGGGTGTGTGCGCGTCTGTGTGAGTGCGCGTGTTCACCATCACTTCCTTTATGAGAATCATTTCCTTGTTATGGTAAGCCTTTAAAAAAAAACCGTAAAGGTAATGTGTGATGGTGGCCTGTGTTCAAATCACGTCCGCTCGTCCCTGAGGTTATTTGTTAACCCTGTGAGTGCTGTGTCACGCTGGCGGAGGAGACGTGGTTGTTGGTGTCGAGGCAAAACAAACAGCTGTTAATCATTGAGTGAACTTCCTGCTTGGGCTTTGTGCCCTGTGTCACCACTACTGTAGAAACACTTCAAGCAGAATACCAGGGTCATATAGAGCTACGGCCCATTTACTTGTGTCAACATTGAGTTCAAGTTGTCCGCTTAGTGGCCCACAATGCCTGTTTTTGTTGTTTTAAAAATCCAAAGGTGCAAATGCAAGTTTTTGAAAGATTTTATCCTGGGAAACTATGTAGAGAAGGAAAGAGTCACACTCACTCAAAATGTTTTCTGTCATCCAGCATTCATCAGTGTGCACACAGGCATACACTCACTACTTCAGAATGTCAGGTATTTTACCAGGTGAATGTCTTTACAGCTGCAGCAGTTAATTGATTAATTGATTAGTTGGTTAAAAGAAAATTAGTTAAAAATGATTTTGATAATTGGTTACAAGTTTCAGTCACTTTTCAAGCAAAAATGTCAAACATTTGCTGGTTCCAGCTTCAGAAATGTGAGGATTTGCTGCTTTTCTTTGTAATTTATGACAGTAAATTACAGAGTCTTTCAGTTTTGGACTGTTGGTTGGACAAAAGAAGCAATTTAAGGACGTCACTTTGGGCTCTGGGAAATTGCAATGAGCACGAGCAGCAGAATGAGACATTTTCAAAAGGGCAGAGTAGGCCATTCTTTTATTAAGGCAAGATTATGTGATGGTACACCAAAAAGTCCCCAAAAAAGGCCACGGTTCAACTGGCTGACGTACTATCTCTGAATTAGGCCTGTTTTTTTTTTTTTCCTTTCTTGCCATCAAAGTTCCAATTTCTCTCTTTTACTGAAGACACGCTTTAATTTCCTTGTTAACTCTGTTAAAACACACTTAATTAAACTCCCCAAAACCATCTTGGTTAGTCTTTCCACTGTTACAACAATCACCAGCTCTGGTTTGGTCAAAATAAATCCAAAAAACATTCTGTTTTACTTGTCCTCCGGCTCAGTGGGTGTGTACTGCGCCGCTGAATGAGACTGTATCGCATCGGCTGTTGAATTATCGGCGATGGACTCAATGGAAACTTGATATATGGAGGACCAAAATGCTGTTAGGCTGGGCAGAAGCTTGCATCTGTGACAGGTCAGATTAATGCCAGGGAAAATTTCTGAAAGCTTGACATCAAACATATCAAACCAGCGTACAGTTTTAAACCAAATAAGACCATGCCTTGAAAAAATAAATGAATAGAGAACAGTATTTTAGACCAACGATGAGCGGCTTCCCGATGGTGGCGTACATAAACAGACGCACTTTCCTTCTCCGTTGCTAATTGTCATCAGATAATCATCTGTTAATCACCACGAGACGCCTTAAAACTTGTACTAAACTAACCCTGAGTTTTGAGAAAACAAATATGCCGAAGCCTGGAAAAAAAGGACAGAGTTAAAAACACTGGACTTTGCAACTAACGACGACTCATTTTAGACCACTGATCTTCTGACATGTCCAAATGTCCAAAGTTTATGTAAAATAGAACTGTAATAAGCCTGGATCTGCTCCGGTTTGGTTTCTAGGATTAAATTAAGAGAAGTTTTACTGGCAGAGGAGGAAATGGAGTTATTAAGTGTCTAACTTGTAAGTAGAGAGAAACTTATACTTAATTGAATCAAATAACATAAAAATGTCTTATTAATGCAACAGCCTAATGTTCAAAGCTCCCTTTTTGAGTCATTGATAGGATGTATTGTGTATGACGCAGGGAACAGATGGCTGACTGCACTTGAAGTCGCCTATAAATCACCTCCACTGATATGGATTGTTGTTGTTGCTTCTTCTGAAAAAGGGAACCTACACTTTTGGCCCCTTTCTTTCCTCACAGAGTCGTCATGTTAGGAAATATGTTTCTAGTAATAAACGCGTCTCGATTTTCCGCGACACCATCGCTCTAACGTGTTGTCCGCCTCCTCGGTCTCTTCCATTATTGCTCAAGCTGGCTGCTGCCTGGAAAGCCAAGAGGAAGGAGAAGGGGAACCCGGTTTCTGTGGATGACGCCAACACAAATTTCCCATTTTTATGCATGTGTAAAATGCAGCCTGGAGACGTATGGTAACCTCCGACCCTTTGCATCTCTACAGGGGACGTCCTGTATGAGCTGCTGCAGCACATCCTGAAGCAGAGGAAGCCCCACGTGTTTTACCCGTCTGCCTACTTCCCTGGGAACTCCTTCCACTCGCTGCCTGAGAGCGCTGTGCAGCACCTGAAGCTTGAAGGTCAGTCCAGTAAACAGTTTCTCTTCTGTAATGCACAAATTTCATACATGTTCAGCTCTAGAATTAGATATATTTCAAGAGAATTGTTGCTTATAAATCTACGCTTCACAGTTTTGCTCAAAATAATTTAAATTCCACACAAGATTGACGTAAAAGCTGCATGACTGATTCCTCACCAAACATCTGTATGACTATTTCAGCTGTATCTAGCAGCTCATAATCAGTCAACGTGCAGCTCTACTGTGTATACATGACATTATACATACAGAAGAATGTCTACATTTACACCAACCATCAAATTGACAAACTAGAATATATTATGGTCTTTAAATTATCTTAACTGTAAGCTATTTGGCTAAGTTATTAAATTAATTAGGCTTTCTCACTATATATGATATAAACTCTCCACAGCAACAAAACAAAGAAACACAATAGTAACTAAACAAGAAAATAACAGACATTTACTCCAACAGGAAGCACAAGGTCTTCATATCTGATCAACATAAAGCTGCTACAGGGAACTTTCATTCTGTGTTGATTTTGGAGGCCCTTCCGAACAAAAGTACGAGTATTTCCACCATAATAACTACAAAAAATAACGTCAAAAATAAAATGATCAAAATGTAGAGTCTGTAGGTCAAAGGTTAAAGTCACCGTGACTTCAAAAAACACATTTTTTGCTGTAACTCAAGAATGTATATGCTAATCATGACACAATCTGACACACATATCTAATCACATACTGCTTCAAAGTTGTCACTATGTAAATTATATGAGTCTACACAGACATGGATGTAAACTGAAACTTGACTGGATGGTGGAGAGATATGACTGTGGTGCAGTAATTCTAGTTTGAACTTTATTATAACAGCAGACATTGTCATTCTGAGGCCAGAAATCTAGATTATACCTGCACCAACGGTAACATCGTCCCTCTGTTCAATATAATGTAGCTGATTGTTCAGACTAATGACAGTTCAGGTGTATTTCACAGGAAATTGGTCATTTTTAACCACTTATGGAAACTTTGGGTAATAACACAAAAACTTTGGTCTCAATTTAACCAAGTCGTAAAACTATGAAACTGTAGTTATGAACTTTTATAGCTGATTAGTGGATTAATCAATTAGTTGTCAACTTTAAAATTGATTGCCAAACATTTTGCTAATATATTAATTGTTTAGAGTAATTTTCTAAGAAAAAGGTCAAAATGATTGATTTCTTTAGTCCCCTGTGGCAGTAAACTGATAATCTTCTGGTTCTGCGCAAAACAAGACACTTTAAGACAAGAGTTAATTGAATAAATGATTGACAGAGTTATCAATAATGAAAATGATCCTTAGTTGAAGCGTTATGAAAAACACATCTACAACGACTACAGTAACACAACGTCCAGTGAACTAATATTAGCTTGCTACAGGCTAGTAGGCTAATTTGATCTCGCAGATTAGCAACAGGCTAATTGATGCTTATATAATTGTAGGTAAAAAGTAACAATTATAACAGAGTGTTGATGCTAATGAGTTGAGGTTCACAGTAAATATACTGTACACCCGACAGAAATGACTGCTAAAGATGAACAGCTTCTACAAAGGAATTAAATCAGGGTCATTTTATGGAATATTGGTGAAGTATTTTTGAGGAACATGCTCAAATAACAAAAATTAAGAAAAAGACTCACTTACTCTATGCACCTAACCATAATGTGAATTTGAATGAAAGGTTGGATCATTTAAGATGATCTTTTTGTATATATGGTGCTAAAGATGCTCTAATAGATAGCAGTCGGTCTGTTTTTCTTCAGAAGCACAGGCATGCGCACCAGTATTTTTTTGTTACCAAGGAAGTAATGATAAAGTTCAGTGAAATACCTGAGACTGTTTACTGGCTCTGATCTGAGGAAATGTGACACAGCAACAACCATCTGAAGTTCACATGTTGACAGTAGAACCTGTTCCACGAGGAAACGCTGCTTTATTTAAACAAGCTGCAGTACAGCGTGCCACAAACTGCTCCATCGGTTCCCTGCACTGACTGCCTCTTTTCTGTTTGTCATTACTGATTTCCTCGTTCTCACTCCCCCTTTGTTGATGTTTTTTTTTTTTTCCATTGCGTGTTAATGAAGGAATCAAAGCCAAATTCAAATGACTAACAACTTCTAATGTTAGAACAACAAAAATAAAGTCATGAGCTTCCCCTAACCTAACTGTAGGACATCAGTGACACCTACTGGTGTCCCTGTGTGAAGACAGCATGCCAAGAGACCTGGAACTTCCAGTAATGAGCACCTTCTAACTGACTGCCACTGGGGGCAAATTATGGTACAAGCTGCAAAATAGTGAAATGACTGAAAAATATAGAAAGCTACAACACACAGCTTCGTTTCATACTCTGTTATTTAAATTCTCTGGCAAGATTATTGATATTTTTTGTCTTTTCTGCTACTTTGGACATTTGCAAGTAGAGACAGACAACTCCAAGTATCAGGAGGCAGTTGTGCACATGGATGTATTCAGCCTTCACAAAGTGTTGTGTTTGCATTGTTACACTTATTCTAAAACTAATAAAAATGATTTTAAACAATAAAAACTAAAGTCAAACAAGTGAACCCACTCTGGAAACTAACACAACAAAAATAAAGACTAATGAAAAATACAAAACTATAAAAACTCTAACCGGTACCAAACTCCTGATGTTGACTTTGAGTTGTCACCATGTTAATGTTTGAGGAGTTTGTCACAATCTGAGTCTTTTATCACGATGCTATTGAGAGCCAATATCTCTTTACTGCTGGCACACCTGTATGACAAACACAGAGAATGAAATACAGCCAAAAGTTTTTTTAATAACTTCTCTTTAAAACTACCTTTAGGCAAATGAGGAAATTTGTGCACGTAGATATTAACTCACACATGATAAAGTCAGGCACAGGGCTCGTACGAGTGCTAGTATCCTTGAAAACACTTGAATTTTACTGTAATGTTTTCAAGGTTTGAGAAATGTTTAGACTTTGGATAAAGTGGTCACTTTTCAGACAAAGAAATAAAATAAGTCAGCCACTGGCTCAGCCAGGTCTAGAGTGACCAGATGAGAATGGGGGAAATTCGGGACAGAAGAGCTCGGGATGAGCGTGTCGTGTCAGAAGGATTAAACTATAGAGAATATTTTATATCAAACAAAATCAAACTCTAACTTTGATCATTTGTTTTGAGTACTATGAAGATCAGTTACAGTTTCTGAGGATATGAAGCAGTGTCAACAGGTGAAAGGTGTGTTACAGTCATGTTAAACATCTTTTCAGCAGATAAGATCGTCATTAAGTTCACAAACACATCTTTTAGATATTTTTATCGCAAATTCCTCCTGCTGTGGCAGCTGCACTCTCCCTCATCTGGTTTAAAACCGGTTCAATAATCAGTTATCCGTGATAACCTGTTCAGGGCAATAGACAAGTGGAAACAACAGTCCAACAAAGAAGACATTTCTAATAACTAAAAGCAGGAATTATGGCTTACATGAGTGATTAGATAGAGCATACAGACCGCTCTCGTTTTAGCTCGATCATCTTATCTGTTACTGTAGGCTAACAGTTTAAACGACTGTATTCAAGATTCTGGACAGCTGCTCAAAATTTGGGACTTCTGGTCACCATAGCCAGGTCATACATGAAACATGAAAGTTTGTTGTGTTTTCCTTTAATTTGTCACCCTTATGTAGAATTCTATCTCAAAACATAATTTTTGTTGTTTATAGCACAATAACATCTGATTAAATGTGAAAGAGGAGTGAAATAATCTTTATGAGTGTAAATGTGTAATTTACCAAGGCTGCTGGAAAAGTTAAAAAGCCCCTTGAAAATTCTTGAAAAGGCCTTAATTTTACTTTGGAAAGGGTGCAGGAACCTTGAAAGCAACAAATTGTCGTTTGGATTACTGAAACCATCATATGTTAATATTTCTGCCTGAAAAAATAATAACTGAGTGATGAATTGTTTCAGATGTATTTTAATGTAAAACAGTGTAGCTGTAGATGTTTGTCACATCTTGTATCTTTTATAACTCAGAAACGGTACGGCGGGCACCACGTGGCTCAGAGCCACTCCCCCAGCATCCACCAACCATCGAGCTGCGGCACCGCTCCCGCTCCCCCCACCATCCAGGCACCAGGCGATCTCCTCCAGAGCCTAACCACCCCCGCCCAGCCAATGAGGACCCCCACCATACCTTCTCCCAGCTGCCCGACAGCAACCACCACCTGCCCGAGGAAATGTACCCTCTGTCAGTGTCCCCGGCCGCGCCCAACGGCCGCTGCGCCACGCCCCGAGAAGCCCCGTGCCCGGGCAGCCCTGGCGGCCCTGAGGCGGGCCCTCCTCGCGTCATCCAGCTCATGCCCAGCGCCATCATGAACCCCCTGCTCCTCAGCCCTAACAGGAGCGGTGGGGGTGCCGCCATGGACTTCAGGCACAGCCGCGGTGGAACCCCGTCTCAGGGGTCGCTCGAGAACGGGGGGAAAGTCCACAGCCACCACCATCAGATACCACTGGCCCAGCAGCAGCAGCAGCAACAGCAGCATCTACTGCAGCAGCAGCAGGAGGAGGCGCTCTACAGGAACCACGTCATCATGCCCGTGTCTCCTCCAGAGGAGCAACAGCTCCCCATCGGACGGATAGCAGGTCAGATGTAGCCCTCAAACGATGGAACAAGGATGGATATTTAAACCTGATAGGCTAACTAGGCTAACTAATTTTTTAGCTAGCCAGCAAACATTTTTCTTTAATCTGTAGCCAGCTAGCAAAAACTGTATTTGTATTTTTTTGTTTTTACTTTTTAGCTAACTAGGAAAAAGCATTGTCGTTTTTTTTTTATCTTGATAGCAAAAAATGTAATTAGTTTTTTTTTTTTTTCTTACTTTTTAGCTGGCTCACAAACCAACAATAACAGTAGTTTTTAATTGTGCAACAGAGTTTTGCTTAATGTAAAATCTGGATTTACTCATTTTAAACCTAGTTTTGCTCAACTCTAATTAGAACTAATCTCAGAGTGAATTCATCTTTGTTGGTGCCACCCAGTCACAAGGTTAAAGCTCCACAAGATGTTTTTTTTTTTTTTTAAAAGCACATCCAAATGAAAAAAAAAAAAGAAAGCAATTCCATACCATCCAATTCAAACTCATGGTTTCCTTGTTTGTGTCCTGGCAGACTGCAGGCTGCTGTGGGACTACGTCTACCAGCTCCTGTCAGACAGCAGGTACGAGAACTACATCCGCTGGGAGGATACAGAGAGCAAAGTCTTCCGCATCATGGACCCCAACGGCCTGGCCAGGCTCTGGGGCAATCACAAGGTAAACACACACTCAGCAGAGTTATTGTCGTCTTTGATCAGGCTGCAGGTGGCTCAGTGAGCAGGGACGTCCCACCCATCACTGTCATCTCCAGACCACTTTAAAGCTGCACTAATCAATACTTTTTATATCAACAATGACTCAAAAGATGATGTGTAATGCAGTTCACCTTTAGCTCAGAGATTTTCAGTCAGCTTGTCGTGGTGTTTCAGCCCACAAACTCAAGGATTCTCAACAACCTTGAGACCAGCTGCAACAACCAGCTGTTTTCAGGAAAAAAAGCTTGAAAGCCTGCAACCAAACAGCAGACAGACACAGCAAACAACTAGCTGGTGAACACAGTGGAGCATTTAGCAGCTAAAGAGACAGATATTTCCCTCAAGAGAGACCAAAACAAAGCTTAATGAAGAGTATATAGAGTATTAATCATAAAGTCATTGGGTGGTCAGAAACTCCAAATGAATACTAATGTTGGTCCTTCACTGCTTAATGTGTAAATAAGCTACTGGTCTCATGCTGGACATATTAACTTCATTAGGTGATGATAGATCACTGTTGTTTGCAGCTTGTTTCTGCTGCTCCCTAGTGGTCAAACATCAATTATTGCAGGTTTCATATTTCCACTTAATTTAATCATGTTTTGTACAACTTGTGTTTATAGACAAGTCTTTAAAGCTTTATTACATTACAATATAAAATGAAAGGGGAACTTACAGAGAATGAATGCCCAATCCAGCTGATTTTCTTGTGAATGCAGTGAATCTTCATCCTATCTGCAAGTCTATATGTTGTTTTTTAGGAAAATCCTGCCTAGTGTGCCTTTAACAGCTGTCTGAGGTTCTGTGTCAGATGTTGAGTTTTTTGGCCCCCGTGTGACCAGACTATTAACTGTTGCAGCTATAAAGGTCTCATTTTGCAGATCTGTGATGCCACATTATTACTGTTAATAACACCTTTGTTCTTTTTCCTCTTACAGAACAGGACCAACATGACGTACGAGAAGATGTCGCGAGCACTGAGACACTACTACAAACTGAACATTATCAGGAAAGAGCCTGGACAAAGACTTCTATTCAGGTACAACAACTTAAAGACATATTTTTTTATAAATGGTCAGGCTATTCATGATATATTTAACATTTTTGAATCTATTCTTCCTTTGAGTTACTGGGCAAACACTGAAAACAGAACTTGTTTCCTTGTCACGTCCACCAGGTTCATGAAAACTCCCGACGAGATAATGAACGGACAGACGGACCGGCTGGAGCACATGGAGTCCGACACAGACGAACAAATCTACATCAAAGAGGAATGCTGAGGAACTCTGGGAAAACTACTACTACAGCCGCTGATGCCTTTCAGAAGCAGCTTGAACAATCGTTGTTGAATCTGGAGCGCATGGACGATCGCTCGTATCAGTCCTACACAGACAGACACGACATCTGATGTCTCTTAAGATTGCCTTAGGATGATGTTTTATCTGAAGTAAAAAGAAAAAAACAGCGTCAGTTGTTTTGTTTTCTGGTGGACCGAGCTGAAAGGACTTTTTAAGTGTTCCCTTTCTTTTCCGAATGAACTGCAAAAGCCAATCACTTTGTGCTTATGTCACTTTTCTGATTTTTTTGTCTCCTCACATGCATTATACTCTGGAACTTTGCTGTTTGTAAAAAGAAAATTGGGTGTGTGTGTGTGTGACAGGAATGTTTTCACCATGGAATAAACGTTTTTGATCAAACTGTATTCTGTCAGTGTGGAGTATACTTAAATTTAAAGGGGTACTTGAGATGTTTTAAAGTGATTGATGCCCCTCCACTTTGGAGAAGCAGCAGGAGTTTATGTAGGAAGCTAAACAATGTCCTGCTGTGGAGAGGATCAGCAGCAAAACATATTTAACCACCTAAAAAAGTCAATAGCACACTAAATTTAGAATATTTTCCACCTTACCATGCTATCAGACAGACTTTTTTCACAGGAAACCATCATTATATATAAACCCTTTATCACTCTCTTCAAACTCGCCAGACTCCTTTGGCAAAATCAGTAATTTTCTAATAATTGCAGAACGCAGAAGTGGCTGGTCTGTGACTGCCTCGATCTGTTAGTTTGTTTGTGTTACTGTGAAGGTTCGTTCAAAGTCAGACAATAATGCAAACAAACTAACAGATCGAGGCAGTCTCCTATCAGAAAAGGCTGTCTGACAGCAAGGTAAAGTGGTGAAAATATTCTTAATATAGCTTACCAGTATCGTTCAACAGTAACCACGGCCAGTCGGCACAAAAAGTGACTCTGTGGCTGCACGCTGCGAGTCTTCACCAACGCAGCGATACTACTCTACAAACATCCTGATTCCTTTGCGCCTTTTAGTTCAACATCCTACAAAAACAGTACTTGCCACCAGCTAGCCACCAGTTGGGCTACTGAAGTCTGTGTTTACTAAAAACCTACTCAAACTGCTAACATAATCCTTACAGTAGGACCACAAACACAATAGGCTGAAAAAATGAAACGACAACATAAATTTAGGAATGAATAGAAGCAGGAGTTTAAGTGGTTAGAATATGACACATCCACGGACATAATGTGCTGAGGTGTGAACCACCAGCTTCCTCAACCAGCTGAGAAGTCCTCCTAATTGGAAAAACCACATCACAATTCATGGGAAAAGTGGACAACACAAGTGCCATGGTTCAGGAAGGTTGTGTTGCGTTAAATTGCCTTTAAATAAGTTAACATTTGGGCCACCAAATTTAGATGCCTGTCAGACCAACGCGTAAAAATATTACCATCCATCCCCAACCAGTGTGTAGGATTTAATGGCATCTATTGGTGACCTTGCAGATTGCAAACTTTGCCTCACTTTGCTTCAAAGCATGAAGGACAACATATGTGGCCTTTGAAATCACCAAAGGCTTTATCTACAGCGGAGCCACTGTTTGATTTGTCCTTTCTGGGTTGCTGTAGGAACATGGTGGCCTTGCACCCTCTGTGGATGGAAACAGCTTATTCTAAAAGACACAACTCTTATTTTCAGGTGATTATAGACTAATGAAAACACACTCATGAATATTATCCTCCATTACTGCCACATTCTGCTAATAATCCCCCAAAAGTCTTACACGTTGGGCCTTTAAACTGATAGAGATTGTTTTGCTGCTGACCCTGTCACTCACTCGGACTGTGGATAAGTACCTCAGATGTTTGGTGAAATGCACCAAATGTCCACATGATGGCAATACTGGACCGTTTATGAGGGGACAGGAGCAGCAGTGGATCTTGTCCACAGTTCAACAGTTCATCAAACACTCCACACCTTCACATTTAATAGGATTAAATGTGACTGCAGTTTATAAAGCTGCTGAGGCTGCTGAGAGATGGAAGAATGATCATATTTTGGTCTTTAGTGAATTTCTTGCTTTGGGTGGAAGTTATTATGTAACAGAAGGACATGATCACTGTTGAACCAATTAATCAAATGCAGCTATTAATACATTAGTTGCCATTTCAGTGCTGTATTTAAGACATTTTTTGTTACATCATTTTTGCTTTACACTTTCTAAACTGCAGATTGTGTTGTTAGTCTTCTGACAAAATCAGAATAATTCAGTTGTCTGATCTGTTGTGTGTCATTATTACACAAATGTCTAAATGAGCCTTGTAATATAACGATCATAGTTTATTAGTGTGAGAATATCTAAACATCAATTTGTGCCTTTTCTTATGTAATTAGATTAAAACTGATTAACACGTTTAGGTTCATTTGAAGGTGTAAAGAAAAGCAGCGCATCCTTCTTTTCGGATCAGCCATTGTGACATCCAAATGAAAAGCTCAGATGTTAATATGGCACAATCCCTAATAGTAATCAGAGTACACTAACGCGTTACCAGCGGAGGTAGCGGCGGTGCGCTGTGCGCTCCGGAGTCTCCATAAAAGTTAGTGCGCGCAGAGCGGAGCTGTCAGACTGGGGAGAGACGCGGCGGAGCGAAGACTGGAGGCTCAAGTGATTGATCAGGATCGATCCCACTTTGAGAAATTCATCTGTTCGCTGTGAGTGCGCGGTCTGATCCTCTGGGTGACTGTCGCCCACCAGCAGGACGCGATTAAAGCTCATTTACCCGCCTGGTTTTTCTGGACTCTCTCGGAATAAAGAGCCAAGGGAGGTTTGGATGCAGGAGGATCTCGGCTGTGCGGCGGATGAGGTGCTCACGCTGCCGCCTCAGAAGAAGAATCGTGTCTGATTCTGTTAAGGCTGTTTGATTTGATCAGGGGGGTAAAAAAAAAAAAAAAGAAAGAAAAAAAAGCCACTACTCCCGTTTTTACCCAGGACGCAAATGTCTCCACATCACAGACACACCACTGGATTGTAGCAGCAGCAGCAGCCCCGCCGATGGTTTTGAGAGGGCGTTAAGGTGCGGGAAGGGAGTGGGACAATTACAGGTAAGAGACACGATCATGCTCATTTTTCTGCCCTCTCTCGGGGGCTGTTAAGAGTTTTCCCAGCCGGTGAGTGCGCACAGTGAGGCGCAGAAACACCTCTGAGCCGCTGCAAGCCTTTGATTTGGAGACGATCAATATCCAATCAGGATGAAACAAATAATTCCTGCAAAAACCAGCGTTAGGCCTTAACTGTCTGTCACTCCCCATTCCTTTTAGCAAAGCAAAATATTCATTTATCTGTAACTGATTTCTAAAATATATTTCTTAACAAAGAAAAAATAAGCCACCTTTACTTTCCTCCATTAACACAGCAGTCCGCACTGCAACTGTTTAAATGAAGTCAATTCTGTACACTGTAAAACAAACAAATAAACAAACAAAAACTATTTGTTTTAACTTAAAGAAGTTAAGCGTCTGGGCTGCCTTAAAATTTTAAGTTCAATGAATCTGAAAAGACAAGTTGAGGTAATTTTGTAACGTTTTAAAGAAATAAAGTTGTCAAAAATGTTTTTTATATAATTTCAGCTGTACTCGAGAAAACATGTCTGTTAAGAGTTTCCCTGTAGTGACTGCGCAGAGAACATCACTCAAGTTTTTGATTTGCAGACAATCAATACCACACCACATCAATATCCAATAAGGACCGAAACAATTACAGCAAAAACAAGTGTTAGACCTGATTTAACTGTCAGTCACTCCCCGTTCTTTAGGGGAAGGCGCTAATGAAAAACATTCATTTAGCTTTAACTAATTATTAATTAATTTCACCTTCTTCCATCAAAAGACATCAAAAAGTCTGCATGACAACTGTTAATCACAGTCACTTCTGTTTGTTTTGACTCAAAAAATTCAGCGTCAGTACCACCTTAAAATTTTAAACAGACTGGATTTGAAAAGACAAGCCAAGGTAACTTTGTAATGATTTAAAAAATGATTTCTAGTTCCTAAAAACTGGATATTCATTCATTGCACTTGAAAAAACAAGCTTATGATAATAAGTTGAACCAGCAACTCTTCAGCCACACTGACACGGCGGTGACTGCAGAGAAACACACTCTGTCATGGCCAGCGTTTGATTTAGAGACAATTTTAAAAATTTTGTGTCTGGGCTACCTTGAATTTTTAAGTTAACTCATTTTAAAAAGACAAGTTGAGGTAATTTCACTAGGATTCCAAACAAATAAACCTTTCTAGTCAAATAAACTTGGCATTAATTCAGTTGTACTTGAGAAAACGTGCCCAATAAGCTTAAGATATGAAGTTGAACCAACAACTCCTCCGTCACACTTACTCGGGGGCTGTTAAGAGTTTCCTCGCTGTGAGTGCAGACAGAAATCCACTCAGCCACAGCAAGTGTTTGATTTGGAGACAATCAGCACCACGTCAATATCCAATCAGGACTGGAATAAATAATTACCGCAGAAACGAGCATTAGGCCTTAACTGTCAGTCACTCCTCCATTCTTTTGGGGAAAGCAATAATGAAAAATACTCATTTATCTGTAACTGCTTCCTAAAATATATTTCTTGAAATAGAAAAACTGAGTTGATTTCACTTCCCTGCATTAACACACAGTGTGCATCGCTGCCATTTAATTGTAGTAATTTCTGTACAAAGTATTAAAATATTTGTTTTAACTTTAAAAAGTTTGTATCTCGGCTGCAGTAAAACTTTAATTTGACTGAATCTGAAAGTTGAGGTAATTTTGTAATCAGTTGTACTTGAGAAAACATGCTCAATAAGCTGAAGATATCAAGTTGACAACACTCACTCACATGACAAATGTTAAAAACGATTTTGATTTTCTTTTACATCCTCACAGTTTGAAAAGTCGGTTCTTCATTTCACACAAAGGACTTGGAGCTGCAGTGGCTCCTGTTGGAGCTGCTTTGTTCCAGTCCTGGCACAAAAACAATATGTGAAACTGCTCACAGTGAATTTATTCATTTTTAATTATAAGTGGGGACTGAATTATACTAAAATTCCTAACTTTTCACAGTGTTTCACTTACTGTGAAGAAAGCCTAGTCTGCTAATCTGCTGATCATGTTTCCTTGGAAACTTCATTTAATAAGTTGATTGAACTCTGTACAGTACATTTATTTAACTCATCACTTCTAGTCAAAAGATGTGTAAGCTCTGAAGTGTTAAAATAGTGAAAATAAACAACAAAAACTTAACATAACACTTGTATATTTATGTGAAGTTAATGAGAAAAGATTAGTTGATTCCACTGAATTCCTGTATGATTTTTTTTAAGAGTGCACTTTCTTACAGGGCAGTGATGCCTCAAACTTTTCCATGAGTGTTCTGTGAAACTTAACCTCACAAACCAAACTCCAGTGTAAAAATAGTCGTTTTTAGTTAAATTCATTCTTTGGCTTTGATAAGTGCAGTTTTCTAGTTGCTGGTCCCTGTCATAGAGCCTTACGATAAATTCAGCTGAATTTATTTCACTAAATCGGTACTCATGTCCATGGAGTCTTGAGTACATAAGCCAAGTTTACAGAGATCAGCATGTTTTACAGAGTCTGCAATGGAGTCAGGAACACAAGTCTCTATTTCAGCTGTGTGACAGAGCTCATGGTTTGCTCTTATTGGTAGGCGTGGCAGAACCAGTATAACTACCAAACTGCTGTCAGGAAGTCAAGTCATTTTAATAGCGACGTATCGATTTGGCCTCCTGCACTGAGACTAATGTCAGCTCACCTGAAGCAAATCGTGTGAGTCCTCTGATGATGAAACACAGTGACACAGCAGCAGGATGTACCAGCAGCCTCATCCAGACTCTTCCTCCTCCACCTGCTGCTGCAGAAAGAATTAATGCTTTTAATTTGCTAAATACAACAGGAACAAAAGGGAATTGGACATGCTGACAGTTTACAAGACTGGTGCACAATACAGGGATGATACAGTGGATGGAGGACGACAGCAACAGACCATAGATGGAAATAAACGACACAACACAAAGTATACAGGGGAGCAGATGACACGAGTTGTTGGCAGAGACATTAACACAATTGTTCAAGGCCCCAAGAGGTAAAACTCTTCAATATTTAACAAAAAACAAGATTCAATTAAAAGTTTAAAAAATATACATAAATTTGTGTATCAGAACTTTGTGTTTTCTTCTTTTAATTAATCATCTCACGACCTCTTAGACTTGTCTTGTGACTTTGTGAAGGTGCCATTCAAACTAGACATAAAACAGCCACTGAGGCAGTTTTTCTGTACAAGTTTTATTTTTGATACTTAAAGTACATTTGGCTGTCAATACTTACACAGTCTGCATTACAAACATACTTTTATAATATTATAACGGTGATTATAATGCATTATAAAATGTCATAATTACTATGAGAATTCTTAAACATTGATTCTTGCGAAATGTTTTCAATCACAAATGTCATTAACCAGCAATTATTAAGTGTTATGACACTTGACCTTGTAAGTCATTATAAAATGTTTTATAATATATTATAGTTATTGTTATAAATCATCATGAATATTTAGGAATGCTTCTAACTATAAATTGCTATAAGCACCATGTAACACATTATACATAGTTTATAATGCATCATAAAAATATTATAAAATAGTTATAATATATTGCAATTATAATACACTATGATTTTTACCAAAAAAGTCAGGGAATACCCATAATGATAAATATTTATGAATGCTTAGAATTACAATTATAAATTGTAGATTGTAATAGCATTCATAAGCACAGTATAATGCATTATAACTATATTTGTAAAGCAGTAGAATGGATTATAGACATGCGTCTCATAAAAAATGTTACAAATTTCTACCTAGTAAGTAAGATTTTGACTGTAGGACTTGTAGTAGAGTAATTTTCCATGAATGAAGTGCTGCTTTATTGAACAAAGGCTGGGGACACTTCTTCCATCACTTCAGTCTCTCAGCACAGAACAGAGGGATGCAGCAAATCACATGATGACGTCATCTGGCTACTTTTTAGCAGCCAGTAGCTGCCTCCCTCACAGAAGCAGTGGCAGCCCTGGCAGTCCCCAATTAGCTGGAAGCGTCAGCAGCAGCTCCTGCGCCGTGAATGATCGAGTTTAAAGCTCTGGGCCGCCTGGCTCAGGTCACGCCGGTCCCCCTCCAGCTGGGCGACCTGGTGCCGACTGTCTGGCCAGCGCCGGCGGATCAGCCAATGTCACCTTTTTCCGTGGGTCACGTGACCTCGTCCTCGCGCCACCTCACCATCGATCCAAAGCGATGACACCGAGGCTTCATGGTCCGCTGCCCCTCGCCAACCAGGCCGACATAGTGCTGAACAGCTGTGACATGCAACACAGCAGCAGTGGGGGGTCTTTGAATCAGTCTGTCTTTGTGGGTGCCCAGGTTTTATTTATGAAACTTCGTTTTTAATTTTTCATACTGATAGCAGATTTTGAGCCTACATTTACATGGAAGTGCTTTGAACAGTCTGGGACACTTCAAATCGGAACAGAACTGAAAAGCGCAGTGACAGGAGCGAATGAAGGAACAATAATGCATACAACAATGTAAGCTCAATATTAAAAAGCAAAAACACATACCAAAATGTTACGCTGAAAAATAAGCACATTTTCAGCAATCCAGAATTCTCACATCAGCGTTTCTATAGGCCACCAATCTGCCACAAAGGAACTGTTTAACATTTTAACAATTAAAAATTAATTGAATAAATAAATAAATAAATAAAATAAAAATCACAGAAAAGCCTTATTACTGTGAAATTAAACACTTAACTCCATATCAAACCACGTTTCATATTTACATTTTTATTTGCGTGCAGATTGACCAAATGAGATATAAGTTGTTATTAGAAATTTTTCATGGAAGACATCTTGACATGTCACAGTAGGAAAAGCACAGGTGTAATTAATAAAATTAACAATGGCTGCATCCCATTTGGCTGCTTCAGTTTCAGGGTCCTGGCACTTGAATGGGACAGATCAATTGTAAATGTTGAATGAGTAACACCCGTGCTTTTCCTACTATGATAAGTCAAGATGTCTGCTGTGAAAAAGGTCCTGTTAGTGAGCTTTATAGGTGCATTTTTTTTTTTTACCTCTTTATGCTAAGCTAAGCTAACATCTCTTGACTCCTCCTTAATCTTTCACCAACACTGGACAATATTTCTGATTAATTCGACAGATTAGAATTTTTTGTTTTATCCAAAATGTGCAGAATACCTAAATTGAAGGTGGCGTGGTGGTGCTCCCTCATAGGTTTTCAGTGGGTGTTTCCTTCCACAGACCAAAGATACAGAAGCCCATTTCTGCCCATCTGAAGAACTTTTTCAAAATAATGACTCAGTATTTCAAATAAATGACTTGGGTTGACTTATCTCAAAATGCTGCTCATCTAGGAGGCTGTGCCTTTACTAGCTCCCATTTGTATCCAAAATCTAATTATGTGGCTTAACAACCTGTTTTTTTGTCTTTTTTTTGCTCCTAGCTGGAAACCCCAAAGACAAAAGACAAAGACAGGTTACAGACCTGGTTCTAGGAGGGTGCAAAAGCTTGCACTGCACCCTCAGTTTAATATTTTGCACCCTCAGCTGAAATTTGAATAATAAATGTCAAATGGTAGGTCACACGTCAGTAGTGTCTGCAGCTGTCCATATATGCATCAGTCTGGGAGCATATTGAGGGTCACACAGACTGTGCATCTCCATGTGCGCCTTCTATTTTTGTTCATGTTTGTGCAGCATTGCAACTTTCAAAAGGTCTGGGTGAATGTAAATATAAATCTGACAACATAGATTATTGTAATGTACTGTATCTGACCTCATACATGGCAACATAGTGCTTTAAAGAAAAGAATAAAGTTGGAGAGATTATGATAAAGCTTAGAAACCAGACATCTCATAAAACCGCAGAATAACAAACCAGTCTGATGCGTAGAGGTCTGTATGGTTACACTGCAGCAGTCTGGTGTTGTTTTCAGGATTTAATGACAGTAAAAACAGTGAGCAGTCGTGCCACTACTCCCCAACAGAAGTTCAGGCTGAGCCCCAGATGTCCACAAATCCTAGAGCCTAGCTAGCTCTGGCTATCTCATAGTCAGTCATATCTCTACAAAATGGACAAAACTGAGAAAAGACTTATTAACTGATCTATGTTCAGTTTGTGTTTGTTTGACAGCTGTCTGCTGCTACGAGACCAAGCCTTCCTCACCAGAAAAATGTGTGTTGGTCATAAGTGCAAACACTTTATTTCGACTGATATGTCTGTCAATTTTTCGGCTGTGCCCCCTAGTGGACGTAGTAAACACTAGAGGAGAAGCTTAAGGAGTGAGAAAATCCACAGGTGGTGTAGATGGATGGATCAAACAAGCACAGGGGTTTCACCCAGGAGACCGAGGTTTGACCCCTGTGTGAAACAAAAAGTAAACATACAATAATCAAAGTTTTGAGTAACTTAAAATTTTGTTATGGACGTGACATCCATCGTATTATTTCCGCTGCGGCAATGACATCACTTCTGTCACATGACCTACAAAACATAGTTATTTAAACTCAAACCACAATCTTTTCCTAAACCTATCCAAGAAGTTTAATTGCCTATACCTAATCAAACTGTCAAACGGTCCTGTAATCTGGTCGCTGCCAGTACTCTCCACCTGTAATATATGTCATGTTGGGAGTAATCGACGATCGACCTGATCTGGTGTGTAGGTGTATAGATGTGTTGTTTGAGACTGATGTCAGGAAACACAAACAGCAAGAGGAGATGAATAAATTTACAGAGCTTTTTGCTCCCTCTGCGTTGAAACAACCATGAGATTAGTATTGACCTTCTAACTCTTGACAAGAAAGCCAGTAAGTGTATTTCCCAAAACTCTGAACTATTTCTTTAAATACAGCGGGGTCAGTCAGGTTTTGTTTTCTATCTAAATTTAGATCACTCATTATCTTAATACTGATGCAGAAATCTGCCTTCAACAGCACATCATCTTGTCTTGGAAACAAAGAAATAATGACACCACCGCTGGCAGCTTTCCCTCTTTGTTCTAAGAAAATTGTCTTGAAGACGAGACTGGACGTTTTTTTTTTTTTTGCAGCGATGTCTGAAAAGCTTTTGAACGTGTGAGATGAAACCTGTGAGCTCCAGTAAACTGCCCAGGGATTTATTCCTCGCCGCTCCAAATGAAAGACTCAAGGAGAGGTCAGGTGCTTGGCTGTACCGCCTTGATAGGTGACTTTGTGCTCTCTTCTCCCGAAAACCAATGAAATGTGTGTAAAATATCGGCAGCCGATTGGCACCGCCACCTCCACCGCGCGGGTGTTTGATGTAAGGAGGAAGCGAGGGCTTTTTTTTCCCCCCGCCGCTCTCTTTCACATTCTATTTGATCTGCGGCTCGCTCCGCTCTCCCTCCGTTTCATTTCAACTAAAACAAATTCACCAGCCGCTGAATAAACAGGAGCTCTGAGGAAATGATAAAACAATAGCTAAAGGTTCCTATACATTTTTCACTCTGACCTCCGTCTTCTTCTCCTGATTGCATTTTTTTTTTTGTCCCACTCGCCTGCTGACAGCTTTTGGCAGGGCTTTATTTTGACTGGTCCTTTCACCATCCTTCATTTTGGCTGCTCTGGACTTTTGTTGAGTCAATTGTGTGATAAATGTGACTGTAACGACCACCATTGATTTTTACTTTCTCTCGCTTTAATACCCTCTAACCACACCACTGGAAACTCTGAATCCCCTCACACACTGCGAGAGTCAAGGTCTGTCCAGTCCTAAAAAAATAATCACATTGCAGTGATTTTTATGTTTTTTGTTTTTTTTTTGCAGTGGCTGTAAATAAGTATGGCCATGTACAGACACAAACCTGGCAACACATATGTTTTTAGTTCATTTTTTTAAAACTAATGTAACAAATGCTCTTATTTGCTGTTTGACGCATTTGCAGACTAGAAAATGCGCAATGAGACATTACAGTCCACAGAGATGGTTTGATTGTGTTCACTTTCACTTTCAGATAACTGAAGATCTGATCGCTCATGTTGAATACTGTATTGGATAATTTAAGGTTCATTTGTAATCACTTTACCTCATATTACGCATTTACCACTATGGATGTACGTTGTAGTTTCTCTGCGAGGTTGTCTGATGGATGGAGAGGACACCATTGTCAGCACTGATGAAGTGACAGGTAGTTGTGATGTAGCTTGTGTTTATGAGAGCTGTCCAGCAGTCGGTGGTCAGAGCTTGCTTGCTAGCTTTACTTTCAAAGTTTTCATTGCATTTAGTCACATTAGCTCTTGCTGGTGTGCCATACTCAGGTTTGAGGATGACTGGCATTTTTTGCAACCTTTGCTTGGCCCTACAATTTCATTGCAAAAAAAATGCCTAAAGCCATTTCAACATGCATCACAATCTTTGAGAAAATATGCTGTGAAATAGGCTTGTGCAGCATAAAGGTATTATGTTATACCAGGGTGTTAAGAAATCCTGCTGGCATGATTTTCAATACTGTTATAAATACAGACCAGAGGGAGACACTGCATTAACTGTATTGTAGTGCACAGCACACACCACCAGGTGTCAGTCTCTGTGCTGCAGTGCAGCTGAGCTGAGAAACATGCCGTCTGGGAGATAAAGTTACAGGACTAACTGGTTAAAAAGAAGAAAATGGCTCGGCCTTGTTTGGGAGTATTTTGGATTTAGTCCCACTATCAAAGGTAAACTGTTTTAGGTTTTAGTTTGAGTTTGTCAGTGGATAAAAACTGTAGCCTCTGAAGACTGAAGCAGAGCTCCTGTGTGTGTGTGTGGTGTGTGTGTGTGTGTGTGTGTGTGTGTTGTTTCACAGCCATGGGAATAGCGTCGCTATCACGATCAGCTCAGGCTATTTTGAGGGAGTACTAAAGTACAAAAGAGTCAAATTGAGCTGTTTTACCCAAGTTTTGCACAAACACCACATAATACCATATACTCTGGTAAAATGTCAGGAAGGTATGAAGGTATGAAAAAACAGATACTGCTGAAGTGTAATGTGAAATCAGGCATTTCAGGCAGCAACAATCCCAACAAAAGGCTGTGAAATCCTGGAGGGACCGATTACAGTATTTGAAATAAAGTGTCACCATTTATCTAAAGGAAAAAGACATGATTGGAAATTGCGATGGAAGTTACACACCCATCCACCACCCACAGCCTGACTTTTCACCTCACAACATAAAGGGCACACCACTCCCTACACTGGCACTACATGTTGGCACTGGACACAAAACGTAGGCTGCTGAACAGTCTAATATGTACCTAATTCATCAACTGAATCCAGTTGTAAAGCTATGGCTATTGGCATTCCCAGATAACAGCAATGAAACCGGTTAATAAAATAAAGGTCCTTTGGGCTTTGGGTTGTATATAAAATTATGACAAAAGAAGTTAAATTACTTTAAATTATTCAAACTGGCGTTAAATAATGAGTTTTACGGCTGTGATCACCTGTGTGGGGCTGTCCTGCCTCCACAAATTAAGACATTTTTTAAACACACTTTTGCTTTCTGTGCTCATGATTTGGATTGTATTACTTGTCATCTACTGCCATCCTCCTCTGCTGGGACAGCCCAGGTCTTTGCAGTTCGTGTTGACACTGTCCTCCCCCTCGTCCACCATTCTTACTCCAGATAACTGTGATCCTATTTCATGCAGAGGAAGAAAAAGAAGCAGAAGGAAAAGAAGACTGAGAGAAACTGGAAAAAAGACAGTGAGAGAAAATGGAGATCCGCTGGTCTGTGTCCAGGTTTTCCCCCCGCGTGGCCGTTTTATCTCTTCAGCAGCGTCTTAGTGTTGCTCTGTGTGTGGCCCAGTGGCTTATAAACATGTGCCCGTCACGCAGGATAACTCCAGCCTCCGAAAAGCCTCCAAACAAACACACCAACGCACATTTTGGACAGGAGAAACATCTCTCTTTCCACCCCTTCTCCGTTCTCTCCTCTCTCCCACCCATCCTCTTCCTTGCCTCCATTTCATTTCGATGGCTGATGGTTTGTGCAGAGCTGTGGGCCTACAGTACTTTCATGATGTGAGCCAAACCCATCTGGGACTCAATATCCTGTTTACCAGCTCTCAGCACTCTGAAAACCACAACAATACTGAGCTGAGGCAGAAGTTCAGAACTCATTACAGTTTGTTCAGGTCACAGCCAAGGTCGAAGTCGTCTCCGTTACTCTGCCATCATGTCTTCAGAAGGCAGACTCTGTTACCGCTGCTTTCCCCCACTCTTTTTCCAATCTATACATGTTTTCGTGTCATGCTTTGCGAGAAAATCTCCCAGCAACCACATCTGAAGCTGTAATGGTGGTCCACTAGATATCTGACTGAGCTCAGGAAAAAAATAGGTATTGGATACTATTTGTAGATTTGAAATGATGTTAGAAAAATAAAACTAACTGATGTGCTGGATTTCTTTCAAAATGCAGCTTCAGCCAACATTCATTCAGTACATCTGTTGCCTTGAAAACCTCAACTTCACTTGGAGATTTCCTGTATTTCCCTGACTGTCTCTACACAATGCTCTTTTATTATGATCTTTTTTTTACTCTACTCTGGTCTTCATTCTTTAGCTTATTGAGGATTTCGTCAGCTACTGTATAGACAAAAAGGTGATGATCTGTCGGCTATATTGCACAGACAGGAAATAAGCAGACAATCAAGTAGAAAAGAATGGAAAAGAGTAGATTACAGTAGAACACAGTGGAAATTGGCTTCGGTGGTTACTGTCAAGACACTTGAGATGTGCCATCTAAAAGGAGAAATCTATAATATATTTATTGTAATTAATCATAAGATGACCACGATTTGTCATCAGAGATTAAGGAAACGTTAAGTTGAAACACTCGCTTCTCTGACAACAACACTGCAGCTGCCCCTTTGATATTTCCATTCAGTGCTGGAATAACTATTTTAGTTTGCCTGTTTCATGTTAATTAGAGTTCAAATTAATAGCGAATGAGTAAGTGTCTGTTTATGAGTTGTAAGAAATCATTAATAATCTTTTAGAAGGTGTAGATGTTTATAATGGTTAAACTGAGCGACGTGATAATGGAGTTTGGCAGGCAGCCACTAAATTCAAACTCCAGCGTGTATTTTTAGAGCAGTGGGATTTTTTTTCATGAGAAGGGGCTTAACTTTACATTTACAGACAAATGACAGGTGATCAACTTGCAGAGGAAGAGTTGTTGTTGCTTGTTAGTGTTCATTTACAAGGGTTTTGCGTGTCTTGTGGTGCTCCTGCAGTGTTCCTGCAGCCTGCAGAGCTTTTGGAGTCAGGGGAGGAGACGGTGGGGGGAAACAACTCTCTTCAACCATACATAGTTTATTCAATAGGTTTTCAACCTATTTAATATGGTTCCAACTCACTATTTGGACTGTAGTACTCCTTTTTGCACATGCAATTGCTAAATATTGCTCCTCTAAGGCTCATTTATGCCCCATACAGAAATTGACATGTCTGTTATAACATTACTGCCCACATACTTCCATGTGTCCATTACATTGATGTGGATGTTATGCAATAGAGGGTGATGCTGGAGGAGGTTTTAATGATGTACCTTTTAATAAAGAGACAAAAGCAGAGGCAGTGTTTTAGATGGTGGTGGTCTGTGCGACCGCAAGCTGTTTCGTCCGTATCTGTAAGCTTTCAGAAAAGATGTAGAAATGTGGACAAAATGAACGCAGACAGAAAGCTACGTCTGTATCTATGTGTATTTAATGTTGAAAATAAATGAGCCTTTAGTTTGCTTAAGTAAACTGCTGCTAGCCAGCTGACAATAATGCTAACAATTAGATAGTTAGATAGTACAAATTTTTCCGCGGTCTTGTCTTGATCTCAGAGTTCATCTTCAAAACAGCATTCAAAACAAAACACACAGTAGTATGTAATTCTACAGCTAGCAAGCTAAGCTATATTTTTGCTTGTGATAAACACTGATGACTCAGGCCACATAACACATGTAAATAAACTTACCTTACATCAGTGTTAACGAATGTCAGCTTCATCACATATGCTACATACTGCAATGACATTCAATTCATAAAAGTGCTTGAACTGTTGTTTAGTATAAAGGCAGAGAGATTAAGGCCAAAATCCTTTCTGATTCAGCACCATGGACAAGAATGGCAATCACTGAACTAACCATTGCAGGAAGAGTGTGCATTTTTGGAGCAATGGGCATTTGTTCTTGGGAATAATGGGCTGTCGGACAAATGGGCTTTTGGTCTAATGGGACAAATGGGCATTTTTTGAACTATTAGTCCAGCTTCTCTTCCCTGCCCGTGGCACTCAGCCGCAAGCTAATCGTCACACAACATAGATCTTTCAAAAGGAATTTCCTAAAACAGCTGGCCGCTGTAGTTTTTAGCAAGCATTATTCAGTGCAAAAAGTGTAAAAAGTGGATTAGTTGCAGACTAGTTAAACAGATGATTAATACACACAGCAGGATGGTATGTGGGGGATTTAGTTAAAATAAACTACAGTGCACATGTTCATTATAATGAAGGAACATCTCATCCAATGCACCAGTGTGACTCATTGGGGTGTTTTTAATAGTTTTTGGACAACAATGAAGCTCTCTGGTGGTCTGTTCAAGGAGAAATAAACCATATTGGCTACACAGACAATACTTGTTTGATAGTGGGACACTGGTGTTTGGTTTTTGTCTTTTCATAGAATATTTTTACAATAAGAAAAATATAGGATGCCGGCAGGCTTGTTCATCAACAAGAAGACAGTGGTTGTGTCTGAAATTACTCTAGGTTTCTACTGGGACCTAAGGAAAAAATCTCAAGCATGGCAGAAAATATAAGTCAGAAGTTAAAAAAAATATTATAATGATTGTTTACTTTCCAGTGTAGTCTGTAGTATCCTACTTCAGTGGTTCTAAACCTTTTCAAGTCGTGGCCCCCGAGAATAATCAGGTTGATGTTAGTGACCCCCACCTTCCTCCCCAGACTGTTCAGGCATTACAAAAGTACACATGAAAGTGAGCAAACACATGAAGACCATGCTTTCCAAAAATCATGACCCACTTACTCATGATAATCCACACGCCTTGTTGTGAGCACGGCCATCTTTCTGCAGTAGAACCTACTGGAACTACTTTATTTTCTACTAGAAAGAAAATAGTTCTTACATGAAACTGTTAAGAAGTTGTGTGGATTATCTTGAGTAACTGTCACACGACTTTTGAATTTTCAAATACATGTTTTGATGCTTTGAGCACCACAAGCTAAGTGCCATTTAGTCCCATTACATTTGGGAGAAGGCAGACATCTCTTCTTTTGATATCTCTAAAACTCTGCAACGCACACCAAGACTATTTACATGAATAAATTGCACAATAGGCCAGTAGAAAAATATGTACTTATCAATTTGCGGTGAACTGTCCCTTTAAATGTCAAGCCCTTCCCTAGCTGTCTGATTCTCAAACTCAAAGCTGGAGACTTCTAGTACGTTAGCCAGAGCACTAAGTTAACTTCTGTACAGCGATTAGTTTTATTGTGATATTAAAGCAAGTTTTTCCTGTGTGTTTCAGTCTTTTATTCAGCATGTTGAGATCATATGGCACCTGTCTGCCTGTTAGAAATCAGGGCTGAGAAGAGGCTTTGATGTACAGGCATGAAGTACTTCACAGGGAATTTGTTTCGTTTGTTAGATATGGATCTATAAAATGAATATATTATAGTCTATCTGTGTGCAGCAACATGAATATGAACAGCTTTTTGAACACAGGAAGTTATCCTGTCTATGTATCCATGCATCTTTATTTATGATGATGATTAAATATTAATTTGGAAGTGTGTTGGTTGTGTGGAAAACATACAGAGTGCCTTCTGTGTTTCCCTCTGGCAGAGTTTCAGCCCCTGCGCTCACTCATGAGAGGAGCTGCACGCCTCGCTTGGCTCACTCTGAACCCCCGGGCTATTTAACCCGGGGGCTGTAACCTAAAGACCCAATACTGGCTGCCTGTGGCTTTCAATCTGACCGCTCTCCCTCACTTATCTGGCAAATAAGCCGTTTTAATTGCTTACACACAGAGCCCTATCAGGCCGTGTAGTGAGCATGGAGATAAGGGTTACACAGAGTCAGGCATTAGTAACAGGATGAGAGGACCGCAGAAAAACAGAGCTGCGGGATCCCAGGAGGAGGAAGAGTCAGGAAATAGCTGTGGCCATCCTATTAATTTCAAACTCACAGAGCCGTTTTCTCCAGCTGACTGCGAGGCTCTGGAGGCGGCTGTTGTTCACGAGAATCAAAGCATATTTGAATCATTTCCTTAGAAAGTGTCCTGGCATCATCGATGGGCAGACTGGGAGAAACTAATGCGTAAAGTCGCACAGGTTATTGTGCAAATCAACCTTGAAAACTTCAGGTGTTTTCGTGCATTTGTGAAGATAAAAGAAAGAAAAATGTGAAGCGTTTGCTGCTAATTCAGGATCTTAATTAGTCCAGCTGCCAGGAATCTGTCACACTGACATTTGTGCACAAATACTGACAACCTACAGAGGACGCACACTCTTAGAAATAAAGGTGCTACCTAAAACCACAGAGGGTACTTTGGCTTGCCCCCACAGGAGAACCCTTTTTGAACCCTTTCTGTGAAAGGATTCACCCAGAACCCCTATGAGAGGTTCTACAGAGAACCCTTCTATGGTGTAATGGTTCCAACCAGAACTCTATCCAGAACCTTTCCACCTTCCAAGGCTGCTGATAAGAACCCACCCAGAAGGATCTATAGAGAACCTATTTATATTCCCAGGTTTTCATCTCGAACCCACCCAGGGAGTTGTACTGAGAACCCTTTTATGTTCCAAGGGTTTTGTCTAGAACCCACTGAGGGGGTTCAACTGAGACCCCTTTTATATTATGGCATATTAAAGTACCCTTGACAAAAGAGTTATTTAATTCTTCAACAATCCTTAAGGAACTTTTACTTCTGGATGAAAAGGGTTCTAACTGGAACCCTTAGTCTGTCAGAGATCCCTTGAGCAACCCATCTCCAAAAGTTAATGTTTCTGAGTAGAACATCAGCCCTTAAGGAAGTACCTATTTAGAACCGTTTTTTCTGAGAGCGTACAATACAGCAAGGACGCAGAACATCAGGAATGCTTCAAATTAGACCACATGGGTCATTTAGAAAGGAACATTTGGATTCTTTTTTACATTCAAAGCTTTATTTTGTCATTTTAACGTTTTTTATTCAGTTGACATCCAGTCATTTCACAGGCTCCAGCGACCTTCCTTTCCGAAGAGATTTGGATTGTTGAAGTTGCACTGTGTATTGTTTTGACCCATGCGGCCTGCATGAAGAGCTAGTCAACACAGTGGCTGGGTAAATGTCAGCTACACTAGGCTTCTAATGAGACCGGAGACTAAGGAGAGGGCTGACACCATCATAGGCTCTGTGCTGAGAGGCTCATTTACATTCTACCAGGCGACAGCTGGAGATATGAGGGGAGAGAGGCCGAGAGATGGAAACAGAGGAAGTGAGAGAGAGAGAGAGAGAGAGAGAGAGCTGCGGAAGCAAAGAGGCAGCAGAGGAAAAAAAAACATGTTAGTTTTCAGTTTGCAAACATCTCTCAGAAGCAGAAATGACCTCACTGGTTGTGTTAAAGGTCCAGTGTGTAAGATTACTGGGATCAGAATAATGGAGTCCAATATTCATTCATATGTTTTCATTAGTGTTTAATCTCCTGAAAATAAGAACTGTTGTCTTTTCATTATCTTAGACTGAGCCCTTTATATGGACGCAAGGTGCAGGTTTTCTTCCATGGGTTTTGCAGCGGCGTTTTATTGTCACTGTAGGTTCTCCTACACGCCTGGGAGGGCAGGCCTGCCTCAACAACAAGGACTGCCCGCTTGCTGGTGGCAAGTAAATTCCCATGTTTCAGCCCCTCAAACAGAGATTTTATTATTACATTAAACTCTGGGTGTGACATATTTGGTCTGACAAAACAAGACAATTAAAGACATTACTGTGATCTTTGAAAAACTGGGATGGACATTTTCCACTATTTTTTGGACAATTTATTGCTGTTGCAGCTCTAGATTAAACACAATAATCTAATTTAGCCATTGTTGTTATTTGATAATGGCAAATAAATAAAACAATTTGTACAAAGGCAAGTAAAAATTGGGATTGGGCAAGTAAATTTATAACCCACTTGCCCAACCAGACAAGTTAAAAAAAACATTAATGTTGAGTCCTGGAGGCTGAGGCGAGGTATTTGCAATCTGCAATTTTGCCAATAGATGCCTCTAAACCCTCAGTGGGTGGAGCCTAAACTGATTTTTTTTTCTAGTCAAAGTCGCACAAATTCATTTTTTTAATATCAACAATGGGGAAAAACTATGTGCAAAGAAAACAATGGTGCTAGTGACAAATCCACAGGGAATATGATGATTTAGACAACAAATCTACTTGTTTAGGGTTAGGCAAAGATCATGGCGTGCATTAAAATAGACTTAACTTTGTGTTAGGATGGCAGAAAGTCCTGAAAGCACTGACACTGCTCTTATAGCTATATGTTAAATATGAAAGCTTCAACTAGTGGAAAGTTAGCTTAGCTTAGCATAAAGACTGAAAGCAGGGGGAAACAGCTAGCCTGGATCTGCCTAATGGTATCCACATACCAGAACCTGTATCTTGTTTGTTTAATCTGTGCAGCCTTCGAAGAATAAAAATGTCAAGTTGTGTATTTGCCCTTATCAGTTATGTTATGTCATCAATGCTTGTGCTGTTAGCCAAAATAAGCTATTTCTATGGACAACTCAGTGGTTTAAACTGGAAGTGAGATGGAAAAGCAAGCATGGAAAAACAGTATGAGTAGTTTGAGGAGAAATGACAGAAACACTTGGGGACAGATTATGTGATCTGCAAACAGGTGAATTTGGTGCTCATGGATTTTAATGCTAAACACCATTATAATACCAATCCCAAATCCTACAACACGTTCATAGGTTTTCCTGTGCAGAGCTAAATCATATGCTAGCTCCTTTACTATTCTTTGTTAATTAGTCAGTTGCATGCATGTGAACTAACTCCAAATGATGCTCCTATTTTGTTCAGCTGCTAGAACATTGAACTAATAAGGTAATACTGTTGCCGCACATGTGTACACATCAGCAGAGCAGCAAAGAGTGCATGAAGTAAGAAGTGTGTTCACGTAACCAGAACGTGATCTAAGATGACAAGAGAACATTGTTTGTGAGACTCCCCGCTCTTTAATGAAAGAAAAATGGGGACAACAGAGAGGAGAGACCTCAAAACAAGACTTTGTACTGATGGCATTGATACTAGAGGTATTGGTATAGAAAAAAGATCAGTGAGCAGGAAGCTAATATTATGAAGCCTGGAGCTCTGCTGCTAAGTACAACAGAACTTTAAAGTTCAGACGAGCTGGATTAGAACACAGCTATCAAGGTAATCTGGTTTGCTATCTTGGTGACCTTTCAACAACACGATCATCAATGTATAATAAAATAAGTCACTGTATTTTTATATATACATTTATAGAGTATAAATATATGTGAACCAGGGTTTTTCCTTTGCTTTCAAGCTTCTATTTCTGGATCTTGAAATGGTGTGTCATATTTGCATTTCTGCTTCTGAGAAATTCTTCAAATCTCTCTATGAAATAAAGGGTTCTTTAGCTTGTCCCTGTAGGAGAACCCTTTTTGGATCCCAGTAGAAGCTTTTCTAAAGGTTTCACTTGGAACCCTTTCAGATAGTTCTACCTAGAATACAACATAAAGGGTTATACCTACAACCATCCATGAAATGTTTCACCCAGAACCCCCTATGAGAGGTTCTACATAGAACCCTTCTATGGTGTGATGGTTCCAGCCAGAACTCTCTCTCTCTGGGTTCCTTCCAGAACATTTCCACCTTTTAAGGCTACTAACAAGAACCCACTCCAGGGGATTGAGAACAAACCCTTTTATATTCCAAGGGACTTATCTAAAACCCACGTAGGGGTTTCTACTGAGAACCTATTTATATTCCAAGTTTTTTTTTATAGAATCCACCAAGGGGGCTCTAATGAGAACCACTTTATATTACAAGGGTTTTTTCTGTAACCCTCCCAGGTTGCACCGATAATCATCTGTGAAAGGTTCCACTTGGAACTCTTTCAGACAGCTCTACCTGGAACCCAACATATGTACAAACATAACATATACATCACACCAGAAGCCCCTTTGAGAGGTTCTAAAGGAGAACCCTTCTATGGTGCAATGTTTCCACCCAGAACATTTAAACCCTACCCTCTGTAAGGATTTTGTCCAGAATCTTTCCATCTTCTAGTGCTAAGAAGAACCAACTCTAGGGGTTCTACAGAAAACCTTTTCATAATTCACGGCTTTCATCTAGAACCCACCCAGAGGTTCTAAAGAAAACCTTTTCATACTTAATGATTTTCAGGTGGTTCTATGTAGAACTCTTTTATATTCCACCCAGGGAGTTCTACAGACAGCCTTTTTATATTCGAAGACCTTCATATCTAGAACTCATCCAGTGGGTTCTACCAGACCTTTTCATATTCCAAGAGATTCATCTAGAACCCACCCACAGGATTCTACCAAGAATCCTTTTATATTCCAAGGGTTTCACCTAGAAGTTACACAAGGGGTTCTACAAAGAACCCTTTTAAATTATAGTACAAAGAGCACTTGACAACGATTTCAACAAACAAAAAGGGTTCTCTGGATGAAAATGGTTCTTAGTGGAAGCCTTAGTCTTACAAAGAATCATTGGTTAACTCTTTCTTCAATATGACGTTCTTCAGAATCAAATGGGTACAACCTCAACCCTTCAAGAAGAACCTTTTTGGAACCCTTACAGTAGAGTGATACTCTACTGTAGGCTGATGGAGTTTCATAAAATGTCACGCAGAGAGAACAATCAATATTTAAGTGTGATCCTGTGGTTTTACATCAGCTGCAATTCTTGCAATCTAATGGAAAAAAACAGACTTTGTGGATGGAGAATATGTGGAGCGGTGGAGGCGCTGATGAATAAACTCTACATCACGTCCTTGCCTCTGTAGCTCCCCATTCTCTCTGCCTCAACGTCAGGCTACTATACACTTGTGGGAGAGAGAGAGAGAAAGAGAGAGAGAGAGAGAGAGAGAGAGAGAGAGAGAGAGAGAGAGAGAGAGAGAGAGAGAGAGAGAGGAAAAAAAGAGAAATGCAGTCAAATCGGCTTGCGAGTACAGTAACATGCCAGAAATGAGTAAGAACGAGCCTCCAGACTGCAGAGCCCACTGAGCTCTAGTCTCAAGGCTCCGGGATCTGTTGATTTGTTGATGCACGCGCCAGATGTTGCAGGTGCCACTTGAGATGGCTGCCAATCTGTTTTAGTTGCCGGACAGATTCATGTTCACATTATTCAATTAGCAATGTGTTTTGGCCTGTTGATAACACTGCAGAATGAGAGAGAGGATTTGTATTTTTGCTTTTAACCCTACAACTACAACTGACTGAACTATGAAGACTGAACAGTAGAGCACCTGGTTTGCTTGCTGATGTGTAAAGCAAGGTTTAAATCTGCCCTAATCAATAGTTCTATATTAACAATGACTATGATAATGTAACAGCTGTTGCTTTTGGTGACAAACACAGAATTAACACCTTAAAACTGCTGTCGGGTCTCGCTCAAACGATTGACAATGCACCCATGACTACCAGTAGAACCTTTGTTTTGTCTGTAAGCTTTCAGAAAATGTCCACAAATATGCAGACGAAATGAATGCAAAGTATAGACAGAAAGATCCACCCATATCTTTATGCAGATCTAATGTTCCTACAATATTTTATCCATGTTATTCTCAGCCCTGTGATACCTTGCAAGAAGGATAAAGTGCGGCTTTTGGTTATTCCTTTCACTGAACCTGTATCTGCGAGAGTTAGTCGTATGATACAGGTGCATTTCCTTTTCTTAAAGATTTTTTACTCTGTAACAAATGAGTTAATGTCATAATCAGTGAGATTTAGAGTTTTTGGTAAGGCTGGGAATCGCTTGGGTTTTTTGCTGATACCAGTGCTAAAATTATACTTTTAAGACAGCACCAGTGCCTAAAGTTTGTGTTTTAAAAATAGAAGCACAAAATGATGGTGCTAGAGCAAATTTGGACTTAAAATTTATGGGACTGTGGCCTGGTAGCTCAGCGTTTGCCCCATGCACTGAGGCTGAGTCCTCTGCAGCGGCCATGGGTCCGCCTTTTCCTGCATGTCGTCCCCCAACTCTCACTCCCCCATTCCTGTCACATTTTCAGCTTTCCTATCAATTAAAGGCACAAAAGCCCCCAAAAATATTAAAAAAAAAGAAATTTAGAGGATGCCCACACTGCTGGCTGATGTGCTCTGTATGGGGTCACACAAGTATTTGAGCATGGTATATCCTTATGCTTTGAAGAGTATCTGTGCATTGCCAGATGCTTACCTTTGCACACCACTGACCCTCTGTCAAGCCCCTTCATAGATTAGCAACTATGCGTAGGGTGCTGCAGGCCTGTCAAGCTTTGGATTTCTCTACATATTCAACACATGTGCAGGGGGCTCTAACATGAGCTATACTCAGTGTTTCACGGTAAATGGACTTGCATTTGTAAAGTGCCTTTCTAGTCCTCTGACTACTCAAGACATTTTTACACTGCTTGTCACATTCACCTATTCACACACATTCATACACTAATGGCAGAAGCTGGCATGCAAGATGTCTCTGCTCCTTAGAACCTGCCTCATTCACACACATTCACACACTGAAGGCTATGCCTCAGGAGCAGTTTGGGGTTCAGTATCTTGCCCAAGGATACTTCGACATGCAGACTTGAGGGAGCTGAGAATTGAACTGCCGATCATCCAGCTAGTGGTGACATCCTTTGTGTTGTCTTTCAAAATCATAAAACACAAGAGCACATGTGAGGAGAATGGAACTTTGTCTTTAACTGCTCTAATGTATGTGATGTTCAGTGTTAAATCTGCCTCTATTATCACTGCAAGCTGCATATTTGCATTGCGAGAATGGAACACTTGACAGATGTAGCAACAGTAACTAAGGAAGGGGGAGCTTAGCGATGGGTCAAGTGCTTTCAAGCGTTTCTAGCTTGGCATTTTAACTGTGTTTAAGGTAGTTACTAGCTTACCTACAGCGACTTGCTACCAGAGCCATGTAGAGAGAGTGCTGCTAATGTTGTTTGGTCTGAAAAGTCTGCACCTGAGGACAACTGTGTCAATAATCAGAAATGAAATGAGACACTGAAAATTGCGTTGCAAGTTGGTCTGGTAGTAGATGTATAAGAACTGGCCCTGAGCTTGATACCCATCCCTCAGTGCTGGTAGTCAGATTCTGTTACCTTTGTAAAGAGCCTGGCTTGCTGTTTCCCCTCATTTCTAGTATTTGCCAGCTTGTTGCAAAGTGTTGATGATGTTCTCATCTTCCTCAAACTTTAAAACTTTCTCTTGAAAAAGGATAATGTGATCATAATAAAAGGAGGGTGACCTGAAGAAGTGGCCTCAGACAGCAGTGACACACTAAGTTAGCTTAGCTAACTTGGCTCAATGTCTGCTTTGTGAGAGGCAAGTGCCAAGAAATAGCGCTTTTTAGTCAACTTTATACTACATGTCAACATTCACCCACTCACACACATTCATACACTGATGGCAAAGGCTGCGATGCAAGGTGCCAACTGCTCATCAGAAAGAAATACTAATGCTCATTCACACACACACACTCACACACTGATGGCGCAGCCTTTGGGGGCATTTTACAGGTTCAGCATCAAGTGGATGACCTGCTCTACCTCTGAGCGAGAGCTAAAAGGAGAGGGGAATATTGGACTTTAATATGTCAAGAGGTTGGGAAAACACTCCAAATGAATGCTAATGTTGCTCTGTGTCTGCTGATGGCAACAGAATGCCAACACATTTGCCAAACCAGCTATGTGTTAACAGGTTGCTGTGCTGCCTCCAATTAACGAAAAAGAGACATAGTTTCTATAAATATTTGTACTGAACAAAATGTGTAAATTTTCTGTACTGCTTTACAGCACAAAACAGGGAGGGGGCGCAATTCTCCCAGAGCTTTGTGTGTTTCTGGTGATGGCAGATGGTAGAACAAAGTTATGTCCAAAATCATTCACTCATTAACTACTCCTTAGGGATTTATATGCAGAGTACATACTGAGCTCACTTTATAGTGAAGAAACTAGAATTACTGTGGGCATAATACATGTAGTGAAAACTTTAATAAGAAATTTAATTAAAGGTTTAAGTGTCTTTTTTACACTTTATTAACCTGTTGACCTTTAAACATTTGGATTTAAAATGTCATCATTTGTGTGAAATTTTGTCATAATTAATGTATGAATTCTTGAGCCAAGAACATGTTTTGTGAGGTCACAGTGACCTCTGACCCCCACATTTAATCAGTTAACCCTCTTGCCAAAGGACCCCATTACCATGACTACAGAGCATTTGGACCTGAACAAACAGTTAACACTGATTTGTGTTCAATTTTTATTTTAGCAATGGAACACTGTTTTTGTTCATGTATCCATGCTGGATCAAAGCCAGGCTGACAGTGGTGACCTGTCTGCAGCTTTTTACTGCGTGCTGAACATTTGTGAAATGTGCCCATCAATCATATGAGGAACTTTCATACACTATCATTATACCCAGTTACATACGCATGTGTTAAATAAGAGAGAGAAATAAAGACAAATAAATGCATTTGGTTTGAATTAACAGGCTAACTCATTGCTTTTATTTCCTCTCATGAAGAAAACAAATTTGAGGTTCAAAAATTGTTCACCGTGAGCTGTGGCACTGATTTGTCATTATTGGGGTGCTCAGAAATAAAATAGTTTTAATTAAAATATTGAAAAATATTCACTTTCACTTTTAGGTTGTCATTGATATGCAAAAATGATCAATAAAGTTTAACAAAAAAATGTCAGGTTGCTATGTCACCAAAGGAATGTCTTTGATGACATCACACATTCCTTTTGATGACATCACAATTCACATAATCACTAAGCATACATCAGCTCTTCAAACTGATTATAGCCTCAGCAAGTGGACACACACCTTTGGATAATCACCTTTGGATAATCACCTTTGGACACACACCTTTGGAAAATCACTTTTGGATAATCACCTTTGGATAATCACTTTTGGATAAGAGCTTGAAAGACAGAAAAAACACAGATAATAAAACATCTGTCTAAATGGCATTGCAGGGTGCAAATATTATGCCTATAGGCATTACACTTGGACGTCGTTTTGAAGTGGAGGCTTACCTCGGACAGGGCGGCTTTGGTTTTGTATCCCAATGTCGCGACACTCAAACAGGCGAGAGGGTGGCCATCAAGGTTAACAAAAGTGCCCCCAATGTTGTTCGTACCGCCAGAAAAGAAATTGCCATGCTAAGGCGGCTACGCTGTTTGGATCCCGACACTTGTAATATTATCAAGTGGAATGGATTTTTCTTTGACAAGGAGCAAATATGTCTCAACTTTGAACTCCTTGATGAAAGTCTGCGTGATTACTCACACAAACGTAATTACAGGGGACTTCCTATGACAGAGCTGAAACCAATTGTTCGTCAGCTGACAACAGCCTTTTACCACCTGCACTCAATGGGAATTGCTCATGCGGACCTCAAACCAGACAATATTATGATTGTGGACCGTCAACAGCATCCATTGAGGGTTAAGCTGATTGACTTTGGCCTGGCGCTGCCATCATCAGAGTTCAAGCCTGGTCTCAATATGGGGACCACCTGGTACAAGGCGCCAGAATTAATGCTACATGCTCCTTTTTCGGAGGCTATAGACATGTGGTCTCTGGGCGCAACAATTGCAGAACTGGCAACAGGAAGACCCCTCTACCCTGGGTACAAAGACTATGATGTTCTAAACTTCATAATAAAGACTCAAGGCCAGCCAGAGGATGAGGTGCTGGACCTGGGAAGAAGTACTCCCTTGTATTTCAAATCAGAAAACAACAGCCAGCGGCGCTGGAGATTCAAGACACGAGAGGAGTTTGCAGAGGACACAGGCTACTATGGCATGGAATCGGGGGACATTCTTAGCTGTCTTGATGAACTTAAGCAGCACATGGTGTGGGACACAGAGAGCCAGAGTGATCAACATCTGTTGGTGGACTTAATTAAAAGGATGCTGACTCTGAACCCTGATGATCGAATCACACCCCTGGAGGTTTTGCAGCATCCTTTCTTTGCTGAAAGCGTCTCACAGAGCTCTCATACTGCTGACTTGGACAATACTGAAGATGTTGAAGAAGTTCAAGACAGTGAAGAGGAAACACCTGAACCCAGTCAGCAGGGCTCTCGGTATCTGAGCACAGGATCAGAAAACCACAGTGATCAGGAAATGTCTAACATCAGTCAATGGTCTTCATCTGATCAGATATTAAGACTGCGTGTTCACTGCGGGGTTGAAAGCTCCCCTGCTGACACCCTAAGTGAACTCAATCAACAGTGTTCTGACCATGAGACTGCAGGACACAACAAAGGCATAGAGACACCAGACCCCCAAGAAGGAACATCAGAACACAGTGGCCAGTCTTCATCGGATGAGGCAGTAGAACCGGAGAATTTTCATTGCAGGGTTGAGCACCCCCCTTCCAACACCTGCAAAGAGCTAGCAGAAGAAGAGACACCAGAACACAGTCAACAGTGTTCTGGCTATCATATGGCAGGCCACGCCAGCAGACAATGCAGCGTTGACAGCCCCCCTCCTGACAACTGCACTGAGATACAGGACACTGAGCAAACACCAGAATCCAGTCAGTGTTCTGGCTATCGTGCGGCAGGACCAGCCAACAGACACTGCAGCATTGACGGCCCCCCTCCTGACATCTGCACTGAGATACAGGACACTGGGCAAACACCAGAACTCAGTCAACAATATTCTGGTTATCACGCGGCAGGACCAGCCAACAGACACTGCAGCATCGAGGGCCCCCCGCCTGACACCTGCATTGAGATACAGGACACTGGGCAAACACCAGAACTCAGTCAACAATATTCTGGTTATCACGCGGCAGGACCAGCCAACAGACACTGCAGAGTCGAGGGCTCCCCTCCTGACATCTGCATTGAAATACCGGACTCTGAAGAAGCATCGGAACCAGCCACAAACCACCAATCCCCAAAGTCAACCTCCACCCCCCATCCCCCCTTAATCCAACAACTCACAACTTTCAGAGCCACCACCACTCCAATGCTTACTCATGGTGGGAAGTGACTTGACTAGCACCGTCACCTTACAACAAGTCTCTTTAACGTGTTGCCGTGGGTTTTTCTCCGGGTGCTCCGGTTTTCTCCTATAACAAAAAAAAAATGCAACTGCGGCAATTAAATGACCATCTACCACTTTTTCACTGGCCCCTTAGAAATGAATGAAATCCCTTCACATGGCAGACATCAACCCCTTTTTCACTGTGCCACCCTTCTTCACACGAGCAACTGCCATGATTAAATGACCATCTATGCCAATTGCCCCCCCCCCCCGACTTCTTTTAACATCTTGATACACACCGCATTCATCTGACATGGTTTTCTCCGGGTGCTCCGGTTTCTCCCACAACAAAAAATAAAATAAATAAATAAATAAAATTCAGCAATTTTTTAAAAAACTTAAAAAATGTTTCTTGTATGTTGTGTTTTAGATAGTGATAAATATTAAGCTCAAGTTGACTCTTAAAAGAAATGTTGGCATGTGTGCATTAAAGCTGACAAAGCCATGGGCTGAACATGCTGCTCATTAGCTGAATTCTTTTTAAGATGCTTTGTCTCATAATTCCTTTTTATGGCAACTTTTTCCCACAGGAGTTTCCAACACTGAGTCAGGGTCCATTGTAATGAAATGATAGCAACGCATCCGGCTCTGACATTGTACAAATTAGAGTTAGCTTTTTTATTTGATAAAAAGAACACGTTATAGGCCCTTTAGATTAAAATAAAAATTAAATAATGGATTTTTTATTTTTTTAATCTACAACTTGAATTTCTGTGTGGTGGTGCTGTTGGCAGGGCGGGATCGTCGGTTGGGGGGGTGGCGGTGGGGGGGGGGTGGGGGGGGGTGGGGGGGTGCCCTCCCAAATACACTATAGGGGAAACACTGCATTTCTAACACTCCTCCCTGTGCAGTTAGTTACACCATTGCTGTTGTTCTTCTTTCAGTGCAATGCATGATGGTATGGATTGAATAGTGATGACTGGTTGTACCCTAACTTCTCACGATGCATTGCGCTACAAGTGCAGCACTGCATGGCAAACTCACTGTGTATTGGCCTATAGAGTGATTTCAGACAAAATCCCCAAGTGAAAAGCTGCTCAGAAAATATACATGTTTTCATTCATGTCCAAGTTGCAACATGTCACATCTTACACAGTACAATGGGTATTTTAAACGTACAGACTTTCATAACAGCTTCTCCAAATAAAAAATGATGAGGTGATGACATTTTACATTCTGAAGGTCAACTTGCTCACAGCAATTCATCAGTCCACTGTACTCCTATGTAAAAACAGTCTTTAAATGAAAGACAGCATGTTTCCCTATATTCTCCCTATAAATTATTTAATGGAGTGAGAAATGTAAAGTGAGAACTTCTATTTTGGCAAAGAAAAAAAAAATACACATAATACCTTTTACAATATTCCTTCAAAGTTACAGGTCAAGATAGTGGTGAGTTCTAAATTCCTTCAAAGTCTTCACTACATACATTATATGAGTCTGGACAGACATGAATGTAGTCTGTAACTTGATTGGTTGAAGGACATATATAACTGCAAGGCAGCAATTCTATTTTTTGACTGCTCTGATTTATAGGACCATTGACAGCTCACTCTTCTTAACAAGCACATGAGCAACAACTTCTGGAGGTCATGTTAATGTTCGTGGAAATCTCTGCTGGTTAGATCTGGCAGTTGTGGTGGCATTGCAGTAGGTGCTTCACCATCTGTTGCCTGGCAGGAATCTGTACTCTACTGGGTGACCTCTTCTATTTATCTATTCAGCCAATCTACTACCATTTTTTGTGAGTAGGAAAAGGTAACTACATTTTAATCTGGCTATATAACACTGTGTTGTATAATGCTAAATAAGTCTACCTCGTGCTTTGTGCCTTCTATATCAGCATCCAACACCAGAAGCCTGGCTTCTTAACCTTTCGTCAGACAGGACTTTCTGACATCTGATCGGTCCAGTTTCAGTATTGTTTGTTTGGTTCAGCAGATGTCACCTCTGGACAGGCTGTGGTGAAATCCAAATCCAAAAATAAGTGATATACCGCACTGATGGAAGGTGTCACATTTGTCAGTGATAGATGAAAAGCAGTGCCACATAATGCCCTGTGACCAGTCAGTACTGGATGTGACTGTTAAAAAAGGATGACCCAGTAAGCTTCTCAGCTGTCGTCTTCTTCCTTTGTAGCTGCTTGCACACATTGGTGGAGGACTGGTTTGGTCCTGATAGCTCGAAGGCGTGCAGTGAACCGAATGTTTCCTTTTCAGTCTCTCTGAAGGACACGGCGCAAATCAAGTTCTCAAATAGTCAACTTTAATGAGTTTAAAGCAGCATAGGAACCAATTACATCGTCAAGCTCAAGGTGTTGACAGCTAATTACACAACCCGGAGTGAGGAAACACTTGCAATGAGCAGTCTATCTTCTTCAGACAGCACACCCGACTGCTGAGAGTCATCATATTAAGGCAGCACTACTGTATGTGAAAATACACCTCTCTTATCAGTCTAAATTATAACAGCGGAGACTGTCCTCCTGACGGGTGCTGTCTCTAAGCCTCTCTGACTACAGAAAGGAATGAATCTAACTTTAAAGGGCATGTTGGTCACTTCTGCTTTGCTGCTAATGTCATTTATTAATCAATATGAGCAACAACACCAAAATACACCCACTCTTAGTACACCTAATGAACTGTTACTAATTAAAATGGGTTGCACTGCACAAACTAGTTTCTATGAAGAGATTAATTGTTACTATACATTTACACCCAGACACCAGAGGTGAAAAAGTACACACATTCTGTACTCAAGTAGAAGTACAGATACTTGTTTTAAAAAAAGACAAACACGTCATTTTCAACTTATGCCTATTACGTAGTTTTTCATCTTGTTGCTTCTTATATGTTGTTACACAGTTTCCATTTTGTTATGTCTTATGTTATTATTGTTTCATATAGTTACATTTGTCTTAAGTTGTTATGTAAGTTTTTTTCTGATGTTTTTTGTCATGTCTTTTGTGTTGTTACATATTTTACGTTGTTTTTTTGTTTTTGTCTGGTTATGTGGCTATGTCTTTATGTCTTTTATGTGGTTTTATTTTGTTACACCTTTTTGGTCTTGTTACGTCTTTTACATTATTTTTTTCTTGTTATGTTGTTTTTAGTCTTGTTACATCTTTTATTCTTATTTGTTGTGCTACGTTGTTGTTTCTTTGTCTTTTTACATCTTTTTCATCTTGTTACATTGTTTTTGTCTGTCATGCTTGATATGCACTGATGGATACACCAAGAAATTGTTTTTCTTTGTCAGGAATGCAGTGCAAAATGATGCAAAATAAAAAAGAAAAACTCAAATGCATTTAAACTGAAGTAACAGGCCTGTTTTGAACATGTAAGGAGTAGAACATGCAGGAAGGAAAAGTGAAAAGTTGTTGGAAAAATAAATGCTCAGCTAAATAAACTGACAGCTAACTAAGACCCATTTAGACTGATGAGTGAAAGGGGCGATATGATTGGACAATGAAAATCAACAGGAAAGAGTTTTAATCTAAGTTCACAAATAACACAAGAAGCTCAGTTTACGAATCTTTATGCAAATACATTGCTGTAATGACTACATCATGTTGGTGCCATGCCATTGTTCTGATAGCCCATTACTCTGAAACACAAATAGTCCTGAAATGTCCCATTGGACTGAAAGTCCATTTGTCCCACAGCCTATTATCCTAAAAACAACACAGACTGCTTCCAAAACACCCTCCTGGTATAACGCATGTAACATAGTCAACTTACAGCACATACATATCATAACACAACTTGGTGCTTAAACCTAACCAAACAACAACCATTTCACAAACTAAATCACATGTTTATTATGGTTACCATGATGACCAAAGTCACCTGACTATTGTTACAGTATCAGCAGAGATCACCTGATGGTCATGTCACATTACACAAAGATGTTAGTCCAGGGAGAGGGTGTACTTTCAGAACAATGGAGCAACCACAGTCCATCACCCAGCAGCCATTTTCCTCTGATGTCACAGTCAGGGTGGGAAGCTCAAATGTCATAACGTCATGTATAAACTTATGAAATCCGACGCACCATTGATTAGTAACTTAAAAAACAATGGATAGTGAAAATCTTGATGACACTGGGCAATATTTCAAGATAAAACAACATATTTGATAACGCGTTAGCTACAGTGAGACAACAGCTACTATTAGCATTAAAAATATGAAATAAGGTCTCTGTCTTAATTTAAGATGGACAGTTAGCAAGCTTATAAGACGACACATTTTCTTGAAACAGAATATTCTGGTTTCTTGATTGATCTGACTTTTAATGTGTTAAAAGCCTTCAACATCTAAAGATAACAAAACCTACTGATAACATAGGTATGCAAATGTGCTATTATAATCCACTTTGATTTAAAATCAATTTTTTATGAAGGTTGGCCAGTTACAAGGTTTGTAGCCAGGACTTTGATCTTTTAAAATGTATTTTCCCAGCATAACTGAAGAGTTAAAAATAATACCTACATAACAACAAAGGAGCTTCTTTTAATTTTAATACACTGTTTTCCCATTAAGTAATTACTAAGATCTTAAAGATATTTAGTGGTCCACCTTGATTTATTACTAGTTTGACACTAGCAGCACTAGCAGTTACTGAAAACTTTGGAGGAACTTAATAAACAAACTTTTTAGACATTTTACAATGGAAATTGTAGGATTGACCCATACTAGAGATTAAGTCAGGATAACTCTGCCTCTGCTACATTAATTAAGAGATATATACATATTTTTTTAAATCTGCCTCGTGTGAGTCCCTCAGCTTCATGAAAGTGGAATATTAAAAGGAGTGCCCTTTAACTTCATTCAAGACAACTCTTGAGAGAAGCAGTATTTCACTAAAACCGTGATAATATTTCAGTTTATGGTTTTGATATGAAAATAGAGAGAGGTCACCACTCTGATTGAGGCAACCAGCCAAAACACTTCAGATTTACAATGAAGTTGTTTTGTACACTGTGAGTGTTACTGGAGTTTTGACCCCTTCGTAGTTTTCGCCCTCTCCGTGCACCTTGGAAATAGATGAAGTTGTGCCAGAAATCCCTAAGCTGTGATTTGAGAACAGAAGAGAAGACTGAAAGCTTTAATAAAATGTAAATGCTCGCTCAACATCCACTTTATGAAAGCACTCAGGGTATCAGCACACGCCAGCAATTTGCAGTTCCTTCCTGAGGTGTTGGTTTTCTTCACCAGCCTTTATTCAAAGGTGTAAGATGTGGTACATACTGAGGAGCATCTGCTCAGCATAGCACTGTCTGTATTTGTAATGAGGCCGAGGGAAGTGTGTGTGAGTGTGTACATGAAAGCCATGTTAATAAGAACACAGCCAAAAGATATTTCATAAAAAAAATCAAGAACATTTTGGCAAACTATGCAGATCCATTGATTTGTGATTTTTTCCTGATCCTGATTTGAATTTAAAGAGATTTGAAGAGACATACAAATACAACATCTGTTCTGACAGATTTTTTTCTGGCAGGTAAGTGAAACTCATATCAAACACAGCTGAAGTTGTTTGCTCTCTTGAAGCCGTCAGAGGATGTCATTTCAAAGAAAGTAATCATCTGGTTTATTAAATATTAAATATGAAGTAATAACCATCAGCTACACTACCTTCTCTTCCAAAACGGAGAAACTTTTTTATGAAAATGTGCTTCAACTGGTAAGCAAACTGCAAAAACAGCCCGACTAGAAAGCAAAACATTCTTGAATATGATCAAATAGTCTTGTTTTAAGAAAGAAAGAAAGAAAGAAAAAAAAAAAAAACTTCTGCCAATGAGGGTAAGCCAATTTTGTTTGGCTAGTATTCTTAGTTTACTAGCTTTTAAATCTAGCTACTTAAAAACAGTGATGGGCCTTAAAATTATGAAAAAATGCCAAATATTACATTTAGGAAACACTTATTTAAAATGTGAAACTTGTTCTCTTCATTGAGCTGATTTTAAGAATTTCTGTCTTAATTTAAGATGCACACTTAGCAATCTATCTAATCTTAATCTATAAAGTAAACTGAGATCATAATCAGCAAAAAAGAGCTTACAATGAGACATAATTATTATTATTTTTTACAAGGCATAATGAAAACTAGTGACATTGTCTTAAATTAAGGCACCGGACACATTCTTATTTTTAACATATATATATAATATATAATCTACAGAATATTGCTCAATTTTAGCTGTAATATCTGATATATTTTCTCAAAATTAGATGACTTTTCTAATGCAAAACTTGCTTGACAAGATTGCTTTTCTTTTTAGACAAAAAACACTTATTTCTCAGAATTAAAGCTTTCTTCACTTTGTTGAAATTCCTTTTTTGCAGTGTAACTAGCTCCCAGGTTATCCCAAGAGATGGAATAGTAACTAATTTAGCACCACTAGCGGTTCTTTATGGGAATCATTAGGATTAGAGCAGACAACTGTGACCAATCAGATTGCATTCTGTGATTGCTCAACCACAGAGTTTGACTGCTCACTTGGATGTTGTTTGTCTGTCCCCTCCAGTCTTTGCCTGGTTTCTGTATGCTGAGCAAATAATCACAAAGAGACAGAGGACTTGCCAATGTGCGGGACTGTTATCTGATCATAGGCTCGGTGTCTATTCAAAAGCTTAATGATGCCTCCCAGTTACAGTCCTGTTTGTGCACAGAAATCGAATCCGTTATCAGAAATTCATGATGCAATAGCATGACATGATTCTTGGAGTTGTTACAGGGGAATTAAGTAATTATCACTTTTATTGACTGCTATAGGCAGCAGTAGGAGCTGCAATAACATCAATTAAATGTATCTCTTCCAACAAAAGTCTGTAGAACACTAAACCTCCACCACCACAATCTCCTCTCAATCCCTATGGGCTATGGTCGCTTGACACAAAGAGTTTTAAACCAAGTAAGTTCAGTAATCAGAGCAAAAATGGGGGAAAATACTTCTTTTTATACCATTTTAAACCAAAGTAATTATTTTTAGTTTCATGTCTTGTCATATTGTCTTTTGTTGAGTACTTGAAGCTTGAAAGGTCAAGTCCAGACTGACCGTCCAGGGCATTCTAACCAAAAATAAATTGGTGTGGAAGCCAAAAAGTTGGTTACCAGCTGGCCTCAAGTGCACACCAAAGTGGGCACCACATATTCTAAAGGGTCGATGTGCACTGTGCAACGTCCGCCATGATAATGCATCCTTGATTACAATGGGTCCACTCAAAACTGGTGGAACCATGCGATGGTTCACCTGATAGCACCAAGGTTTCAAGAACTGGTTTGGTGGAAAAAGAGTATCAGAAATCTCTTAAAAAAAGCAAAGCATCATCTGCAAAAAAGTGAACACGGCTCAGCTTTTGCTGCAATGTGACATCATTCAACAAGACACTGGATTGGCCAACCAAGCAAGTATGAGTGCAGATTCCTGGTAAATTACTTTCTAAAGTGAACATTGTATGTCTATGGTTTCCCTTAAGACATAATGATATTGTCCATGTGGTAACCTTCCAGAAACTTCCTAGATTGTATTTTATGTCTCACTAGTACCTGAATCATGTGCAAACCTCTATAGAACACATTGAAGCATGTAGTTTGTAGGATTTTTCTAATTTCATGCCCTCGTAGGCATCAAGATGGAGCAAAAAATTATAGCTCACTATTACTTTATTCTTACTCAAACAAGACAAATCTGCTAGCTCATTTGCTCTGGCAGATAAATCTGGTCACCCTCCATTTCAGACAGACTTCCACCAGTCACCAGGCTCTTGCTGGGCCAATCATCACTGTTTACTTAATATGGCGCAGGTTTGATATGATGAGCCCCAACAGTCCAGATCTGAGATGTCACACATCACACTTCTGACATGCAGCAGACAATGTTCGCCCAAGTCAGATAAAACTGTCAGCACTAGGCAGTGATGATCAAGTATGAATCATCTTGCTTAAAATGTTTTCACAAACAAATTATAATGTATTATTCAGAAGTATTTTGAGATAGTTTGTCACTAGACTGACATTTTTTCCTGCTCGAAAACAGATGAAGCACTGCCCAAATAGCATGTGTTGTTCAGTCCTACGTCACATGTTTTGCTGCTCTGATTGTTCTATCCAATATGTCTAGAGGCATTTTGGTCTGTGTTAGTTGATAATGCCCCTTAAAAATTGAAAATAAACTGAGAGATCTGCAATTCCAGGATAATTTTCATTAAAGGTTGTGTAAAGCAACAATAAATGTGTGTTCTGAGTTTGTCACACCACAGAAATGTTTTATTAACCAGCAAGCCAAATATGATTGATTCCTCAAAATCATGAAAAAATGAGCACCACTATGACCTGTCAATCACCTGAACAAGGACGCTCCGTCTCGCAGCTTTACTGGACATGTTTGAGCCACCAGAGCTGGAAAACAGTGACAGGATGTTTTTTTTTCTTCTGTGTCGGGTTATTGGAACTGAAGTGAGCTGATGTGATCTGCTGGGCTGATTTGGACTGAGAGCCGTAAAGGTATGTTCATAACTGATCGCTGAGGAGGGTGAGGCAGTGACGATGGTGGGGCTTATATAGTGTTGAGGTGCCATTGTTCTGGTACGTCCACCCATAAAATCCTGAACACAGAAGTTCTTGAAGTTCTTGTCTTGATGTCTGACAAGCCTTTAGAGTGGATTCTGTGGCTCATGTTTTCTCACTGGCAGCACAACTCCACCAACACAGACACATGCAGTGATTTTCTGAGGGATATATTCGGCCTGAAAAACCCTAGTGGGTGGCATTCTGGTTGGTCAGTTAGTCAGAAAGGTAATCACAACATCCTGCTTTCTTTAGTGGAATCGTTTCTCGCCTGCTTTTCCATCCTTACCGTCTCCATCTTCTTTTGACTATCTAATAAAGGCAGAAATGTCTAAAACATGACCTAACGAGCAAGAAAAAATATAAACCACCAGGTACTGAGGGTGGAGTTTTAAACAGAAACTACAGATATGTGGAAAGGGATATTTCAAAGACAGAAGTTTTGTATCGAAGCTGATTAACAACCAAGTTATGTATAAAAAAAACTTTGGGGCAGATACAAAAAGTCTTTAAAGATGTCCTCACCAGCTAATACAGTTGATATACATTTGTTTCATAAAAGGTCTGACTGTATCTCATCATATGCTTGTATGTGCATACCTTTGAGGCTAACCCCATGCTTTCTGGGTTTACGACACGCTGAGGACAATCATTTACTCGTCCAAACAGCCCATCAACAGCTCGCAGAGTGACAGGCCCTTTAATGGCAGCGATTCTAGAGATTTCAGTCGTCCCTTTACCAAATACATAGATTCATGTGGCTGTGGAGATTTTTAAGGGGAGCTTCTGAGTGATAGTAATGAGCTCTAGGAGACAGCAGCGCTGTGGTTGTAGCCGGCATGGCGCCCAATTATCCGCTAGCACCTGTCGAAGTCGGTTGTGGCTGTATGGAGTGGCGCTTTCAGACGGCACGCATGCAGTCCCACCCCTCTCCTTTCTACTGTATGTCCTCTACTCTCCGATAATGGGGGGGGGGGGGGTTGCTATGGCACGAGCACACTGAATTGTACATTTTAAAAGGAGGAAAGGGATGAATTAAAAGGCATTCACTTCTCTAGTGGCCTTTTTCTTTTTTTAGGTTTTAAGAAGACTTTCAAGTTGTTGACTTCCAAGTCACCTGCTGAGCACTGTTGCATTCACACGCAACAAATCAAATAAAGACAATGAATGATAAACAAATACGGACATCAACTTAATTAACTCATGAACTTTGTGCACATCATACCTATGATGCAGTAGATTTACCTGCAATTAATTAATCAGATTACGGTGAGCTGATTTCAACAAGACACCTGGTTTCCATAATCAGCTTATAGGTCAGATTTCTCCTGTAAAAATACAATTTCTGTATGTAACTAGTTTCCTATTCAATCGACATGAGGGTGCGTAGATAATGTCTTAAGTTTCATTTTTGAGTGCACTATCCTTTTAACCGTATGAGTTGTTTTTGAAAAGCACTGAGAATTGACACCCTGTGAGAAACTGGCGACTTGTCCAGGGTGTACCCCGCCTCTCACCCAAACAGTCACCAGCCCTCCAACCCCCCCGTGACCCGTCGGGATAAGCGGGTACAGACTATGGATGGATGAATGGAAAAACAACCCACTTTGTCGTTTAGATATGAGAACCTGTTGGGCAGAGTATGAATCTGGAATAAATAATTTTTATTGCACGGTGAAAGAAATTTGTCCTCGGAATGGCCTCAGGTCAAATTTGTTCTTTGGATGTAATTTTGTAACTTTGTAATTTGTGCATTCGAGTTAAGTTTCTTTGTGTCAAACTAGCACACACATACAGAATACACACACACACACACACACACACACACACACACACACACAGCCCTCTGGTCTTCTCTTATTTGGTTGATAGATTATGTAATAATGTGGTGCAATGTAATAAATTGTGTCTTTATATGGCTTAAAAATGCAATAAAGTTTGATGAGGCAATCCATTCTGAGATAACGTAACATCACAGTATTACATTACCTGCTATCACCTGCATGTGTCCAAGTGAGGCATAACATAATGTTAAATGATGAGCCAATAATGATGTCAACCATATTAAGGGCCACTTATGCAATGAAATGGTCCTTTTTCTTCCATCCTGTCATATTTTGTGCTGTATCATTATTACCGCACATTGATGTAATTAGCACTTTTAATCAATAATCATCTTGTCCCCAGAATTCAGTAAAAATCTCACTTATGTCTCCTATAAATGGCTGAAATAAATCATGTCAATCTTCATGACATGAAACTGTATTAATTTCCCTGCTAATTAATCTTGGAATAAATATCCTGTTAATAGGGTGAGATAAATCCACAAGTTTTCAACACTGTGTCACAGGCAAGAGTTTTAAAACCAGTGTGAATGAGGCGCATCACATTAATGGCTTCAGGAAAAATTACACTTAATTATTAAAAGTTGCTAGTGGAAAGCTTGTCTAGAGAAAAACTACACGAGCACAGAGTGAAAATGTTATTCTAACTATTATATAAGTGAGTTCACAGATTAACAGATTTATGGACATTTGCAGACACCATGGCTTCTCTGCATCCCTGCCATTCCCAACATGATATGCATTCAACCAGCACATATTTTCCCTAATCTCGGATGTGGATTGTACCCTGAATTCTCTGCAGTGGCGCCGACGGATTCTTTAAATGAGGAAATTTCATATTTTAGCATTCATTGTCATATATTACATTTTCTCTGACAAAAGGAGGACCGGGGCCACCATGTTCTTAATCACTTAAATCCACATGCAATCTGGCTCAGCCATCTTAGCCAGGCCCCGCGGATCCATTAGTCCCTTCTCATTTCAGGGGGGAGAGCTGCCAAGCCATTAGTTCTGCTATGCTCTGCTAGATTTCCATATCCTTCCATTTCAACGTTTTCTGCAAGAAAATGGGAAAAGTTGCGGATTAATTCGAACTAATCCTCCATTTTTCTATTGCCTTTAATTACTTGTTCCGGCCTCTGACACTCTCAATGGTCATCAGCAATAAGTTGACTTAGCACGGCTCCCATCTTATTGTTAAAGGAAACGGTCTTGTGTCTGTGTTTAAGGGTGTATCTTGAGGCTTCAGCCTGGCATTCACACCGCACATACTCTCTTTGATTTCTACTTGCATGAGATTTTCAACTGGATGTTTTTGTCTCACTATTGAACCATGTTAACACCACCGGAGTCGCCTCTTGTCCCTTTTGATGGATTTCCACTCCTGTGGAAAACCTATTTTCTCATTCCATGGACCTTTAGTTCAATGTAACTCATTATAAACAGACTAAATTCACACTATGATTAGACTGAACAGTGGACTAATCTCGGCCTGGCTGTAGGTTTTCTCCCCATGCAACTCCGGCTTTTCGTACCTTGGGCTCAATCCTCCTTGCTTGTTCTCTATCTGCAGTGAGAAGATTGAACACGACTGAGGAAATGTGGTCTCCGTGAGGCGCTGTGACCCCCCCCTCCTCCTCCTCCTCCACTCATCCCCTCCTCCACCCCCCTGGCAGTCACACGGCATACAAGTCAATGTGACCGCTGAGGCAGAGCAGCAGCCTTTTCATACCGCTAACGTTCAAAGCAGGCCCAAACGACCCGATGAAAGCAATCTAATACCACAAATTAGCCTGTCACTTAGCCTGGATTATAAGCCTCACGAGGGCCACGGCTAAAATAACTTGAGCCTCGTTGTTCCGTGATGTAAAACAGCGGAGAGAGGAGTGTGACCAAAAAAAAAAAAAAAAAACAGGTGCAATTTAATTTTAAAGCCTGTGTGCTCTGCTCAATCGCTTTGTGTAATTAAATTGATTTTTTTTTTTTACCCCCCTCCTCTTCCTCAGCATCTTGCCCTGGCTGGTCTGTCCCAGCAGCCCTTGCCGGCCTTCGGAAAGAGAGCGGCAGCCACTATTCAGAGCCCGTGCTGGGCCGCCGCTGACATGCGAGAGGTCGACACCAAAGAGCAGGAGATAAAGAGGACGCGGGCGGCTGTTGATTTATGGCTCGTGTCGGAGGAACTTGTCATTCGTGGTGCATTCGTGACCGTCGCTGGTGTTGTACTACAAAGATGGTGGGAATGTAAATCCACCCCATGCAGGAGGGTGTGGATCAGTTATGATAAGGTGGCAGCGGTGCCCTCTCTCTCTCCAATTTCTTCCTTCTCCTTGTCGGATTACTTTTCCTCACACACACACACACACACACACACACACACACACACACACACACACACACACACACACACACACACAAACATTTGTCTTACTACAATTACAAAAGATTCTATTGGCTAGACTCACTTCAACTCGATTCTAACTAAGCTAACACCAGGGTCAAACAGCAGTGTTTCATCGTCCTCCCTGCTTAAAAGTTTCCAGTCTGTTTTACCACTGTCAGAAGAGCATGGTGATGTCACAGCGTCCTGTGTCAGTTAATTACTTTAGATTTACAGCTCATGATAAGTTGCTGCTCTTCAAAGTTCCAATGAAGTCAAAATTAATGTGATGTATCAACAATGACAAAAAAAAGTTGTTTTTGGTAACACCAGATGCTTCACAGCAGAATCCGGGTAATAAATCTGTTTTGTTTTGTTCCTTTAATAATTGAAAGTTTAAGTTCCAAATGAAAATGGCAAAGAAATTCTCAGCAGGGATCATTAAAGTTGCCATGAAGTCAAAATCAGTGTTTAAGTGTGCTATTTTGTAGGTATTCTCAGGTTGGGGTATTATAAAGTTTGTAATTTCCTGAAAATACATTTAAAAATGTTGATGACTCATTACTCACTTGAGGGTATATAATAAATTTGCTTCCGGTGAAATGCTGAATGCCACCAAAGCAGAGTGTTTCTCGGGGCCCAGCTTCACTGTATAAAAATACAACTTTATAACTTTATGCACTGATAAGAAAGAAAGTGGATCACATTTTACAGAGAAAATATTTTGTTTTTTAATCTCATGTCCTCTGGCTGTTCAGCTTCAAGTCATGCTGATTTAATTAGATTTTCCCCAGAACGGATGGCTTTAGCTTACTTGTTGCTAAAATACCTAACTGTAACTATGAGCAGCCGTGCAACGAGGCTCAGCAGCCTCCAAGTGAATGTGGCCGAACAGGGACCAAACACCCCTGAGCTAGAGTAAGCATGTTAGCTAACCACTGACAGCCATTAGCTTGGTTAGCCATGTCCATCCCAGAGTGCCAAGGGGCAAACCCAGCAAGAAAACTGAGGCCTATTCTCTGTTGTGAAACTGGCCCTTTGTTGATCTTGGAGGCTGGTTTTAGTCCTGGTCTGACAGGGATCACCGGGAGCTGTCAGTCTGGGAATAGTTAGCAAATAGGAACGTTCTCCAACGTTTATGGATGGCTATAGCTGCATGGCGGGATGCATAACGCACATTCAGTGCCACTGCTGCTGTAAACACTAATTAACGTCCATGACGAGTCTTTCCATAGCTACCTGTTTTTGCAGGAAACACATAATGTGATAAAGCAATGACCACTAGCACTGGTTCGTTTGCTACGCATTTCATGGGAACTTTGATGATACTTTGATGAACATGTGATGTTAAAGGATAATTCCAGTTCATCACAACTTGGGTCTTATTTTTGCAACTACGGCCATCATTTCTATTGATGTAAATATTGTGCTCACTAAATTCATTTCTGAAATAGGGCTCAAGAAAGCACAACGACAAGAAGGTCAAAGTTAAACCAGGAAGTCAGTCTGTAAAGTGACAGATGTTTTTCAACCAATATAATGTTTCCTCTTTTGAAATAATTTGATCTTGCGATTGTTTGAAACCTATTTTGTCATCCAGCTGTTTATGTTTCTTGCCTGCAGTCTTCTATTTTGACTGCCACTTCAACTTCATTCAATATTTGAAATCTTTTAACTGTAAATCTTCAGCAGCAAGCACAAGAAAAGTTTCTCTAGCCATTTCTAATTACTAAAACATTAATTAACTGACAGAAAATGAAACATCAACTATTTTGATGATCAAATCATTTAAATAATGTTTCAAGCAAAGACACTTTTATATATTTTATATCATTAATAATGTAATATCTCTGGGTTTGGGACTGTTTGTTGGAAAAACAAGACATTATAAGACGTCAGCTTGGGATGTGTTAACTTGTGATGACAATTTATAGACTAAATGATAATCAATGAACAGACTAAATAATCAGCATCTTAACTGATCCCGAAAATAATTATTAGTTGCTTCCCTAAAAATAAGATCCAAGTTGGAATACATGAGAATGATGTATTAAATGGTGTCCGGCATTGTTACCCTCAGCCTGCCTCATCTGTCTTATTTAGTGATTGCCTACATTTCCCAGAGTGCTTCACAGAGAAGTGGTGTGAAGTTGTTGCAATCAGCTGCAGGTTTTCCACAGAAGACAGGGATGCTGAGAGATTTCCCAACTGGCTCTGACTCAAAACCCAACCTGTCTAGTTGCAGCATTGCTCGCCGGTCTTTTTCTTCTTCTGTGGGTGTGTAAATTGGCCTCTACGGCTCCTCTACGATGGATCTCTCCCCGCATGAGTGTGGAAAATGCCGACTGCGGAGAGATGTCTTTGGTCTTTACGGCTGACGTTTTAGATCACAGAAACATTTTTTTTTTGCTACAGCTCCTGTGTAGCTGTTGAAAATATCTGGACGGGATGTCAAATTTGTCAAGGTTGCTCTGTCAAAGCTCTCTATCCCACGTAGATGTCCACATGTATGTTGACAGGGACAGCAGTGGGAGAGCTGATGGGCTCTTGTTCATCTCACGCCGGCTGAAGATGGAACTCATGCCACTTTGTCACCATGTCTCCACATGAAAAGTCCTGCACAAATAGGTACTATGTCATAAATTTAGTGCTTATTTCATTCTTCTTTGACATAAAACCTGGGAAGGAGGCATCAAAGATGGCATTTAGTGATGATAATTGGCTAACAGATATACCCAAGCTTGGGAGCTAATTAAAGAGTATCATAATCGCCTGTCAACTTCCCTCCCGTTGTGAGCGCGGCACTGAAAAGTTTCATTAGACGCCTAAAAATAGATTTCCCCCGTGCTCCAACACCTCGCTTCTCACCTTTTCTTCTCATCAAAGTGCATGACTTTATTCATGCCCCCCTCCTCCCCTCGCGCTTATTGGCTGCAGCTAATCCGAGGTGGGAATTTTTGGGAAGGAAGAGCACCGGGGCTGAGTGTGCTGAACCTGTCACCAAAGAAAGCATTTATAGTCACAAGTGAGACAGAGTTGCGGAGAGGAGGGGAAAAAAGAAAACCAGCCTCAATTATTGCTCTTAAACATGGGCGGAAAACTTGAGAAGTCACGATTGCTACTTTTCATATCACCTTGTCTTCGGCTGCGTCTGAATTTAGACACAAATTCTCTCCTTGTTCCTTTCTGCTCACTTTATTGTTCTATTTAGCTTCAGAAGGAGCGAGGCGGCTGCTGCTCTGACAGCCATTTCACACCGAGTGCACGAATATCACAATGTTTTGATTGACACTTTCCCTCGTCTGTGGCTCTGTTTGCTGTGTTTTCATACCTTCCGTTTCCTTTCAGCTCCATGTTGAACCTGAATATAAGCGCTCCATAACACCTGCTCTCTGTGGCAAGGATTTAAAGCCAATTATATCAGTTTAGCCCTGACTTGAAACCCTTCTTTTACTCATAATGTGGTCTATTACTGCTTCATGGAGCGAAGAAAACTCTCCTAAAGGTGCTTTAACTTCTCAGGGACGAAACGTACACACTTAGAAATAAGGGTTCCAAAAAGGTTCTTCCTGTAGGGCTGATGTTCTTGCCCAGAACCATTTTTTTTTCTGAAGAATCCTTTTATGAAGAATAAGGGTTCTTTGTAAGGCTGGTGTGTTCTAGATAAAATGCTTGTAATATGAAAATGTTCTTGGTAATCCTCAGTAGAAACTGTTGGTTGGTTCTAGATAAATTGCTTGGGATGTTAAGAGTGTCGGTGGAACCCCCTTGGATGGTTCTAGATAAAATGCTTGAGATATAAAAAGGTTCTTGGTAGAACCCCTGAGTGTGTTCTAGATAACACACTTGGAAAATAAAAAGATTCTCCAAAGAACCCTCTTGGTTGATTCTTGATGAAACCCTTGGGATATAAAAATGTTCTTGTATTCTAGATAACATGCTTAGAATATAAAAAGGTTCTCAATGGAACGCCCTGAGTGTGTTATAGATAAAATGCCTGGAATATAAAAAAGTTCTGCATAGAACCTCTTCGCCTGCTTCTACATAAAACAAAGATTCTCATTAGAACACCCTTGGGATATAAACATGTTCTCAGTAGGGTGGGATGTTGTTAGCACCCTTAGAAGGATGAAGGGTTCTGGAAGGGATCACTAAAGAGCGTTCTGGGTGGAACGACTACATCATAAAACCTCTTTCAGGGGGTTCTGGGTGAAACCTTTCACAGATGGTTTGAGGTATACCTCTCTTAATGTTGGGTTGTAGGTAGAACTCACTGAAAGGGTTCCAAGTGGAAAGGTCCTACCAGGAACCAAACAGGGTTCTCCCATGGGGAGAAGCTGAAGACCCCTCCCTGGTTCGAGTCAGCAGTTGTATTTCTTTGAGTGTAAGAAGGGGCAGAGGGAGAAGAAGTATCCCGGGAGCATTAGGCTTTGACACGTACAGGCACAGGACTCCGGCTCTGGCTGTTTGTTTAATAATGATGATAAATGGCGGCTCGCTCACAGTGTAATGTATTCCTATTCTCCTATGTGATTTCTTAAATAGCTTTTCTTTGGTATTTTTAAAAAGAAGTCGGACCCGCTGTGAATTTGAAATGAATAGCAGTTGTGTTACAGTTGCGGTGATCAGTCCCTCCACACTGCAGTCAAGACTTAGCTGTAATTTGATTGTATTTAAATGACATAAACCACATTGTAACCCCCCCCCCCCCCAAACAAAGCTAATCTCATCAAGTTCTTATTTGTTCTAGAAAAAGTACTCTGAAGAAAAAAAGACAAAACTCTTGCCACGGAGGCCTGATCAGCCAAGACAAAGATATTCAAACTAATATTAAACTAACATTAACATTATTTTTTTCTCAATCAGTTTGTGAGTTTGACATGAACACACAATCTGATCTGATCTGCCAAGGTTACGACACTTTTACTCTATTCATAGGGGAGATTGTTGAGTTTATGTCTGTGTGCTTCTCACTGATATTAAGTGGGCGATAATTAACAAATATTAAATGTTGTGAAGAAATACTTCAAAGGTGGAGGAGAGGAATTTAAAAATGCCGATTTACTAAGGCATGCAATGACTAGGGATGCAACAGTATAATTTTCATGGTATAACCGTATGGTATACAGCACTGTACAATTATTATCTCCGCTTTGTGCAAGCCTCTAGGGGATCATGCGATTGCTTGAGTGTGTACGTGTGTACGTGTGTGCAGTCGTGATCAACGGACTTGGAGCTCGTCTGCAGCTAATTTTGCATACTACTTGACCGATCGGCCTATTTTTTGTGTCCATTCATGACTGTATACATGAAAAACATTGAAAACATCAAGAACACCCTGAGGGAATTTTTTTCAAACTTGGTAAAAATGTGCACTTGGACTCAGTGATGAACTGAATAGATTTTGGTGGTCAAAGGTCAAAGGTCACTGTGACCTTATGTCCATCCCAAGGAAGGAAGAGAGAAGGAAGGAGTTTCTTCAAATGTGGTCCAAATGTCCACTTGGACTCAATGACATGATTAGATTTTGGTGGTCAAAGGCCAAAAACTCTTCTCTACTACATTTGTATATATTAAAATCTCTATTATGTACTACTCTTTAGAGACCCAGGTCCAAATTACACCCTGTCTGATTACCACATCTTATTCAGTTAAACCCTCAAAATCCTTCAAACTGTTTCTTAACAACTCTCAAGTGTCAAAGTGTTGAAAAATGTTTTTCGAATCCTTTTCTCTAAAACGTTCAAAGCTCCTTAGAGACCTGCCAGAGATCACTATCTGAGATACTGCAGGGTTTTTACGGCTGTAACATTGATTATGAGGATTATCTGCTTGTGTGAAATGACCAATCGGATCATTTAGAAGCAGAGTTTGATAATATTAGATGAGAGATCATGAGCGTCAGAGCTAAACATGTTGCAATGACCAACAGTGAATTCATGCTTACTAATTTGTCAGTAACACAACACGATTTGTATGGAAATACAGAAGCTACACGGAAAGATGTGGAATTTCCTTGCATCTATAAATTATGTGAAAATTACAAAAAAATGGTAGAAATGTCCATGTTATGAAAGGTAATGTTTTATTTTGTAGGTCACTCTGTGTAAATATAAGGAAGAGGTTTCTAAAGATCCCGGTGTTTGTAATAGGAATGTTTCACAAAACACCCATGCATGCAAGGGTAACACACTATAATGTAGTTGTAAGCAGATCATCTTCCTCTTCTCTCGCCTCCTCTCCATTAGAGTTTGCCACAGCGGATCATCTGTCCACAGCGATCTGTGTCTTGCTGACAAACCGTTCCCCGTCCAACCCAGCATGGGAGTCTGATTTTATGATCTGCATATTTGATTTGGCATCGGCTTTTTATGCCGGATGCCCTTCCTGACACAACCCTCCACATTTATCCGGGCTTGGGACTGGCAATCAGGAATGTGCTGGCTTGTGCATCCCCAGCGGGTGGAGAGCAACCCAGGGTTTAGTGTCTTGCTGAAGGACACTTCCACATGTGGACAGACAGGCCACTCTACCTCCTGAGCCACCGCTGCCCCAATTAATATGACTTTATTAATGTATTTGTCAACAACTATAACTCCTCCTGTAGGCACACAGAAGTGCATGCTGGTGTATAAACAGATGATGAATGATAGTTTAGTCTAACACTGTCTTCATACTATCAAATATGTCTTCAAATGAGAAGTTATAATTATTGAAAAACACTGTACATTAATAAACCAATAGTGTGCCGTCAGGATGCAACAATACCAAAAACTCCATAAAAAACAAGGAAAAAAGTCTGCAATAAAATATTATCATGATATTAAAAAACAAAGAAAAATAACTGATAAATCTGATGTGTACAGCATTTGTGGTCACACAAAATTTGTTTTTCGTTTTAACTTGACGCGCCTCTGCTTTCAGTCTTTAATAAAACAAAATAAAAGCAGCTATCGGTGAATAAATGAATGTTTGAATTATGTTTCAAAATATATTGCAAAACCAAAACAATGCAGCAGTCAGTAACAGTACTTTTATAAATCAAAATAAGGTTGGTGTCTGGGCTGACTTAAAATGTTAAGTTAAGACTGAATTTGACAAGACAAGTTGAGGTAATTATTTAATAATTCGACAAATGTCTGGTCAAATAAGGTTTAGATTTCTTTAAACACTAAGTATTTGTTTAACTTGAAAAGGTTGTGGCAGGGCTGCCTTAAATTTTAAGTTGACTGAATTTGAAAAGACAAGTTGAGGTAACTTAAAAATAAACTTTTGTAGTCAAGTAAACTTATGAAAACATATTTATTATGCTTAAGATATTAACTTGAAACAGGTCCAGCACTGGTACAAACACAATAGATAAAACAGCTCCAAGTGAATTTATTAAATTTTAAGTCTAAGTTTATAAGTTCTTTTGAAATGATCTGAAAAGACAAAGTAGAAATTTTAAGTTTAATGAGCTTTAAACAATAAGTTGCACACCTAGATTGAACTAATGAGAAAATACTGTATTAGTTAATTCAACTAAATTCCTCTAAGGATTTTAGAGTGCTTGAATCTGATCTTCGGTAACCACCTCTTTGTTTCCTGTCTGTCTGTCTGTCAACCAATCTAAAACAAGCAACAATTTTACTTTAAAGATAATTTTCTGAAGGCCAACTTGCATCACATTTAACATGAAAAACACAGTTGTTCTATCTGCTTTCTGATACAGAACGCAATTTCTCTGCAGTTATCAAACTGGGACAAAAGAAAAACAGCATTTAATATTCTGATACATGTAAAATCAAAAAGCCTGTGATTCAGCTCCGGCTTATCACATAAATGACAGCTGAGCCGAGGGACAGCAAAAAAAAAAGGGCTCAAACTCAGGTTGCCATGTCCTGTTATCCCTCCTTTTTATCCGCTGCAGGAACAACTCCAGCAACTGCCACAAATGCAGTAATAATCGGTGTCTTTGAGGCGTCAGAGAGATGGCAGGAAGACAATAAGCACTGCAGCCAATTGAGTTTAATCAAATCAAACATCCCGACGCATTAGAAACTGCAATAGCATGAAATTGTGACCCACAAAACTGAAATTAAATCAGACCGAGAGCTTCCTGCTGACTCCCACACACCTGACTGACTGGCTGGCTGTCAGGGATAAATATAATTTTTCATACATCATTTATTTATTATCCTCCATGTTGTTCCGCAGTCATTGAGCCGACACACTCATCCACAGCCACGCGCAGGGACAGAGGGATTCAGCGTCTCCGCGCAAGGACGGCGGGCTGTCACAGGGATCAAACCCGTGTCCTTCCACTTACAGGACGGACTGAGTAGCTACGAGGACGCGTTGACGCCACAATGTGACATTGATATATTCTTTAAAAGAGCTGACAAAAATGCCACTTGGTGATTTAACCTACTTTGGACCTTGATGCAGTTCTGACAGCTTGACTTCATTCCCCGAGCGTCCTTCATGTAACTGAAATTGGGCACTTTTGTGAACGCTGTGCTCAAAACAGTTATGCTCAGTTTTTACTTTTATGTTGCTACTGAAGCTAATGATGACTTTTTTTTATAGGCAATTTGTGTCTATTTTGTTGTGTGATATTGTCCCCCTCCAAGTTTTAGCTGGAAATTAAGTCGCAGAAAAATATTTAAATTATTGTGTCACAATTTCTTACTGAATTTGAGACCAATGAAGATAATTTATCATCAGTAGTATTTTAAATTTTTTACAGTACATTTGTAGAAAATGGTCGAAGCCTTTAAATTTGCAAAGGAAATAAAGTTGCACTGCTGGTTTTCAATTTTTCTGTCAGTACACGACACAGATGTGTTTTCAGATCCTTTTCTGTCCACACCATGCTGTTGATAGCTATGAATATTGGCTCTGTGCTGCTAAAAGTTGAACACTGATTGACAAGTGGATGTTTTGATATCATCGGTTGGTTCAAGCCTGCATAAGCACACATCATAATTTGTTTTACACGAAGAAAACATGACTGATTTTTGATATAAGAACACAAAGAAATTGATTATTTTTGGGCATATATTGTTAAATAAGCTCATAAATTGAAAATAATAGAACTAATCTGAACTGCATACATCACTCTCCTGTCGTGGGGTAAAAACAGCGCTGTACAAGTGCTGGGACAGTCACACATCTGTAGCAAACACTTCTCCACAGCTTAGTTTATAATGATGTTACTGAGTAAATGGCATGTGTGCAGATTGTGAATCAAAGAGGAGTGTTATTGATAGTACAAGTAAAGTATTTACAGTGAAAAATATGGCCCTACCATTAAAAAAACTGCTTTTAGAATACAGTTTGGTCCAAGTGGATAAGGATTTCCCCACTGTCCTCTCTAACTTGTAATGAGATCTGTGGTCTTGGAAATAGATGCAAAACATGACGGCGGATATCATGTAAAAGGATTATAAAGGCACTTTTCTTGACTGCAAGAAAAAGTATCAAAACCATTCTGTTTAAGTACTCCAGTATAAGTCAAGTTTTTAAGCCCATGAAATACATTTGTGTCATCATGGGACTTTTCCTCCTTTTTTTTCACTATGCACTGATAGTCAACTGTGTCACTAAATCTGCAGAGAAAATGACATTTTGATCGGTGATGGAAGATTCTTATTTAGATTCATATTCAGATCCTTTACTCAAAAGACCAACACAGCAGAATTTGTCAACATTTTTTTTTAAAGATTGACACCACTCCTTACAAACATGAGTTATTGATCTTCTCATCTCAGTCTCAGCATGAAAGTTTCCCAAATGCCAAACTATTTTTTTTGAGTTAAAGTGCAGAAAACTATGTGCTAAAGTAGAATTATCAACATGAAGAAAAGTGGCTTCTGTCAGTGTTATTATTAAAATGATTATCTATTATATTGTTATTAATGCATAATTCTGTATACTGTATATTGTCATACTTGCTCAAGATGGAGTTAAGTTTCTTTATAATGTTGGGTAAATTAATCTGTAAAAATGCAGCATATTTTAGTAGCTAACACTCAGCCATGATGAGCTAAATCTGTATGATTTTATTTTGTAATCTAATAAGTAATTAGTAACTATAGCTGTCAAATAAATGAAGTGTACCTAGTACATTATTTGTGTAGTAGAATTGTAAATTAGCCCAAAACTTAAATATGCTTGTTAATTAAGTACTTCAAAATTGTGCTTAAGTGCAGTACTTGTGAAAAGGTACTTTCAAACACATTAATTATTGACATCAGACCAACATATCAGTCCAATCCCAGTTTTTCTGCTCTCTGATGCGACACAAATGTGTTATTCTTACTAAATTGTTTAGACTGTACTCATTGATAATTTATAAAGCTTCAGCTAAGAGAGCAATTACAGGGGGGCAAACAGCAGGCTGTTGTGTTATGAGATCTTAACTATAAACAGAAAGAAGAGGAGTTTCAGAGATAAACTGTGATCCGTATGAACGCTGCTACATGCTGATGGTGCCGGGCCATATTTGAAGGTGGAGTTGGACTGAAATAGCACACTGGATCATGAGACGGTGATGCATAGACACTTTGATCAAAGGAAAACTAAGGTTGGGACCATTTGGCTGTTGCGGTTTTGATGAGCGCGGCCTCTCAGATAGCATCTCGACGTGTCGTTACGGAAGGTCGTTTTGGTGGTTAACTCTCTGAAAGGGCACTCAGCTTCAGTGTCGGGTAACAGCGCTGATATTTGCTCTGCCCGGGCTTCTTTGGTGAAATTTGAAATCAAGGCCCTTCCTTTGCTCAGGATCTATTCATGCTGTAGCTGGAAGCATCCCAATCAGTTTCCCCCGTCTCTCATGTGTCTCAGAGACTACATTTTAGAATCAGTGCGAGCAGTAAAAAGCTGTGTGGTGGCAGTTTTTTTTTCTGTTTTGATCAGAAGCAGACGGAATCAGATGATTTTTGTTTGTTTGGAATCCAAAGCAGATCTCACAAAGTCATCATTTCTGCAGCAAGAAAGAAACATTTGCATTTGACAGCTAGATGCTGCAATTAAAACTGAAAACTTTCTAGCTTGTTTGGTGATTGGAGGAAATTTGGAAAAAGGTTTGGTAAGACTTTCGTTGAGGGGCTGTGCATAAGATTGTCATTACACTGTCATAACCATGTCTTGACACCTGTCATGAACAAGAAAGAGTCTTTATGAATGTTTATGAATGTTGTCATTAAGTGTCATTCGGAAAAATGCATGTAAAAGGCTCAACCTCTAATTTATTAGTAACAAATGGAAAAAGATACATAGACATAAAGGTCATTTATTATCATTACACAATGAAACGACAGTTGTGGTTCCTTCATGCTACACACACAACATATATACTGGTAATTAATTAAAATTCAGAGTATGCTGTTAAAAAAAAACTTGAGAGAACTCAATTTCAAGACAACTGTCTTCATTGCATTTTTGAGTTTTAGATCAAACTCAAACACTTAAGTGAAACAAACTAAACAGTTTTGCTGACATAGGATCATTTGTTAACATAATTTACTTTTCGTCTTTACATAAATTTGCATTTTGGAGTTTCAGAAGCCCCCCAAGTGTAGTTCTTAATGAAAATATTAAATTAGTGACAATTACTCACTTTCACTTCAATGAGTGAACTTAATCTTTTAAAGACAAAGTTTTGGTTTCTAAAACACAAAGATTCAAATTTACCTAAAGAAGAAAAGTAAATTATGTCAAAAAACCATTATTAGTTGGTGAAACTTTTTTAAAAATTAAGTGGTTGACTTGAGTTTAAACCTCAAAAATCTATTTAAGTAAGCTGCCTTAAAATTTTAAATTTTTTTCACCTTTTTCATTTTTACAGTGTAGAATATGATCAAACAAAAGAAAATAAAACCATATATGCAGTGAAATAATACATTTAGTTTATCTGGACCCCTCCCTTTCTAAGAAAAGCAGAATTATCCCCCTCAATCTATCAGTGTAAACATAACTATATAATTTTACATAATATAATAATATGCATTGAATGCACTTGTGTCACAGCATCGATAAGAAACAAGTGTACGTGGAACAAACTCTGCGAGGGTTTCCCACACTTGTGGCCGGCTGCCCAAGTATATTTTGTAACCCATTTTGGTAGTTTTTTTTTTTTTTTTTATCCATCCGAGAAAGTGAAACCACCGCTGATTAATTAATACACAATCTGCCCTCCATATATGCTGCTGTACCCCTCTTATCACACAGACTTTCCTGTTAAATGAGGCCTGTTTATGCCGTTGTTTTGTGAAAGCTTGTACGTGCACCTGGTTGGTGCCCGTGTCAGTTGGTAGCATGTTGGTTTCGATCATTTTAATTGGCTCTATCATTAACAACAATCCTCCTCCACATGCAGCGCTCATGCTGCTGTGAAAACAGAATCACGGGTTTAAAAAAAAAAAAAAAAATCCAAAATGTGAGTTGTGTCATTTGTGAGACTTGATTAAAAGATCCTGCCAAAGAAGAAAGTCAAGAAATCAGATCCAAAAGGACAGAGAGTGAGAGAGACGATGAGACAAGAGAGAGACCAAGTAAAGGACCAGAGGTGGTGTGTGTGTGTGAGAGAATTTGCCCCCCCCCCCTCATTGAATTGTGAACTTTTGGTGCTGTAACCCAATATTGTACAATGCAACAACATAGTATCCAAGTGCATTGATCAAATGTACTGGAATACTAAAAGGTTTACGATGCAATTGAGACGACAACCCTGCTAGCATGACGGTGATGGTGCTTCGTGAGGTGTGTGATGACGGCAATATCGACAAAACTGAAATGGATGGAGGAGAAAACTCTAATAAAAGCCCAAACCCAAAAAATGTAAGGATACAGGGTGACAAAAGAAAAGAAGAAGACGGCACCAGCCTTGTGATTCTCGGCGCCATGCAAGCCTTAAACTGGAACAGAAGGAGCTGTTGATAAGTTTTGATGATTGATGATGAGGCTTGATTAATATAAAGTTGTTGTAAGAAAGATCTCTAAAATTATATCAACTTTGAATTAAAAATGAAATAACTGACTGAATGACATGTCAAAAACCTTCACAAAGACTCCTTTATGATGATGACAGGTGTCATGACATGGTTATGACAGGCTTTTGCACACCCCTTCGCATGAAGTGTTACCAAAGCTCAACGATTGAAACAAAGACTAAGACAAATTTATTGCACGTGGATGTTTCAGAGAGCTGTCAGGTCCTTGGTTTGTGATATGGATTGCATTCCAAAATTGACATGAACATTCATCCAAAAATAATCAGATACGAGCAGGAAATCAGAAGTGAGCACAAAGGCCCGAGGAGCGAGCCGAGCCACTTACAGTCTCTCATGTCAGAATTTGGGATTGTGAATCACATGGTGGAGTAGCCCGCTCCCGCTGCAGGCTGGTGTATAATGATTTGATTAGCAAGTCGTCAGGACAATGTGCTAAAGCGGCACTCCTTTTATAGTCCTAAGTTCATACATCAACGACAACACGGCCCTGACAGCTGTCTTGTCGTGTTTATGAAGCGAACTGAGCAGGATTTGTGGCAGATGCTTCACGGAGCGCGTGACAAAGAGTGGGCAAACTCCCTTGTTTGGCGTGACGGGGTTGAGAGCTTCACTCCTCAGCTGTCAGAAGGGAACATCTGTGTTTTGGCGAATGAGCGATGTTTGCTCGGCGACGGAGCAATCGGCTCCCTGCAGCCGTCCGAGGTGACAGTCTCTGTCACGGTCCAAGTAAAGAGTGAGATAGAGATGGAGGGGAACGGGAATGGGGGGGGGTGGGGTTGGGGAGAGAGGGGGTAATCCCTGTATCGAATCCGGCTGCAGAAACAGAGAGGGAAAGTCCAGCTTTTTATGGTTTAGTGACACTCCCTCCGCCCGCCCTGCAATCTCTGTGATGCTGTGGATTACACACTTCAAGGGTGCATCTTCTTACAATTGAGGGAAACTGAAAATTGAATCTTGCACTTTTAAAATGATTACTGCCATGAAAATAAACACATTATGGTTTACTACTAAAGCTGCTTTACAGGCAAGATATTTATGGACATAGACACCAGTCTTATAAGCCTGGAAATGTCTGAAACAAGGAGGAACTTGCCACAAAATTAGACACTAAGTCCCCCTCCACTTAAAAAAAATCTTATTGCTACTTCATTTGGATGTTTGAGCTTCACTGTGCAGAATAATGGATGTGCATATTTGATACTCGATAACTGATTTCATATTCATCTGTTGAAGGGGGAAAGTTTCTCTGTGCTCACGTTAAAACTCAAGTTCAACATTTGTACTTTGAGCAGGATTTGTAACATCACAGCTAGCTTGGAAGCCAATCTTGGTTTACTATTAAAGGAGAGTTTAAGGAAACATGCTGAGTTGAAATATCAGCTTCTGCATCATTCTGGTCTGAACGCCTCTTTTTGTCAGCCTGTTTCACATCAACTAGACTCGGAATCAGTGATGAATGTTGTGTTGAATGTGCTATTGTCTGTTTATGAGTCATTAGAAATCATTAATAAGCTTTCAGAAGGAGTGGATGTTTATAATGGTTAAACTGAGCAATATGTTAATGGAGTCTGGAAGAAAGTAATGGCTAAATTCCACCAGGGGCGGCTGAGCCACGTCAGCCGATGCTGATTGCAGCCATTCTACACAATCCTTGTGATTTCACCAGCAGCGCCTTGGCGAGTCTGTTTTCGACGGACGCCGCGTCAATTAGCACAGAGCACATTGAACCAGCAGGAAGTCAGACACAGAAAAGGCAGGGAGAATCCAGTTAATTTTCAAAATAAAAGACCCCGTGCAGGCCCACGATCATAAAGACAGACAGAAAAGAAACTATTTGACCACGCAGCCTTCTTATCCATGGTAGAAGCACAAAGAGCAAGGAAAGAAGACCTAATCGACAAAGTCTGAGCAATTAAACATAGTTGGGCGGGCAAAACACTCCGCTTCTGAAATGCTGGTGGGGCTTGCAGCCGCAGATGTGCCGTGTTTGGTGGAATCAACCGGCAAGGCAGACAATCACTGAACTCAAACTCCAGAGTATGTATTTTCAGAGCAGCGGGCTTTTGTTTTCAGGATAACAGCTGGGGCTGAGAACTAGCAACAGCAGTTTGGTAACTTCTCTCTCCACAACAATGTTCTTTAGTTGACCAAAGACTTTGACTGTTAGAGGAGTTTGACCAAAATCTATTTGTAACATTTAGTAAAGGCTTTGATTTTATGTCTCCTGGAGAAATACATTATTGCACTGTACAAGACATAATACCTTGTAAAATGTCTCACAGAAGGTTTGCACTGCAGTTACAATCACCTTAAAAATTCTCCCTCAGCCTGCAGAGAGCAGGTGAAGGATGAATTTCCTTTTTTTTTCTCCCTCCTTTGCAAACAACATTCACTATTAATAGGCCAAGGACGATAGTCCTTCACTCACTAATGAAAAGTATTGTGGCTTTGTGTAAGCTCATCAAAGTAGCAAAATAAGTGACACAAATGGGACAACAATGAGAAAAGAGGTCAGAATGGAGATCTACTTACAGTCCTTGATTGTACTAAAGTGTTCTGCCAAAGCAAACACACATTTATATTCCTCTTTCCTCTTACATCTGGTCACTATTATAAAGCATGACTGTATAAGATGATACAGCTTATCTTTCCCTATGGATGTTTTACAAACTGACACGTTGAATCTGTCCTTTTTCAGGTTGAATTTTCACTAAGAAATCTTAGCTATTAGGTACAGAAATACCTTTTTATACATTGTCAGCACCAGTGTTCTAGCTTCAGCTCTTGTCAAACAAAATACAGTCTAAATCTTTGTTAAGCTCTCACCTGCCTGTGCATGCAAACACAGAGTTTGTAGACACGTCAGAAACCTGCCACCAGCCAAGTCTATCACTGTGATGGAAAATCAGTGTAGAACTGACTGTTAGTTAATTATATCACACAGCCAGGACCATGTTAGGAACAGAGAGTTAGCTAACAAAGCGTGTTGTGGTGTGTCTGTGCTGTGCATTAAACTGGGAGTCAAGCTAAGTTAACTTTATTTCAGAATGTAGGTTACTTCATCCATGTAAAAATGACCATAGCTGTCTGAGTTTTGGCTTTGAGAAAATTCAGCACACGATAACCTAAACTAATCGTTAGCTACTTGACCATCAGGCTAATCTGGCAGTAACCTGATGTTCACATGCTAACGCTAACCGGAGTCTTGCATAACCAGAACTATCCCCACAAGTACGGCTCCACACATGATCATTCTTCTACAGAAATACAAAATACAAGAAACAAAAAAAGTTCTGGCTCGTTTCCATTTCTTTATACTAATCACATTCACAATCACTAATCACATTGTCTTGGGCGGTGCTAAGCCCAGGACGCAGCAAGGCTGTTTCACCTAGTTATGCTCTTCTGTGCTGTGATTGGCTACTGCAACCGTGCTGCGCTACTGCAACTGTGGTACAACTAGTACCTGTCACCTCAACAACACCTGCTTGTGACTGATAAAGTCAGTCAGTAGTTTTGTGCCTAATCCTCACCAAACCGCAACTGAAAAAAGTCTAGAAAATAAATAGTCCAAAAAAGGTGGAGGAACTAGTCACTACTCAATAGTTTGAGAGGGAAAAGAACAAATAATATTTAAAATACAGAATTCACTTGATATTATTTGGAAGATTTCCTAATTTGAAATTGCTAAACGTTCTGGATGAAGTGGGAGTTAACTATTAGCATATGTTTACATTATACTGTGTAAGCACAAAATGATATAGCACATCAGTCTCCTTTTTACTTGATAACAAAATAGTGCACTGTTGCTACTAGACCGCTCTGTAGCGTTCTTTACATGCAATGAAGAACTGATAGGCACTAGACTTGCTAACTAGCATGCTAATGAGCTACTAAAGAGCCCAGTTTGGCCGCCGGGAACAGAGTAAAGGAACATAACAGAGGGGAACATAACTTGAAACTTTTTTGATGTATTGTTCAGTCTCGCTGTCAGAACGGGAGAAAAAAATCATATTGGGCAAAGTGTCAAGCTCGGGGGTTGTTCACTGTGTCTCTAGGCAACAGTAAACCAAATGTTATTATTTCTCCATCGACAGCAATAAAGTGAAAGTAGACTCTGGGCAGTGCTGCACTTTGGCCTGTCAAAACTTTTCCATTCATTTTCTTTTTCTTTTCAGCAGTTTAAAAACCTTCAGTGGAAACCGGCTCTGCCTAATAATGTTGATTTAATTTATAATACTGTAACTGTATTCTAAAAGAAAACTCGGTAAAGGAAAATTAATGCATTTTCAGTATTACAAGAAAATCATTCGAAACAAGGTTTAATATGCTTTGCTCATAATTTATGTTGAGTTGTTGGACGGGTGTACTGAGGTGTGTGCAGTGCAGGGACATTACTGCTACAGTAAATCACAGATAAAGTTGGCAGCCGTGGCAGACTCAGACTGTCTGAGGGGCAGTGGAGAAAAAAAATAGAGGCACAAGTGCAGTGAAAAACATTACGCTTTTGAGTTAAAACAGTTCCAATTCCTGGATTTCTCCAATTGAGGGACACCTTAGAGGGCATTTGGCCATGTTTTGTCCACTAACAGGGCACTATAGAGGGCACTTTACTACATTTTGTCCTCTAGAAGGGCACTTTAACCCATTTTGTCCACGAGAAGGGCACTTCAGAGGGCACTTTGTCCACTGGAAGGGTTGGCAGCATTACTGAAGAATGCTTTATGATATATTTTCATTTAATTGAGGAAGGAATTTGCTGTGGTTGCAACAGTAAGATGTTTTCATCTTTTGTGTGTGTACACATTTTTTTAGAAGCGATGGTTCCTCAGTAAGTGTGTCCACTCACCAAGGTCACGCCTCGAGTGGAGTCTTTCTAAAGCGGGCTCATTGGTCTGCTGCCATCCAATTTGTTTCACGGAGAGGAAGGGAGTGGGAGGGCAGGACGGAACGACTGAGACGATCAGACTTTAGGTCAGAGATGGGGATTTCTTGCTTCATTCAGTTTTAAACAAATTCACTTTGTACTCTTGAAAGGAAATCCGATGATCTACACCGCAGGCTTATACGCCTCACAACAGAGCCAACTCATAACAAAGGGATAAAAGTCCAATCTCTGGATAAATTTGAGCACGCAAATCCAGGAGAACTACTGAGGTGACACCAGTGAAAAGAATATGCATTATTCCTTAATAAAGGTGTTCATTTGCATTTGAAAGTGTCCTCAAGTGAAGCACACAATATACTGAAGATAGGAGAATGCCTGTCTCTGCTGGCAAGAGGAGAAATAAAGCACTGCAGACAATCAGAGGATAATTACATTTCATTTAAGCTTCAGTTTATTACTATTTGTTTTTCATCTGCTATCCTCCAAACTTCAATGCGCTGTTCATGTTTCATGCCTGTGGCGATCATCTGTATACATTATGTGTTTCACTTCAAGGCCTATTCTCTGACAAAAGGTAGGCTGTACATTATACATGAAGACTAAAACGCACAATTAAAACCTCCAACCACTGCAGACATCTTCCAAGTCGGTTTGTTTCTTCCCAAAACACCCATTTGAATCTTTGTTAAAACCTGCAATATAAAGACCCCCAGTGGCAATAAAAGCTCCACTATCAAACAAAAATAAATGAATAAAACCTCTAACAGTAATACTTCAAAGTAATTACAACCAGGAGAATAATCTTTATTATTCTGTCCTGATGAAATTCCAGGGAATATTCAATGAAAACCCCTAACGATCGAGCTGATCATAATTAAAGGAATAATTGAACATTTCCGGAAATACGCTTACTGTATTTGCTTTCTTTCTTAGAGCGAGATTAGGAGATCAATATCAATCTCGCCTGTCCATTAAAGGTGCAGTAAGTTGTTTGTTTAACCCACACATAAATATAATACAGTTTTAGGGGGAGTTATGTATTTGAGCACTTAGCTGATGCATTTTTGTGCAGTGAAAGCGTTTAAGTGGACTCCCAGATAAGGAAGCTACTGCTCATGGTTAGATTAAATTAATTGTATGGGGTTTTTTTTCAGGGCAGACAAAGAGCAAAATTAGAATGAATGTGGTATTATTTCTGCCTACCAGATGAATGCAAGTCCAATATTCCATATCTTTTGAGCTTTGGTTTGAGCTTCACCACCTCCAGAGGGAAACATCTGCCTCTTTGCCTGCTACATGCAACGCTATGTTCACCAACGAGGCTAATTGCTATCTTTGTCTTCTGTTTAGTGCGGCTGACTGATATGCAAAATGAATCATTTTGCAATTATTTGGATTTGTGATCACCATATGAGTCACAATTTTTAGTGTGAAAGGTTACTTTTGCATTTAATTTTTACTGTCAAAAATACAAAAATGATAATGTGATTTCTGCTGGGGTCTTTACCAAACAACCTTAAATCTGGAGGATGTGATTCACAGGACCACGCGTCTCTGTAGCACCACAATGCTTCATTTATAATGGTATGTTGTAACACATTTTTACCAGAAATTATCAAAAATTGCAGCTTCTGCGTTTTGGATATTGCAAAAATGAAATGAAAAAACAAAGACAAAAGAGTTGTTGGCCATAAAAATAAAAAACGATGAGGTTAAAAGATGCTAAAACGTTTTTTAGAGCTGAGAGAAACTGCAAAGTCAGGTGATAATTCTCCGTGGGTTCATCATTATATGAGATCCTTTAAAGATTACACGTGGTCATCTGATCACTAAACATCTTTATGATATGAATCATATGGTTATGGAAAGGAAAATATAAACTGTATCACTCCCTGTGCAGCAGAAAAGCAGTTAGACAATCCTTTATGAAGTGGATCACTTTGTTGTGTTATAAAAGCAAGAGGAGAGCAGCTAAACAGACGTTCACTCATAAGAAAATGCACTGATGACTAAACAGCATATAGTCTCGGATAACACAGCAGTATTTTTTGTATTTCTACAAAGTTGCGAAGACCTCCACCTCAAGGTCAAGATGTAAAATGGCCTCAAACTGTAACAAATCTTCGGTGCCTCGCTCTGCCGAGCACACCGCCGCACCAATGACAACACAGCACATTCAGGGACAATGAGATGTCATTTATAGAATTGCACCTTTAGACAGCACCCAACAAATGGCGCTGTAGTGCTCTGCCCTGCACTCTGTCACCAATGACCCTTTTTCTTTCACACAAACACACGCACACACACACACCGATGTGAATTGCACAGCACAACATCGGCTGGCCACCATTTCAACCCAGCCTGCAATTCTTCGGCTAAACCAGCGGCCATAAATCTGTCACAGTGAAGGTGAGCATTAGCACCCACCGCTCGAGTGCAAATACCTAGGTGTACAATTTGAGGTCCATTTCAGCAAATACATAAACCTCACCATTACGTTGCTATGACACTCAACATTTGAGTGGATTTCCTTCCACATCTCTCTCCAGCTGCCTTGTCCCTGTTTGGTGTCATGAAGCTCTTGGCCTCGATGGAGGTTTACGTCATTTTGGTGATGGAAAAATCCATGAAATCATTAAAGATCAGTCGGGTCTATTTAGTTGTTCAGCGTATTTTTGTTCCTCCCTTGAACTAAAGTGGCCAAATGACATGATATCATATATATGTCCAGATATTTCAAGCACGCCCAGCGAGCATTCTGGGAAATGTATATGACTCATTGAAGCAGATAAGACGCGTTGGGATGGTATTGACAGCAATAGTGACAAGGTTTTGATGTCTGTCTGACTGAGACTTAATGGTACAGTTGACAGCTTTGCTTTGTAGCTGTTTTAGCTAACATTAACGTTAGCGTCACAGGCTGACAGGATAAGCTGCCACAGTCCTAAAACCTGAATTCAGAGGCTTTACCAATGATATGAGGAGCTTAAAAGTTTAACTGGGAGATTCAGACGAACGTTCACCAGCGGTCTGTCTTTTACATTTGACAGTTGCTAAGCTACATGCTAGGTATCTGTTTGAAATTGATGTGAGACGATCGCCTAAATCCTTCATAAATCAAGATTTACTTTTGTTGCTTTGCCAACTTGCGGAATAAACAGATGACTGTTGAGATGTCAAAAGCTGATAGCATCAAAGTTTTGCTTACTAGCCTAACTTCAACATGCTAAAACTTTGAGACAGTGTTGATTATGTGAATTTTGTAGTTAAAGTTAGCTATAAAACCAATTCATCTTTAAGCCCAATCCAGTACGGTTTCTAAATTCAGTATACTGTATTTAGTTAGCCTACTAGTTTGACTTCCAAATGCTCTAGCTTATTAAGACACTGTTAATGATGTGACTTTTATTGTTAAAATTGGGGATCTGAAAATTGCACTGTTCCAAATTGCTATTTAGCTACAAAAACAATTCATCTTTAAGCCCTGTCCAATATGGTTTCAAGCTGTCCATATTTCCTAAATGAACTATAATAGAAGGTCTCCATCTCCCATTCTCGCTCCAACTTTTTCTCCTTCTTCAAAATATAAATGTAAGTAAATTTTAAATAAATGTAGACATTGAATGCATTTGAATTTTTATACTTAGGAGATGCAAGCGAGTCCAGTGAATATCAGTCTGTCTTTCTTCATCTGCATAATTTCAGAAAAGTTTCAAGACAACACCTCCAACTGCTTGTGAGGTGTTTTTATATGTGTGCACACAGTGCATTTGAAAATTGTTTCTCCTGTGTGTGTTATCCTGCATGTCTGGGTGATAGACATTTATAATTTTAGAGGTCACACTAAACATGCAAGTCCTGTCTGTGCTATTTTGACACATCGCTCGATTCTAATTCCTTTGTGACGCTGGGAGGTATGAAAAAAAATCTGTGCAAAAGGTCATGTTCGCACTGCCAAAATAAACTTAATTACACAAATAATCTGAGAACCCCAATGAGGTTTAGCCAATCTATATGTCAATGAAGCAGGCAGATAAGAGACGTGAGGAGGTAAATAAGGCGTAAACGCAGCTTGTAACATTGTATGCTCACGCCATACGATACCATGCTTCTTCCAGTAATTACCGTACCGCTGCTGCATCCCCGTTTGAAATCTGATCGTTGTCTGTCAATGCTAACACACTGTGCCAGATGGCTTATGCAGTGTGGCCTCGGCTTCGCTGCACTTCATTAGGGAGAGGCAGTGCAGAGGGAAAGGTACTGTGGAGGGGGATGGATTAGCCACTGCGGCCCGCTCGCGCTCTTCCACTCCGCCATGGAGCCTAAAGAGACTTATCGAAGTCTGTTGGGGCAGCGGAGGGTCTTCACCTTCTGTTCATGTTCCCGCTGTAAGAGCCTTCTGCTGGGGGGGAGAGAGGGGTGGAGGTGCAGGGGAGAGAGAGTGAGAGGATTTGGAGACGGTGATCTAGGGCACATTCACAGCTGTAGTTTGTTTTGAAAAGCAAGACGACGGATAAGAGCCTGTATCTCCTCTTGATAAGAGCAAATATGCATTCAGACAAGCTAAGCTACTGTGTGGAACAGCACCCTCTTTCTGTTGTGAGCAAGAAAGCCTTTAAATCCAACGGAAGGGCTCACACTGTGAAATGACAGAGAGGAGCCTAATAGGGATGTGTGTTGGTAAAATAAACCAAATCTGGTGTTAAAATGCATATCCCTTGTTTGATGCTGTTCCAATGATAAGAATGCTATTTGTTGACCTGAAATAGGCTGAAACTAACACTGTAATAAATTACCTGCTCATGGTAACACTCATCTTCCTTTCTCCCAGGATGAGTGAACGATACACGCAGATCGGAAGTAAAGGGGCTCTACTTGTAATGGTGCTTGTGATCAGTGTCTGGGAGATGACTGTACCAATGGAAGCAACTACAGGTGAGTACAAGCAAACTAAACCTTCCTTTTTTCATGGCCATTGTTTTTGAAGGGAAAATTCACAGCAGCTCACTGCTTGTTTCCATGCTGGTACTCCTCTCTGCTTCTCTACAATGGGGGAGTTATTATGACCTTTAACTACTGACTATCAATAAATATGTCCTACAACCACACTTTAAATAACCCAAACTATAAGAATCTTTTTCTGTCCTATTGCTGTAACTTCTCAAAACAACTCTCTGTATGTATACCTGATTAAACACTTGTTTCTATTGGGAACAAATGAGGCAAACTAACAAAAGGTTATAACTGTCATCTCCTGCTTCTGTATTTATGCAATTTGTGCTACTTGCCACACCATCTTCAGAACATAAATATCTTCCAGATACCACTTAACGAGTTTCAAAAGCTATTGTATTGTTAGTCATTGGTTGAGAAGCATTATTAGCATAACGTGTGACAGACCTCCCTGCCTGGCTTACAGTGTGAACAGCTTGGTTTATGTGTTATATTGAGATTTTCTATCAGAATGAGTGATAAGACTTACAGCAAAACAAGCTTCATATTTATACAAAATCTTGTATTTTGTGCTGATGTTTGATAATGTGAAATTACTTTCATAATATTACAGGATAAGGCTGATTGTATTCTGTATTTTCTTTTTAATATTGACCAACAACTGTTGTAACAAAAGTTATTCCTCTGCACCAAGGAGCTGCAGTGTTGTTCAAAAAAAAAAGAAAGAAAGTCACAACAACGAATCTCACAGTTGTACTCGCTGACATATTACTTCATTACTATGAACACACACTCCATACTTTATTTTGGATTAATCCAACACACACTGTGTGTACTAATGTGTATTAATGTGTATTAATCCACAACTGAAATTAGTCCCCAACAAATGCATTATTTAATCCTGTTTGAGAACATCTGCTAAAATATACGGTGCCCAGCTGTTGTAGTAAATTACAAAGATTTTTTTTTTTTTAATTAAAGCATATATGTGACTTGTTTTAAAGATTAACACACATCTTCACTTGAAACAAGTGATCCTGAAGCTAAGCACCACAGATGGGGTAGGGAACGGATTCAACAATCAATGGGTTTAGACTTTTGATAAAGCCTGCCATGTCTTTTTTTCCCCTCCTAATTACTTTTATCAGAGCCCCTGTGTAGCAAGCAGCAGTTTTAAAAATTAAATTAAAAATGAATTAGGAGCTTTCCATCAGTCCAAACATTTTAAAGAATTGTTTTTATATAGGTATTTGCACTTCAATGATGTTAAGGGAATCACATTACAACAGACTGGTCAAAATTGATGCAGCAGAGCCCGAGATGTGCTGACTTGAAGTCCCCAGTGTGAGTCAAATTCTGAAATCTTGCATCCTACATATCCCATAATGCAACTCAATAGATAGATTTGTTTTTATTGTCCTCAAAAGGGAAATTTCCTCAAAGTGTGCATTATTGAGGCCACCAGGTCATAGTTACATTGTACAGAACATACACTCCATCACTACATACATGAACACATAAAGACTCATACATAGTGCTTTATTGCGTCAGTGTAGTGGGATTCAGCATCACTATGGCAGCACAAACTGTGTTGTCATGACAGAGTCATAGTATCATGTGTTATTTGTAGTTCCTCACTGCCTAATAAATGGCTACATCTCCACACAGCATTTTTAACACAAGCTTACTCTACAAATTAAAACTTATTCTGCAAGCCAAAGCTGAAAGAGGCCTACTGGCGTCATCAAGGGTTATTTTCTTAGACTTGAAAAAAGCTCCTTAGAGAAGACACCAAACAACTTCTTTCACAGGCTGAGTCATACGCTCTATGACGAGTAAACTGATACTGATGTGTAGAATATGAGTTCCCCTTTGACATGTTTATTCCAGTAGATATAAGGAGCCGGAAAGCTTTGAATGACAGGAGTCCTACCAAGTGAACCGCTGTTCATAGAACAAGGAAAACAAGGAGGTAGCAGAAATCTGATGACAGACAAAGAGCATTGAAAGTTATAAGCAGTGCGATTTTGCGGTTTTGTTTGCTTTTTTTTTTTATCACTAGACAATGAGATAAAGTTGAATCAGACACTTCTAGAGACTGTATGTCATGATTGATGTTTCCAGCATCAATGCACATCACATGTCAGTCTCTCTGGGTTTTATTTCAGCAGCATCATTGCTATACTGCATATAAAAGTAGTAAATAAAATACTTTGAAATAAACTGATCAGAAAGCCATAAGGAAATAATAAACAAAATAAGATGTTAGGCCAAAAAGAATAAAGCCCTGTTGTCATTCTTCGCTATTGTTTTTGGCTGCTGTTGCTGTAGCTGAGGTTTTATTAGCCATTATTATACACCAGGCGGGAATCATTTGATCACTTGTGTGTGTGTGTGCGTGATCAACAGACCTGCAGCTTGTCCACACCTAATCTCAAATACTACTGGGTCTCATTTTTGGTACACATTCATGACTGTGTGCTGACAGACCTCTGTGATTCACAATTTTTGAAAAACCTTAAAAAGCCCTTTTTATGGCTCAACGCCCGTGACAGCAGTGGCCGGAGGCGTTGTGTTTTCAGGTCATGCTGTTTTTGTGAACGCGGTATCTCAAGAACGCTTGGAGGGAATTTCTTCAAACTTAGTACAGATGACAACTTGGACTAAGGAATGAAGCGATTAGATTGTCGTGGTCAAACGTCAAGGTCACTGTGACCTTGGTACAAATGAGGATGAACTGCCTTCCTATCCTATTAACTGCCAAGACTGGTGTTAACGTGGTTATTATTGTTCAATGTCCTGTTCCAAATTTCAAATAAATAGAAAGAAATATAGCCAATGGGTCTCGAGATTGGATGGCCCAAATAGGCCAAAGTTTTCCTCCACTTCAAGACAAACAACTTTCCTCTGTTCACAAGCTTGTTGAGTCTCCATCCGTCTGTTCACACAGCTCTGTGGGACGCAGCTGAACTTGCGGAGGCTTGTTTGATTCGCTCGTGGCGCGAACCCACAGCTCTCCATCAAAAACAGAGTGACCTGCCACACCGGTGCAAGCAGAGGCGCAGGACACACACACATCAAGGGAGCGCTGCCACAGCAGCTGCCACTTCTATTGTGAGGTGTTTGGAAAAGAATTTCTCACTACAAATAAAATGTCACAGTAGTGAATGGGGGAGTAATTGGATTGAAACAGCTATTTCGGAGGTATGAGTCAAACTTGTCTCCCCTTGCCTCATTAAAAGTGTTGTCGAGTCGTCACTAGTAAAACCCAGGGAGATCAATTATGGCGACTCAGCAACATTACAAGTAGAGGCCGACCCACATGTTTCATCACCGGGAGTCCCACTGACAATACACAGCCTCAGGTAATTGGTGGTGTGCAGGCAGTGATGCTGCTGGACAGGATGTCCATTTGCGAGCATGATACGAATCACACATACTTTGCCTCTCTTTGTCGACCAATTAGATGGGAGCGCGGCGCTTTGATGTGCGTGCCTTTGATTGGCAGAGATCCCCACTCAAGGCGCTCATCATTTTTGCAGGAAGTGGATCAGAATAATCTCGCACGCATTCAATTTCTCTCTGATAGCCACCACAGCCCCCTAATTTCCCCTGGGTGTTATTTCTGTTGCTGTAAACCTGTTATCATTCAAGGGATGAAATGAGCCCAGAACACGTCCAAAATAGAGAAAATGTATTTCTTCCCGGAGAACACAAGAAGGAGACGAGAACTAAGCCTACTCTCTGACAAGCAGGGCAAATTTAGTTCATTTCAGCGAGCAGGCAAGTTGATTTACTAATGCACATATGAGCTTTCACTTCTTGAAATATCCGGTTCGTGTCAGCAAAGACGGGATCACATTTGCACCATCAAACATGCTTTTCTGCTCTCTGACAGTTATGTAAATTCAGTTTATTTTCCTCTCTGATATTTGAAGAAAGAAGGTTTGCCTTTGCTCTCTCTTGTCACACAGTGATAGTGCAAAGAGGAGTCTGTCCTTTTCTACCGTGGCTGTTTACAAGACAAACTTAAAAAGTGTCAGCGGTCACTCTGTTTGCCTTTGTGCGTGTCCTTTATTGACCAGAAGGCAGGCAGAGCAGAGGGAGGAGTCAGACAGGATTCAGTCCCTGGCCGGCTCACCTCACAAGTTCTACAGACATCTGATTTATTTTCATTAGCATCTATTGTAATCGATCCTTTGTTACCTACTTTCTGTGCTTGTACATGCCCCCTTTGAATTTAACTTGTTTTTCCTTTCCTTGTTGTTTTGTTAGCCTTCTTACTGTTTATGCAAGGCATCCGAACTGAATGTGTTGATGTTTAATGGAAGTAAGAGTATTTAGTCACCTCCAAAAGGTGCCTGTTTTGTTTATATAATAAATCTACAAAAATCTATGAACACATTTGTAAGTTGTATCATGATGATATCTCAGAAGTAAGAAAGGTATGAAGAAAATAAAAGTATTTAAATTCATTTGCATGTTTTGCATATGAACTGTTAACACTAAGCTGGAGATATACTTCCTTTATAACCATGCAATCGAGTAGAAAACTGGTTGCAACGTCAGCAGTATTGTTCACATACTCACCTACAGTATGTACTTTGCGTGCTATCGGCGGATTCTACTAAAGAGCCTACAGAGAATTCATAGATTTGCGTGATGCTAACAGGAAACGTGGTGACACTCAAGGCGGTTACCATTTTATCGATTCTGAGATCACAGCACAGAAAGCAACAGCGGTGCCATCATAGATGTCACAATTCTTCAAATCCAAGATTCAATTTGACTTTCAATATCCATCCATCTAGGAATCAAGTATTGATTTGTAAATATCAACAGATCTTTGGATTTATGACCTGACAACTGACATTTACATCTTTAAATTCTGCTTTCAAATTACCGGCACCACAGACGAAGAAGTCAAGAAGTGTTCTGGCCATTAGGGCTATTACCACTGAAAGGCTATTTTGGATGAAACGCTAGTTGCCATGGATACATGTGAACAACACTTAGACTCTCGCTGTCCATCAGTGCTATTCTCATCTAGCAGCTAGCTATCAAAGAAGTGGATAAATCTCATACTCACGCTAAACACTGTGTTGACTTTGAAGTGTTGCTTTCAATTATGATGAAAACTAGACAACTGTTTTTTCCCCCAGAGCATATAATGCAGAAAATGATGCTTCTGGTGATTTAGATTCATTTTTTTATTTAATCTATTCTTTATTTTCTCAGTCTTCTTTGACTTTGATGAGTATGTTAAATTATTTAACATGTCAAATAAAATGTATAATATTCTATTTCTATTTGTTTTATTTTATTTGATCTATTTTCCCTTCCCCCCCCCAAAAAAAATCCCATATTGATCAGGCTCTACACATTATTGGTGTTAAGCAACGGGCAGGAAATTGCTATTCTGGTTGGGGAAGGAAGATTAGTAAAATGAAAAGACAAAAAACAAACAGTTTAAGAAATGGATGCACAAAAATTCACTGAGAGTCAACAGGTTGCCAAGTGTATTTTGACATGTAAAGATACTATCTTTTACAGACATGTAAGAGTTAATCCTCAGTGAATGAGGCGACATTAAAAATATAAATTTAAAAATCAACATAGATTGAGATGTTACATCATCAGAAAAATGTCAGGGATACATCTCCACCTGACTTTTAAATTCCAGCCTTCAAGTTATGCTAGCATGATCCCTGCAGACACATTACAGCCTTCAGCATCCACAATGGAAAACCACTTAGCAAGAATCAAAGCACACAGGTTGCTGAGGGGGGTCTTGAACTTGAGTGGAATGAAAGATATTTGATGGTTTGTCGTCAGTATTTTCAGACACTAGCAGCGCTCAGGTGGTCGAGGTGCTTTCCTTACTATTGGAAAGGTTGCATCAACGCATGACCTCGACATCTGTCTTACGTGTCAAAGATTACTGCCTACTCTGCAGCTGAAACTTTCTGCACTTTGTAATAAAAATGACTTATATGATGCATGAGAAGCGTTTTGCCAAGAAAGGAAAACACTGCTCGCACCCTTGAGAGAGCAGTAAGTAACAGCCGGAGACACTACAGGATCCCCATGTTAAACAGAACAATCAATCCACACGCTCAGTGTTTACAGTTGCATCGAGTTTGTTCTCTGAATCGGATTTGTAATCACGCTTTGACTGAAGCATTTCCTCGTCTGTCATCTGTTGAACAGCTACTAACAAACTAACAAATAGTTTGAGGGGGAAATCTGTTCATCACAATTAACACAGCAGCTCTACACCTCATTATGTAGGTTTATACAGAGGGATTTACACTCATTGTCGATCATTTCTCCTTATGAGAGGTGGTGTTTCTGGCTGCAGACACACAGCTGCGTATAAAGCAAAGCAATGATTACATTATCATTCACAACAGCATCATGAATCATACAAAGTATGCATCACTTGCAGTTTCTTCTGTCTCCAGAGAGCAACGTACAAAAGCTTCTCAAGCAGACTAATTTCAGTGCTGCACAGACAGAAGTGGCCCATCACTTCTCGATGAAAGCACCTCCAGTTCAAAGGATTCACTCAACGGTACAAACGGCTGGTAAACACATGATGCCGTCTGATAGACATCATCAAGTGTTCATGTTATAGAAGTTCTCAGGATCTGATCCTGAATTAATTTGACTTAACTGAAACAATATGCTGTGGTTTCACAAGAGGTTATGTGCTGGACTGTTCTTTGGCTCGTGATTCTGAACTCTTTGCATACAATTTGGTTTTTGTACAGATTAAAGGTCCAGTGTATAAAATGTATGGGTATTTATTGACAGAATATGACAGAAATTGAATATGATATTCAAACATATGTTTTTTTAGTGTATAATTACCTTAAAATTGAACTGTTGTGTTTTCATTACTTCAGAATGAGACAGAGGAAGCAGAGGCCACCATGTTGCATCGCCATGTTTCTACAGTAGCCAGGATTGGACAAACCAAACACAGGCCTTAGATTCTGCCTTTCATATTTTTCGTAGACATGAATTTGAAAGAGGAGAATGATTTGCTTTGTGTTTGCTATCTGAAAGTTCACCACTAGATTCCAGCTTAAGAGGCTCTAGTAGGTGGATTTTGTGACCTTTGAACAGAGTCAGGCTTGCTCTTTAACCATCTATTCTTATAATTACCTATCACCATCTATTAGTTATGCTTGTCTGTTTATTCATACATTATTGTGTATTTATTGTTGTGTTTTATATGTGAAGCACTTTTTTAACGCTGGTATCGATAAGTGCTGTGCCAATAAATGTATATTTAACTTATTATTGTACTTATCTTTTCAGTTTTTAAGCTAAGCTTAGATAAGTTTTGTTGGCTTTGCTTCATATTTAAAGAGCGAGGGAGTGGTATTTGCCTCTCACCCTGAGAGTAAAAAGGTGAATTTCTGTTTGCGGTTTGCAGTTCTCTGTCTCTGTGCTGTCCAAGGTCCTGAAACAACAGCAGCGCTGTCCATTGTTCTGCTATAGAGAAAATTACATCATGTCTGCTGTGCAGTGCAGCCAATAGTGGAGAGGGAGGCCCCTGAAAGACAATATTTTGGCTCATGATTGAGGTATGGACTGACAGCCCTGACAAGTTACAGTTGTCAGCACACTGATCAGCTCTTGCATCCTCTGTGTCTGGCAGCTGATATTTCAAATATCAAATTTGCACGTGATGTGAGCCTTCAAGACCCCCTCACTTTCAGCCAATCAAATGATAGCACAGTGTGCCTAGATCAGTCATCCTGGAGCTGTAGCCTCTGGAAGGGCACATTGAAGTGATCTAATATGAATTCCCTAAAAAGATAATGTCAACGAGTTTGCTCAAATATTGGTCGGGAAGATTCTGTCCTCCCAAAATACTGGTAGACACAAATCCCTTCTGGCCACACACAAACCTACACACTTGGTAGAAAGTGTGCAGGTCACAGTCACAGCACCTGGGATTACATCATGACTATGTGATAAAAAAAAGGTGCTAGGAAAAGAAATGAGAGCCGGGGACAGAAGTAAAAAGATTTTTTAAACTTGAAGATAAGAGCACAGGGCAGGAAGAAGAGCAATATATGGTAGAGAGGATGATTTATAAAGGAGGACGATACATCCAGCATTCTTCTCTTTTCTTTTCTCAGAGTCAGGCCTCAGTTCTTCAGTTCTTATTTTTTTACGAGATCTAACGTATGTATCTTGAAATTAGGGTTTTGTCATGAAACAGAATGAAGTTATGCAATCATGTCACACAGCACAGCACCTAGTCAAGAAATCATTTGACCTACACCTTGTCCACAAATAGCAGATATAACATGGTCTTACATATTAATTGTCTATTTTAATGCAGTCAAAACATGTTTTTACACATTTTATATTATGGTGATTAGGAATTTAAAAGACAGCTTCGCTGTTCATTGATCGAGGCTAAAATGAGGCCACAAAACTTTTAAAGTAAAAGTTTAGAGGATGTCTATATTTTGGACTACTTTGTCTGATAAAGTAATAATGTTTCATATTGATTTGTCTGTGCAAAAATATTGCACTTACAGCAAGTCATACACTGCAACATAAGCACTCACTCTATTACTTTTTAAAGATTTTGTCTTTAAAAGAACATCAGGGTGCTGAGGCTTACTGTAAGTTGATTCTAAAGCTGCAATTGTTTTATTGGTTATTAATCAATGATTAAATTATCTGCCAACTATTTTAACAATCAATTAATTGTGAATTAGTTTTTTGATGTCGTCTCTGATCGTCTGGGACATGACAACTTTCTGTCCCCAAAGTGAAGAGACAGCATTCAGTTTTTTATTCATCACATCTCTGGATCAAAACTCCCAGAAACAGGAGGTTTGCTGCCAATCAGTTCTTTTAAATCAAGGCTGAAAACTTTTCTATTTGTTGTTGCCTTTCATCAAACCACATCTGAGGCTTCTGATTAATATCTGCACTGTAGCCTTTACTTTCCTGTTTTCTTATTTTTATTCTATTTTTAACCTTTTAATTGTATTGTGGCCTTGTGTTCTTTTTAAATGTTTGTCTTGATGCCTTTTATGTTTTATGTAAAGCACTTTGAATTCCATTCTTGTTGAAATGTGCTACACAAATTGGACTGTGGACAAAAAGACATTTGAGGATGTCATCTTGGGCTTGGGAAAACAATGATCAACATTTTTCACCATTTTATGGACCAAAAAACTAATCGATTAATCAAGAAAATAATCAACAGATCAATCAACAATGAAGATCATCATTAGTTGCAGCCCAGGTTGATTCTTTCTTGTGTTTATGTGGCAACACTGTGTTATCACTTGCTCTGATTAATCATGAGAAGGTAGCAATATATTTTTTAACAGGTTTCTTTTCTTGGCGGGATGATTGATGCTTTGGCTCGCTGGGTGTGGGTTTTGAAAGCTCACACATCTGATGCAAACAGTGTGTCTTCATTTTTCAAACACAATCTGTTGATGAGCGTCATCATAGGAGAACCATCAGGCCTTTCCACTCAGGAGAACTTTTACTAAAGGATTAGCAGAGCTGCAGCAGACCTGTGTTGAGGGAATTTAGGGGAAAGTGTCCACCTCAACGTGTGTGATGTCCTCGTTGCGAGACGTGATGGGAGCATTAAAAGCACCTGGCTGCTCAATCGATCTGCAAGAGATTTTGTTTTAGTCTGCTCTCCTGTTGTTTGCCAAAACTATGTTGGTCTCTTGCTGCAAGAAACATAATAATTAAAAGAGACATGACAAATTTTATTTTATTCTTTTGTTCCCTTGTTATTTTCTGGAAGTACCTCTTTAAAATTTCTGCCTTTTGTCTGCAGGCAAAGCAGTGTAACATGCCTGAGGGCTTTTGATTTTAACTGGAGGTGCTGCATCAAATTCTTTGCAAAGGCAAATTCCCCTTTTCCTTTTTATTCTAAAACTGTTTAATCGTGTCAAAACAAAACTGTAGTAAATTATCCATTAGGGCCAAGCTTTTTTTTTCCCATACCCATGATGCAAAATGTTTGTTTTATTTGTCAAATATTTATCTGAGACAATACTGCTTTTTTAAATCAAGTCAAAGGAATTTGACAGCGTCAGAGAGCTTGAATTATTAAATATACAGATCACAGTGGACAGCGGCATTGATTAATTAATATACAGCGCAGTGTGGCTGCTAATATTTCAGAGCCATGGTCAGGGCCATAGGTTCTAACTTGCACAAAGCTCAGTCAGATAAAGAATCGATGACACAGGCAGAACAGACTAACACATTCAACTAAACAACTCATCTGCCGCGACACTGTTTCTGCTACGAGGGGATGGAAAAACAAGGGCAGGTTGTATTTCACTCACTTTGCTTACAAGGTGGATGGTATCCCCCTTCATATCTCCAGTGTTAGGCAGTAACACACTCAATAACTTACTGTAATATTATTACGCTTTTCAGTAATGAGTACTGTAAGGGATTACAATTTTTAAAAGAGTAATTATGTTACAGTTGCTGCATCACTGCGTTTTGCAATTTGAATATGTTAGTATTCAGAGTTCATCTGAGTCTGCATGTCTGCATAAAACATCCACCTGCCACACACCCGAATGTATTATTTTCTCCAATTTAGAGACCTGTACCTGCCTCTGAAGGCTATATTACCTTTTAAATGATGTTGAGAAGCACAAGCTTCCCAGGTGAACTCTTCATTGTGTGTTGTATTGATGTAAACTGCATTTGACAGAATGCAATTAAATAACCAAAGAATTATGATGCTGTCCTGTGTGTGAAGGTGCACACAGCCTGTCTTTCTCCGGGGAGACACATTTTCCTGCACGCCATTAATCAGATTGTTCATTTTTATGGTCCAGCCTGCTGCCAAAAAGGTACAAAAGTAATATAGTAATATAACACACAATGTAGCTAATTACTCTTGATGCCAAGTAAGTACTATTATTACTTTTTAAAGGAGTGTTAAGTAAAAAATAAATTATAATTACAATAAATTACATTTCCTGAGTAACTTGCCCAACACTGTATATCACCTACTGCTTTTCTTCCCAAAGACATGAAAGTGTGTCGCAAATTTCAAGGCAATCAGTCTAATAAATGAGACATTTCACTCAAAACCACAAAAGTCAGCTTGGTAGTGGTTCTAGAGGAAAAGGCAGGAGCTCACCAAAGTCAGCAGGATTCATCGTGTGGGAACCAGCGTCGATTCAGTCTGGATGAAAGTGGTGGACCAAACGACCGACCTGGCTGACCAACGCTGCAATCAATGGAGCCACGTTTCTCGAAGAATCTGTCAGACAAATACAAAGACTATCTTATTATTTGTGAATGAGCACAAACGGTGATATGTTGCTTATTTGAGGTGGACAAAAAAATGGTGTTGAAATATGAGAATCATGTGTTGGACACTTTCAGATACGTGGTTCAGTTTAAACTACTAAAATAATAAAAGCACTTTATCAAAATAAGTATAGCAAACTTGTAGTCACAATGAAACTGGGTCATCAGAGTTTAAAATACAGTAAACGTCCCACTTTACCTTTTAGTTGCATGTCCTTCTCTAATTTTTCATGCATGGATATTTTTATTTTTGGTGTTTTTTGTTTTTTTTTTGGATGGCCACAGTTACGATGCAAACAGGAAACACAAAGAGAGAAAGAAGGAAACAATATGCAAAAAAGGTCCCCACAGCCAGAATCAAAATAGTGATGTTGCAGCCAGTTTGAGTCACAGCCCCTGAATCCTGCTATTTAGATTTCATGGCATCATGCTCATCGTATAAAACTTTGAAAGACACAAATGCACAAAACACGACCGCAGCAGCAGCGGCGGTGTGTCCAGTGCCGGAGGGACCTTCTCTGACACAGCGGCGGCGCAGCAGGTTTAAAGCCGGACTCTGCTCGGACCGACTGATTCCCGAGTGAAATGCTTTTCTCTGGATCTGCTGGCAGGGGGAAGCTGAGTAGGCATCCAAGTAGAACTACAAATCCAGTCAGACAAACCACAGCCTCTCAGTGTGAAGCATGTCCTTTAGAGAGACACTGGCAGCACTCCTCACACATCTAAAGCAGCTCGGCTTGCTGTGTGTTTGTCTTTCATATCTTTTCTTTGTTTGGGGCAGAGAATGAGTAAGCATTCGGCTAGTTTTGGACGACTACCTGCCTTATTTCTGATGTATGAGAAAGGACGGGGACGGGGTAGGACTTTTCTACCTGCTGTTTGCTTTTTCAGAATCACAAAGGGCAGGGATGTTTATGATTAATCAGCAATTGATGAATCGCTGTTAAAGGGACAGTTCACCCCAAAATCAAAAGTACACATTTTTTCCCCTGGCATGCACAGTAGTGCTGTTTATCCATCAAGATTATTTAGGTGCAAGTTTTAGAGATATCAGCCATAGAGATATTTGCCTTCTCTCCAATATAGCGTGTTTAAATGGAACTCGGCTTGTGGCGCTACAAATACATTTGAAAAATTCAAAACCAGTGTCTCTTTTCAAAATTTATGACCTGATTTCTCAAGAGCAGTTTCATGTAGAAACATTATTTCTTGTACCAAAAAAAAAAAAAAAAAAAAAAGACAATAGTTCTGGTAGATTCTACTGCGGAACATGAAACTGCTCCCACCAAGGTCTTCTAGCTTTGGAACATCTTTAATGATTAATCGAATGTTAATATTTTCTACTATTATGGAGGTACAATGCACAAAATTTGCAACCCTAATAAAGGGTTCTTTGGCTGTTCTACCCAGAGCTCAACATAACATATTATACCTGGAACCATCTGTGAAACGTTTCACCTAGAACCTCTTCTGAGAGGCTCTACAGAGGAAGCTGTATCCACAACTTTTATTTTCTAAGGTTCTGACAAAAATCTACCAAACTTCAACAATTCTTGAGGTTCTCTGGATGAAAACAAGGAAGATTTGGGGTAGAACCTCAGCCTTAGATTTGGAAGCCTTATTTCTAAGAGTGTATATATTCCTACTGTCAGTGCAGCGTTTGATGCTGTCCTGTCAGAGAGAGTCGGTAACACAAACACTGTAGGAGGACAAAAACCGCGGTGCGAGGAATGTTAGATTCACAGTTAATTTGAATGTGTTTTGTTTTCCCGAGTCCTAAACATAAAAAGTAACAGGTAAACCCCAGAGGTATTGTGATGCTCAACACTTGCTGAACATCTCTGTCAGATTTAATATCACTCAGTCACAGCAGAGCAGCTGACTCCATCACTGTTAGTCTCGGTGGTTGCTCGTTACAGCAGCTGGAAAGTGTTGCTGTCCACCAGTAGAACAGGCCGAAGAGAAAACGTAATTAACTGGGGTTAGTCGAGCCGCTACAGTACAGACAGTTAGGACCAGTTCCACGCAGTCATTTCAGATTTACTGTTTACCACAGCAGCAGTGAGTGTCTCAGCAGAAGGACACCTCAAGAAAATGTCACATGCAATTAAAAGAGAATGGAGCAGCTCGGGCTCTAAATAATTCAGACAATGGAGCGTGATCTGGAAATTGGCTCCAAATACTGCAGCGCTGCACTTTCCTCTTCACATATCTGAATTTTTTTAAAGGCTGCTGCTTGTTGTGGGAAATGTGGAGAGGTATCAGTTCCAATCATTACCATCTCATGCTTGAGTTATTATTTATTTAAAAGGTACCTTTTTTCATCAAACACACTGATCATGTTCTTAATGCTGTTTACAATGCCAGGTCCTGATTGGGAACCTCAGCTACACTGCTTAAAGCTGCTGCTAGAACTAAACGGTGTTAAATAAAGTGACACTCCAACTATTCTATGAATAAAGCGTAGTATGTATTTGTTTTCTCATGAATTGTACAGTTTCTTTTGTCTGAGGGGAGCTCTCAAAAGTCTGAATATAACAGGTCTGGGTATCATTCAAAATATTACAAGGCCAGTATGCTTAAAGTTAAACTGATACCAATAGAGTACTTAATTTTAATTTGATGGCATCTCAGCACACTGAACTGCTAAATCCACTGTGCTCGACCTCACCACACCACAGACTGCCTGGGTTGTAGCTGCTGCAGTAGTGGGCCAATCACACGTCACATTAAACTGAAGAATGCTTGCAGTGATTGGCTGCGAGCAAAGCCATACACACTTTTTAGATCTGGGCACAAAAAGGATCAAACGCAGGCATAGCTTGAGTGAAAAAGTTTACAAGTTCAACTTGATCCATATGGGTGAGGATATCTCTGCCTCTGCTGCTTAGATTGTTCTTATTGTTCTTCTTGTTTTTCAGTCTCTTCAGAGCCCCACCTTCACAGAAATGGAAATTAAATCAGTGTAATACCCCTTTAATCTCTAACCTAGTAAATGGTCATATTTAAAGACAATGAAAACCAGCATTCACTCTCAAAAACATCAGGCCACTCAGACAAAATGGTTAAGTGATAATTTAAAAAGAATATATGCATATGAAAAGAGGAAAATTGAACCCTGTGTAATAAAAGGCCTCTTTTAAGGAAATTGGTAGTCTTCTCTCCTTGGTAATTTTTTCTTGATGAGAGGGATACAGAGCAGCCAATAGAGACCCAAGAGAGATATTCGTCAGGGACTCGATCCAAGGCCAGCAGTGTGGGCGTGTAGACGAGGGTAATAACTATTACATCACTGCTGGAATGAATGCTTTCTGATTTTTCCATCTTTACTGTCATTTCTCCAGCAGCGCACCATGTCCGGACAGGCACCTGCGAAGTGGTGGCGCTGCATCGCTGCTGCAACAAGAACAAAATCGAGGAGAGGTCACAAACTGTGAAGTGCTCCTGCTTTCCCGGGCAAGTGGCCGGCACTACCAGAGCTGCCCCGTCATGTGTAGATGGTACGCTCCAGCTGAATATTTCATGGGATATCTTTTTTTCTTTTTTTTTTTTTTTTGCTGATGTTCCTTTCCACAAATCTTGTGGATTAGTTTTGCTGAGATCATCGATAGGTGTTTCAGCACACACTTACTCACTGGAGTGTAATTTCCTCTAGAAGACGCCGTCAGGGAGTAACATAAAATAAAAGTAAGGTAGCTTCAGATCATTTATAAAATGTCAGCTTGTTGTTTTTAGAAATATTAAGCAATTACATAATTACATGTTGGATTATACACGAATCCTCACAAGGAAAAAAAGATTTTTATTACTTAAATATGAACTCAAAGATCTTTTTATGCAACATGTAGAAGGGACTGGCGATAACTGCATCTGATACAAGACAACACTTTGAAGGGGTGTGCATAAGACTGACATGACACCTGTCATTAACAGTGAAAGAGTATTTATGAATGTTAATTACTGTTGTCATTCGGTGTATTGTGTTATTTGTAATGTGAGGTCAACATAGTTTGTTAACCCTAGGCCTAACTTTGCATTAAACACAGCATAACTGACAAATGACTTTTAATGACAACAGTCATAAACATTCATTAAGACTCTTATGATGGTATCATGTCAGTCTTATGCACACCACCATAGCTGATGAAAATCTATCTGACATGACTCAGGCTGAGATCATGTTAATGGATGAAGTAATAAAGTTTTATCTATGTTGCGTTAAGTTGTGTTTGCTGACATTCATGGAAGTTGTACCAACTAGTCTGCAACGGCTCACAGGAATGCATTGTTACCTTGAAATAATTACAGATTTCCCTGTGGTTGAACATTTTTGAAAATATCTTAAGCAGCAAAATGTATAACATAGATCTAGCATTTTTAGACATGTTCATGCAGAAATGTTACATATTATAGCCTTAAAAGTACAAAATATATCAAATTACAGCATTATACTCAAATAGTCCAAAGCTATGATAAAGATTCTGATCATTTTTCAGACTTACAGAACTCTGTATGTTCAACAGTTCTCTGTTTTGATCGACAGGATGTTTGTCATAATGTTTAGAAGTCCTTCTTGTCTTTTGTACCTCTGTAAAATATCAAGTGTAGTGAATAATGCCCATCACTATTTCCCAGAGCCCAAGTTAACATATTTAAAATGTCTCAACACCCACACAGGTGTTTCCAGTTATTCCAGCTGATTAGATCTCTGCTCAGGTGGAAGGTGGGTTGGAGCTCTGATGGAAATTTAGCATGTAACAAAACTCAATCAACCAGTAAGAATGATGAAGGTTTAATATGTTCCGCCCAAACAGGTGCAACAAAGCTAAGAAGAGACTCGGGGAAGATGTCAGTCTGTCTGTACACCCCCACACTGTCCTGAGAAGAGGTATAATCAGCCAGATTGCTTAAAACTCCTGTGTGGGTTGTTCACAGGTTTTAAATTGTTTGCTTTGTCCGACCAACAATCCAAATCACAAAAGATATTTTGTTAACTATCATAGAGGAGTAAGAAAATGAACAAATCTGCATATAGCAGTGGCTGGAAAAAGAGAGTTTGGCAATTTGCCTGTAAAATGACAATCAATAATTGTCTCTGAGCTTGACAGATCCAGTGAATTACAATCCCAACTGATTAACTTTATTGTTTTTTGTAAATATTCACTCAGTCTGAATTTGATGCCTGCAAAATGTTCCAAAAAAGATGAGACGGGGTCATGTTCACCACTGTGATACATGAGCTTTTCTTTTAACAACACGCGGTAGGCATTTGGGAACTGAGGACACTAATTGCTGAAATTTGGCTTGTTGGCCACAGTCTATAATCACCAAATCATAGTTTAAATGCTGCTGAACTGTATGTCACTTTACGCTGTGCAATACAAACATTACACATTTACCTATAAAACATAACAACTCACTAAATGCTTCAACTTTTCAGACCGAAGAAGATCACAGTGTCTGCGGGTAAATGACCCAGAGCTGACGTTAAGCTAGCCTGCTACACATTAGTAGTGCTAGCAGCAGCAGCTGCTCTGCCTGCAGGTTAATGTCCATGTCTGTGCCTAATGTGGTCACACTTTGCTCCAGACGAGTGGTTATATATTAGTTTATTCTTTTACAGTCTGCATTCAATGGGGCCACAGCCCCGACTAGTGGCGGATGGCTGGATAACATCGGAGAGACAAAAGTTAATTGGTATTGTGCAAGAATAAAATATTGATAAATAGTTTAACCAAATTGTATTTTTGGTACGGACTAGAGAGGGTGGTGACATTTAATCATGTAGTTGACTAAATCGCGCACATCTCAGCATCCTATGATCTTACAATGAAAGTACCAATTTGTAATTTTCACCAAATCTCCTGACAACTGCTTTTCTAACTTTAAAAGTCTATTTAAAAATTAATAAATAATATCTGTAGTTTTTTTTTTCCTTGCATCTTTTCATCAGCCTGATATATTTTAAAATGTAAATAATGTGTTTAATACTGTACAGCAGCAATTGAAAGTAGTAATGCAGCAGTAGGGTCAGCAGCAGGAGCAGTAGTAAGGATCTTTTTAGTACTAACAGCAGGAGCAATGGTTAATATTAACTCAAGTAGCACCATGGTGGCATAAGAAACAACTCTAGCAATAAAAGCATTAGTATAGCAGCAGTATTCTGTCTGATTCCAGACATATCAGGCTGACGTCACCTTGCTATAATTGTCTGCATACGGCCAGTGGATACTGTCTGGTGACTCCAGGGTCATTACAAAGAGGCTCCTGAAGGTTTTTTTAATCACTTGTGAATGTGAAGCTGTCCACTGCAAAGTCACTGACTGTAAAGTCAATGACCCAGAGGGTCTCTTAGCATGCTAATGTGTCAGACCCCCGACTCGGCCGAAGTGGCTGCTTCACATTGGTCTGAAAATCGCGGGTTTCTGGCTAAACTCTGGACCCGATCGTGTTTGACCTATTCCTTGACATTTTAGTATTGACATTTTCTGCAAATTAGAGCTGTGAGTCACTGGCCTCAGTTTAAAGCTCCACGGGTGATCTGAAGAAAAAAAAATGATCAGCACTTAACCTTTTAATTATTCTTTCTTCTACAACCAGGGATTACCTTTAGCTCCACTCTGTGTGAGACAATGTCCTCTTTATATGAAGATAAATGAACCTCCAGACATCTGAGGAAACGTGAATAGATTTGCATGTGTAATTCAGAGATTTGGCCACAGAAAATGCCTGAAAATTTCACTGAGTGAAGTTTTTAAGAAGTGCCTTGATCAGAAGGTGACTTTTGACTTAAACGCACATTCTGTTGAGGCTGATGAGCCAAACCATTGAGACAGAAGTAAAGAAAACTTCAGTTGTATCATGAAAATGCTTCTATATCATGAATGAGAAAACCAGTGTGCATTGGTTGAGTGATTGTTTTCCTATAGAGGGAGCTGTGCTTTTTATCCTGGCAGAATCACTAACTGGGTGTAAAGCCTGGATTATACTCCCAAAGGGATGCTTGCCCGATTCTATTGAAAGGAAAATTACACCTACCAGCATCCTTAAAGTCCAATAACTGACATAATGTAGCTTGTTTGTTTAATATTTGCTACTAACTGTAAAGAACGGTGACCATTGTCTTGTAAGTCATAGCTGCCTCTGACATTCTCCCATATCTACAGCAAACTAGTGGTGGAATAAGTACTCACATTTTTACTTAAGTGAAAGTACAGTAGTAATAACAGTTTAACACTGTCACAAGTAAAGGTCTTGGACGCGTTCATAACTTTAAAGTTTTAATGTGTAGCTTGTGGACATAGTGCAAAATTAACTTTCTTGTCCACTATCCATATGGCTTGTGAAAATTCAAATTTTACCAGTCACTCAATAGATTACCATTGTTGTTTGGCTGGTGAGTGAAGCAAATTTATCAGCCCCATGCATATTTTACCAGCAGCATGCTTGTGAATCAATCGTTTTATCTTTATGCATACAAATACAACATCATTTATTTGTTGATTATATTTGTTATTATTAATCTGAATCTAAAGAGTAAAAAGTATAATATTTGCCCCTGAAATGTAGTAGAAGTATAAAGGAACAGAAAGAGGAAATACTCACATTAAGTACTGGTAGTAAAGTACCTGAAAATGTACTTTAATCCAGTACTTGAGTAAATGTACTATACTATACTCTATACCAGAGGTTCAAGCCTTTGTGTAAGATCCAACAAGCTTAAATATGAAGGAGAAACTTATATTGAGCATCAATTTTTATGTAGAACGTTACACGACTTTTGCTGAAGAACATTTGTGAAGTCCCTTGTTGACAGACTGACAGAGCTGCCAAGTTTGGTTTCAATTCAATTTTGTTCTTAACAGCAAAATTACATCTCACTCTGCACTATGCTGTTTGAGCTAACTAATGTCACAGTCTTGCCAGAAGTATATGCTTTGGCCACGCTCCAGAGTCACTCAGCCAAAACACTCGCATTGTAATCTTCCAACACTGGCACATGATTGTAATTATCTTTTAATCAAGTTAAAACGCCTTAAACGCTGTGATTTTTCAACTGTTTTTCTAGGGGATAAAACCGACGACACCTCTGTGTGTGTTCAAGTGGCAAATCTCTCACAGAAGTGAGCAGTTAGACCTTTACTTTAATAACTGAGCAAAAAAAAAAAGCCCACTTTTGATCATTTATGAATACAAGCCCAAGGTCAAAGCACAGATTTGTGGGCATTTTTTTTACAGCTAAAATAAAAAAGTAAAATCAATAAAAGTTTGAATGTGTTTTTTGCTCCCAGATGTTCCCAGTCTGAGCTGCCTCTGTGTTTTTAAAGCATCATTAGCTGTTAAGTGAAATGTATCCCATACACTTTATGTATCTTTGGTTATCAATACTCCCATTTCATTTCACGAGAAACCTTTGAGGCTTTTTAATAGCTGCTGTTACACAACCACCATCTGCTCGCAGTTGACCTGATGCATGTTTTACACCACAGTGCTGCTATAACCTCGGCTGTGTGGTACAAATTGATTCCCTCATGTCATAAACTATCCATTCTCTGCAATTTAGTCTAGTGAGGCTCCGGTGTTATGTGAGGATTGTAATAACCATCCTCTTCATTAAGAAGAACAATAATGCTGGTGAAGGGGAGGGTGTGGAACGTAGATAATGACCTCTGTAATATGCCAAATTTAAATGATGTCTTGTACAATGGAGTAGCAGAAGCTTAATACGCTCTTTTGGTGGTTTTCCCCTCACGTAACTGGAGTCCCAACTTTTCCCAGTTCCCATCTTGAGAACATGATTATTTACGCAGATATTAGTGAGTGTTGCAAGTCAAAAGCAAATCTTACATCACTCACCTGAGACAGCTGTCAAAATATGACAAGACTCTGAGACACAGCTCTGATGACTTGATTGGTATTTGAGTAAATGCTTCATTTCAGGGTCATGGAAATGTACAAGAAACATAAACACAAATGTTTTACAATAAAAAAAAAGTCAAATTAAATTTATGCAAAAGTTCAGAGTTGAGTATGAATCTGTGTGACTTTTGCAGTTGATTTTAATTTGGTTTTAGTCTTTTGGTGAAGGTGGCAACAAAACAGCTGGGACAAAAATAAGAATATCGTCTTAGAAAACAGAATAATCCTGCACTCATTCCTACAAGTAACGCAACAGATAGCCAACTGAAAGTAACACTAACATTACATCTACTCTAAGATGTGACTATGTTTCTTTTTCAGGTCTTTTCACCATCTTCAAATTTTGGTTTTGTTTTCAAGATAACTGAGCGTAGCACATAACATATCAGGAAAGTAGAAAGTTGACAAGAGTTGCAAAAAGGCTGGACTTACTGTAGAAGGGGTCAATAGTAATATATTAAGTAATTATTTAAATTTTTAAAAAGAAATAACATTGATTTTTATTTTATTTATTTACTCTTACTGTCAACAAATATTTTTTCAATAGTTTTTGTTGACACGAGGTCTACAGATAGTGTCAAAATATTTCTGACCATTTGCTCTTCCACGTCTACGTCTGCTTTCCAGCTTCAATAGTGGAGCAGAAGTGGTGGTGTCAGATGCATCCGTGCCTTGACGGGGAGGAATGCAAAGTTCTCCCTGATCTGAAGGGCTGGAGCTGCGCTACAGGGAACAAGATCAAAACCACCAAGGTAAGTTTGAGAAGCAAACCTATCACTTTCATGTCAACATATTCAAACCTGTTGAATGTGACCTTGCACACTTTCAATTCTACAAGGTCAACGGGCCGTGGCTTCTGTTACAGTCGTCTGCCCTGCCTTTACCTAAAAACAGCTTATGTTTTGCAGTCGGTGCTTGGACCCCCCAGGGACCTGTAATCAATGGGCTGCCATGTCTCCTTAGCACTTTGAGGCCACTTTGAGCGTCCAAACTGGCCAATTACTCACTCCAATTACCTGCTTTTAACGTTGTAACATGATGCCCGCATCCTTCACTGTGTTATGACGACCCGTAGACTTCAGTTCTGTCTCTCTCAATGTACTTAATTATTTAAACTGCCCGCACCACACCTGCCTGGAGCCGGGAGCCTGGAGCCTGGGGCTATTGATTCAGTGACTTGTCGGGACCTCAAAATGGGATATTTATATATATAATTTGTTTTTCTGTTAGTGGTCCTGATACAAGCCTGAATGTCTTGAAACAGACTTTGTAATTATCAGACCTTCAAAAGACCATCAAGTATGAAAGTTAAACAGAATTTCTTTTGTTGTCTTCTTTAACATGTGTGACTGGAAAGATTTCCGCGGACAGAGACCAGCTTTGGTAACGTCAGATGCTTCACAGCAGAGTCCAGGTAATACATCTGTTTTGCTTTGTTTCTTTGATATTTGAAGGTTTATCTTCCACATGAAAATGCAAAGAAATTCTCAATGGGGTGGTACAACTTCCCATGAAGTCAAGTGTTTTTGTCACATGTATTGCAACATACATCACCTACACGTCAGTATCTGAGCCAACGATGACGTTTTGCAGATATTCTTGGGTATTTTTCTGAGAAATGACTGATCCTGCACTTGAGGGTGTTTCTAAATTTTATTTGATCACTGAGTTTTCAGATGGACAAGATAGCTTTAGCTTGCTTGATACTAAAGTAGCTGTTCATAACTGCTAGCTGTCATTAGCAGGGAACACAACCAACAGCAAATATTTAACAGAGGCTGTTTACAGAGTCCCACAATGGAAAAATAGCTTAACTTGTTGCTTAAGTAAGTTAGGTAGCAGATAACTGCTGTTAGCCTGGTTAGCTGTGACTCAGCCCCAGGGTGCAGGCCAAACTTGACAAGAAAAAACACCTCTAGCCTACTTCCTGTCCTCAAACTGGCCTCTGTTGGTCTCGGAGGTTGGTTTGGTCCTGGTCTGGCTGGGAGCTCTCAGTCTGGGAAGAGTCGGCTAATGTCCCGTCTACAGTGCTATTGGCTTCTGTAAGCACCAATCAATGTCTGTGAGTCCCTCCCTACCTTCCTGTTTTAACACAACATAACGCAATGTAACAAATACCCTACAAACACAGAATGTACCTGCAATGCTGTGATTGTGTCACATCATTTGTGATGTTGTAATGATGTTACTGCAACATTAGCTGCAATGTTACCATTAAAGTTGATGCTATGCTGTTAAAACGTATTTTATTATGTGCAAAGTCTGTTGAATGTCCTCTGCAAGACGTTTCCTGTACTTTAATGATGTTGCTCCAACATTGCTAAAATTTTACAATATCTCCACAAAGTGGTGGAAATGTTAGGACAACATAGCTGACCCATTTAAAATAACATGCTGGCATCAATGCTCTGGAATTTTCACTTGATAGGTTGTCACATGTTGCAAAAGTTATGTTGCAGCTACATTCCTGCAACGTAACTGCAACGTTGAAAACAATGTGCTGCCAACAACACTCTGCTACAACATTGCTAAAATATCACGTCACAAATGTTGTAACTATGTTCCTGCAACACCACAGTATAAAATAACATCCTCACAACATTCTGGAATTTCACTTGGTAGGTTGCTACAGTATAACATCTCATGTGGCAAAAGTTAAGCTGCAGCTGCAGTTCCTGCAAGTTCCTGTCTCATTATTACTCGATTGTGTGAAAAAATGGATGCATATCATTGACTGTACAGCGTCACTTCATTTTCATTAAAAGGGATGAAGTAAATGGTATTATTAAGCACATTTCCCAGTGGCATAACTACTCCAGAGATAGAGAGAAGAGCGAGAAGACGTGTATGATTCAAAAAGACAACAACAACCCATTCAAAGCATCAGCATTACCCGGTGGATTTATCTTGCACACCTTTGAACTCAGCTAGAGAAACACGTTTCTTAAGTTTCAAATCTTTCTGCAGGCTGCCTGAAGCAGCGGGGGGTCGGACTTTCTTCTTCACCTCAGCTGAGGGAAAACAGCACAACATATGCCTGGAATCACCAGCTATACTGTCCTCCATCGCTCTATTATACAGACATTCATACAGTCTGGAAGCACCTTGAGAATTCAAAGTGTAAACAAAGCAGTGACCGGCGACTACAAAGCCTGGGACACAGCAGGGAATGCAGTCTTTCAGTTTGGTACAAATCTCCAAGTGATGAGCAGTGTCGGAAGTGCAGAGATGTTGAGCTGCAGAGTTAAAATTTGTGCATTTGCAGCCCCCCTCAACGGCAGTGAGAGGCAACAGTTTAAACTGTGTCTTTTGGACCCGAAAATACAGAAATCCTGGAAGGTGATGTCAGCAGACTGTGATGAGATGGATGAGAGAGAATACAGATCTAACAAAGGCGAGAGCAGCTTTCACTGCTGCGTACTATTTACAAACTGAGGTTGCACTCAGAGTGTGAGTGTTAAATCCCCACTAATTTAGATAGTATAGATTAAAATCTTTAAAATAAATTTCCATAATTTAATTTCAGGGGTTTCATGGCAATTTAACAAACCCAAATCTGCCCATCAAATTCACATCAGTGCATCTGTTTTTACTGAGTAATATGTTCCTACAGCCTATGATGATGTATTGGAAAGATATTCAGTTTATGATCATAGATAACAAGGAAAAACATCAAATCCTAATATCTGAGACACTGTGACTACTTTCAAATGTTTGGCAATGAATTAATTAGTACATTATTAACTATAAGAGCAATCAGAGAGCGTCTGTCAAGGCCAATAGTTTGGTCATCTATCATATGCAAAACATGCTAGTCAACAATAACCTTTCAAAAGTCTTATCTTGTCAGGCAAAAGACAAAATAATAATCTTGCAAAAAAATAGACAAGGTTTATAACTTACATAATTGCTGCTTTTGCACAAAAAAATCAAATGTACCTCAAATTTAAGTAGTTATGAGGCATTAATTTTACATCATACACTGTAAACAATGAGAATACATGTACAATAAAACATATATTTGATTTTTTAACACTATAGTTGAACAAATTTGTTGAGTTTCCTAATCTGGAACCAGATCCAAAATGGAACCCAAAACCTGCCTGTGGAAAGAATAGCCTATATTTAGTTAGCTTGTGTCAAACCAAAAGGTTTCACAGTAATGAATTCTTTAAGTTTCAAACTTTGAAAAGTAAACAAAGGTTTTCTTCTGTTGCTTTTGAGGGTAGTTAAGGTACAATTTCATGGTGAATATTCACCATTAACCCCGATGCTTCTCAACACTATGTTCGTGCTGTTTGCCTAGTGGGTGTGTTTGTACCGGAGGCAGGTTTGTGTCATAGGAACAGGTGTGCCTGATAAATGAACACTGTGTATCTTCTCCTCCTACTCTTATGTTCTCCATGAAGCTAATCTACAACATTCGTATGCTACCATTCAAATTAATGCAGGGCAACATCTCACCTACGATTCACCTCTAGAACTTCCACTATAAGTTTTGATTTGTGGCGATAACTTCATTTGGTTAAAGGTGAATCTGCAGTGTGCCTGTTTCTGCTGATTTTACAGGTAGATTCTCTCATAAAAATCTTACCCAGTGCAGCCTTAAAACGGCCTTACTATGAAAATCCCAGCGTCGGTTGTTACAACACAAAACATATTGCTGAGGAGGACCGCCAATTACACGGCTGAATTACACAAACACAAGCCCATGCACCTGCTGTGTTAAATCTTTCAGCCAACCTTACTTCAGGCACTAAATGGAAATGAATCCTTTGCCAGTTAAATTAGCACTTGTCAGCCACCAATTAAACAAACGCAACACCCACTGAAGACTTAGTTTTCCTCTCAGTATTTTTAGCATTGTTTCAGACAGTCGCTCAAATACTGTTAATGACACCCACACTCCACCCCCCACCCCCCCAACCCCTCCACCCTCTCCCGATGTGAGACACAGGGTAGATCCATCTCTGAAGACATTTTCTCTTCTGACAAGAAGCGGCTCCGCTCTTTGTCTTTTCAGCGTGGAATTATTCTCAAATTAGTACCACATTAATCACACTGACAGCTCGGAATGTAAATGACTCTGTAAAGGGAAGAATTTATTGCAGCCTGTACAGAGAGCAGGAAAGTGCTGCGACAACCTAAATTTATGGGAACTCTTTACTCTGTGTTTGATATGATTATGCAGGTTTTCTTGTCAAGTGATGGCCTGATGGTTTTCGGGTTGTTTTGCTTTTCTGCATAATTGAGGATGATTTATATGACACTATGCAGCGCCGCGCTGCCGCTCCGGCCTGTTCTGTGTCAAACGAGCCATTTGTGAATTAATCTAACTGGGCTGTCAGAGCTGTCTGTTTCCAATCAAAAGTTCAGCATCGATAATGGAGCCTTACAAGTTCGCCAGCGGCTTCCCTCAGTCCGTCAAACCTGCGTGGCAGCTGACAGACGGCAGGAATCGATGGCGGACGTCGTTATGAAGGTTGTTATGTTATGTTCCTCGAGAGTCTTTTCCAGAATGTACTTTTGGAGGAGCAGAGGAGCTGCCAGTCAGCCACGGAGCTTCATGACAGGCAATTTAATCTCAAGGAGAACAGAGGTCTTCAGAGTATCTGACAGCACTGAACGAGGAGAGAGAAAACCTTTGTGAGGAGCACAAAGCCAACTCGCCGGCATCCTTTAACCTGAATACTGTATAACATTCTAACTGATAGATCGCTGTGCTGATACTTGACGCCAATACGTCTTTTATTAGGTGCTGCAATGATACTGAAAGAATTCAACAGGTCTTTGTGTTAGAAAACTTGACCTTCACACTTGACTTGATGGGATTCCTGCACTACATGGAGAGTGATTTGTGTAGATGGTGTGGAGGAGCTATATTTTCGTGCTTGTAAAGATGTTGCCGTCTAATACAAAGTCTTAACATTCTTTGCCAAAATTGTTGCTTTGTGGTCAATTAAGATGTTTTCCCCTCCTAGCATCACAAGCTGAGTCAGTAAGTCAGTTCAGAGGAAGACAACTATAATTACAGACATTATTTTTCTGAAAACACCTGATTCATAGTGCCCTGAGGATGAACCTTACAGCTACCATGATTAATATTTGTGTGTCTTCGCACCGTGGCTGGAGGCATTATGTTTCCAGGTTGACGGACATCCCATTCTTGTGGGGAAAAAACAGAAGAAAAAAAAAAACACCTTCCAGAAATGTCTTCCAATTTGGTACAAACATCTGTTTGGATGTAAAGATAAACTTTTAAGATGGTCAAAGGTTTGAGGTCACAGTGACCTCATGGCTGTCCCATTCTCATGAATGTGATATCTTAGAGAACTTGGTGAACTAATAAGATTCACTGGATCACAGTGAATCATACATGTAAATTTTGTGTTTTTGACAAAAAAATAACACCTGGTACCTTATATTATATCCCTAATCCCTAAATTTCTAAAACATATGAGTCTGGACAGAAATCACTAAAAATCACATGAAAGATGTCACAATTAGTGACAAACACAAAGAATTATCAACAAACTCTGCTGTTTCCTCAGCTTTTAAGAGCATTTTTGCTTCTTTGTGCTACTTGGTTTGGTCTTATGGCCCACAAACTAGCTGTTGTGTTTCACTGTCACAGCTCTTCACAGCATTGTATCTAGTCATGGCTATTTTCAGAGAAAAAGCTGTTATAAGCTCACTGTATGCTAGCTTCCCTGCTTCAAAAAAGTTAGGGTCTAGCTAATGAACATTCTTTGAGCAAAATTTGAATTTGAATATGCGGAATACTACTGGGAAGAAACTACAGGATGACATAGAAACCTCAACAAAACAAAAAATATAGGATTGGCCCTTTAAGGCTATGTCAGAGCTATTTCTTTCGTCTATTAATGCCAGTTTGAATTTTAACCTGATGGTAACGCTAGAGGAAGGTCAAGGTCACGAAAAACAAACTTGCCCACACTCAAACTCTAAATCTGCTTGTTTCATCTAACTCTTCTACAGTATACAGTCTCTAAGGATCACTATCAGGAGTTTGAGACCTTTAGCCTTTTTTTTTTCCTCAGATGAGAATAACTTTTCTCACAGTGGAAAACATGAAAAATAAACAGCAAGTATGAAAAGAGGCTTCAGTGCTGAATAATGAGTCTGATTCTGCAGTTGCTTCGCCTAAATCTTTGTCATGTCAATCAGCGTGGGCGGGAGTCTCACGTCTTCTCGCTTGGATTTTTTTTGTTTTATTACTGCAGGTCATGCTCTTTTCTTTTTCTGCTCAGCCATGATATCAGTCTGTGAATGTCAATATGTATGTACATACATACATACATACATACATACATGCATACATACAGTGTATGTATGTATGTACGTATGTATGTATGTATGAATGAGTGTGGTCCGTCATTGGGACCCTCTCGTCAAAGGACCCCATTACCATGATTACAGAGCATTTGGGCCTGAATAAACAGTTAACACTGATTTGTGTTCAATTTTTTTTTATTTTAGCAGTGGAACACTGTTTTTATTTAATTATTCATTCATTTATTTATTTATGCATCTATCCATCCATCCATCCATCCATCAGGCCTGGCATTATGGGTGAGCCTAACGGGTCTGGGCCCACCCACTTATACAACTGGTCCACCTTAAATGACTGGGAGAACATATTTTCTTAACTTTTATTTTTAATTATTAAAATCAGCATTTTAATACACCCTTAAGACAAAAAAGTTTCCATTTAACAAAAAGACAACATTTATTCGGCTAGTATCACATGTGAGGTCTGGACCAATCACAATGGGCCATAATTCATCACACCAGATATTTTACGCTTGTGCACGCACTATGGCGGTTGTTCAGCAGAAATGATGACTGGTGTACTGAGGAAAGCTTATCATTGTTTTATTTTATACATGCAAATGCATTTTTCATCAAAACTAGAACGTCTATAAAATGTAGACAATACAGGAGGTAGAGCTGAATGTTGCTGCTTGACTTGATTGTCTTCAGATTACCTTCACAGCTCAGATAGTTAAGTTTATGAATGAACAGCGCATCGCAGCGTGCTCTCTCTCCTGTTTTAAGTCATTGTAGCTCACCCATCATTCTGATTGCTTCGTTTCTCTCTCTTCTTACAATCAATTTAAAGAGTAATCCAGCCAGATGAAATGAAAATGCATTGAAAGGAATACAATGACAGTTTTCTTAATGAACTGATATACTGATCTACATGATCCATAGTGAAAACATAGATAAGGAGACATCCTGTGCCATTTGAAATAAACTGCAGACTGAAACTGTTAAAAAGTTTTAAAAGTGTCATAATCAACTGGAAGTGCTAGTTGCCATCCACAGTATGATACCAGTGAGTTTTGTTAAAGTGAGATTACCAGTTGGAAACAGTATTAACTTTTGTAATTAAAAGGCCCAACCGAAGTTACTGTGGCCCACCCAAAATTAAAATCCTGGCGCTGTGCCTGCCTGCCATCTATCAATCCATCCATCCATCTTCATTAATCAATTCACTCACCAAGCTCGCTCTTGTACAGCCATGCGGAGTATCTACAGTCTGACAGCCATGCTGGATCAAAGCCAGACTGACGGTGGTGACCTGTCTGCATATACACTAGTATTACCAACTTGTGACTATATGCTTCCACCAACCGATTTAAGTTGCCATTTATGTCCATGTTTGTCAAGATGTCCAGATTTGTGTATGACGTGAATACTCTGAAGGAATGTAATAAAAACTGTATTTTTTAATCACCACATTTGTGATTCTGGTGAATAATTTCCAGTGAGAAAACATGCTGTCTTCACTTAGAGACTACTTACAGTACAAGGGACAAACAAAGAGCTGTACACTATGATCGCTTCATCATTTTATCTTATTAGACATCTGTATGAAATTTTGTCATAATTAGCATATTAATTCTTAGTAATGGGCAAAAAACAGCACTTGATGAGGTCATAGTGACCACCAAAATCTAATCAGTTCATCCTGGAGTCCACATGGTCATTTGTGCCAGGTTTGAAGTAATTCAATCAAAAGATATCGCAATAACAGGACAGATGTACATATGAAGGTACAGACTTACAACCTGAAAACATAATGCCTTTGGCATAAAAAGATCTTAAGTATTATTGACACTGGTGGACTCAAGGTAGGGGCAGCGGGGTCAATCACCATCTCTGAGAGGACACTTTTACAACATGGGGGCCCATGTTGTAAAAGTGCCCTCCAATGGACAAAACATGATAAACTGCTCTCTGAGGTTACCATCCAGTGGATAAGACATGTTGAAGTGCCCTTCAGGGTGCTCTTCCAGTGGAGAAAACATGATGCAGTGCCATATAGACAGCTAGAAAATGATTTGGCCTGTGTTCAAATGATTAAATAGTTCCGTGTGTGCTTTTAATAAAATTTACAATCCAATTTTAAACTTAACTATGGATTGGAACTGTTTCGCCTCAAACATAATATGACTTTCACTTTGTGCCGGTGGCCTGCTGCATACAGCTGGTGCCCTCTTTTCGCCCCTGTTCCTGAGGCAGCCTGAGACTGCCAGTGATTACCGAAACACACTAAAATTTATTCAGCGTTGCTTGTGGCGTTAACTTTATTAGATGGTGTTTTGATGTTGCCCCTGCTTTGATGGCTTTGATTTCATTTTAACGCAATTCTTTTTTTGTCACAGGTGAACCAACAGTCAAATCATCAAAGGAGAAGAGAGTAATGCAAAGGACCTTTCTGTAAATAGAGACTTCCTTTCTTCTGGACTGCAATTAATCTTTGGAAAACTCTGAATGCTTCTTCTTGAACTCTACGGACATGAAAAAGGGGAGTAGATCCTATTGAGAGTGCTGATCATTCAGCACTTCTTTTTGGAGGACTCCATATGATTAGCCTTACCGGACAACAGGATTTATTCTCCAACATTGTACTGCTTGTAGTGGACGACAACGGTGAACTTTGCCTATGTGTTAATTTCTAGAGTATTTATGTCATTTACAGGGGATTTTGCATCACAAGTTGACCAGGGTGAACAACAGGTCAGTTTGCTGTAAGCCTCGAAAATATTCAATACAAAATGTGGTTTTGTTTTATCAGTCGGTTGTGGCTTTCTTCTCTTAACAGAGTGTAGTCTCAAAGGATCAGATATAGATGAAAAAATGTGGCTGAGCAGCAGATATTCGGGGTGATTTTCAAAGAAATACACGACCACATCCATCACTGTACCATTCATACTGTGTGCTAAAACACAGAACGGGAGAATAAACATAATTCAATCCAGATATTTGGAATTTAAAGACAGCTGAATGCACAGTGCTGTGAAAAATGTAGGCCTATAAACTGATCAAATCTACCAGCAGTTAACAGGCACTAAGTTTGATCCAGTCATGGTTTATTTTTCCTCTGAAAATCACTCTGCCTTTTCCTGCCACATTTGCCCGATTTTGGTTTTGTATCCCAGCTCTGGTGTTCAGATTCTCGGCGACAGCGGTGTCACTTCAACACACAACATCTGGTTAATGTTTGGGTGATGACAGCAATGTTCCCAAAACTGTTTTCAACTAGTTACTCAAGTATGATTTGCTGACCACCTTTCAGTAGGTATCGCTGACACTTCCTTTGTCTGTGTAAGTGATGACATCAGTAATAAACTATGGTTGTGTAACTAACGCCTTGTGTCTTTTAATAATCTCTATGCTAACAATGATCTTTTTTTAGCCATGTTAGCAGCATGGCTCCAGGAATGGCAATGCCAATATACCAGTTGGTCCAGCACTTTCCAGACTGAAATATGTCAACAAATATTGGATTTATTGCCATGAAATATTGTACTAATGATCCAATTAGGATAAATTCTGATTACTTTTCCTGCGGGCCACCAGCAGGTCAAAGTTTTACTTGCATGAAACATCTCAAAATACACTGGGTGGACTGGCGCAAACTTTTGTACAAACATGGCTTTGTTTGTACCCTTGTTGGTATGTGCCCCCTGTCACCCAAGTCATTAGATGGGTTAGGATTTCGGGACAATGGGCCGTGGGTCCACTGGGACATTTTTTGGAATATTAGGGTTGGCATGGCAACATATCAGCCACAGCCACATATTTGGTGCTAAACAAACTGTATGTTGAGTATGTTAGCATGCTCACGTTGACTCGGATTAGCATTTAGCTCTAAGCACCACTCTGTGTCTAAGAAAAATGTATGTTTCAGGCACAGTGGCTACTCCACTAGTTTAAGATGGAGTTTGAGAGTGTGAGAATATATTTTTGATTTCCTTATTTTGCTCAAAGTGCTTGTGCATGTAAATGAAAAGGTCTACAGTTCTACAAAAACTGAGCAAAGTGCTTCTGGCAAAGACTGTTAAATGTGGATGAATGGTCCTGAAAGATGGTGACAGGAAATGAGGAGGTATGGTAAGCTTCTGCATCTCTATGCCACCACAATGCATCCCTCTTAGACATTGCAGAACTGATCATCATGAGGTAAGTTACCTCAGTGGTAGGAATACTTACCTAAATATAATTTAACACAACAGTTCTGCTGTAAATTCTACCTTTACGAAGCTCGTCATGTTCAGGTTTTGAGGACACTGTGGTGTTGATTCAGCTGTTAATTGTGGAGGTTTTACTCAGTGATGGTGTTGACTGGACTGATTTGTACTGAAAGGTGTACCCAGTGAGATGGTGGATAAAATGTTGGAAACACATTTCAATGTTTTGCAGCACAATGTTACTCCACCATGTGCTCTGAAATTATATGAAAACCTGAATATAAGAACCTTGGTAAAGGTACTACAAGGCTGTTGCATTGGACTGCTCAGTATTATCACACTGACAACCCCGATAACACTCATCTCATTAGGGCCACCTACGACTAGACCTCACGTTCTTTCAGTTGCTGTTTGTATGTCATGCATTTGATTAATTTTTTAATATCTGAAAAGGCATATTACTGAAAAAATAAATAGTGCATAGCATTGTGCAGAATGTACAGCTGCATATTTTTCAGACCCAGACAGCTGCAGAAAGTGTTTCAAGTTGTCAGATGACTGAATACGAGTTCAGTCAAGTTCAATCAGCTACTTTCCTGTCATTTCAAACTCCCCAGTAACATCAAGGGTCCTTTACAAACTCATCACCTCAGAGGGGATCCTGAAGTTATCAAATCTACAGCCAAAATTGCTTTCCTCTTCTTTTAAAACATATTTTCTGGGCTTTTATGCCTTCAACTCGTAGGACAGCTGAAGACATGACAGGAAAGGGGAAGAGAGAGTGGGAGAACTACATGCAGCTAAGGGCCACAGGCGGGAACTGAACCCACGGCCACTGTAGAGGACGCACAGCCTCAGGACATGGGGCGAACGCTCCATCAACTGAGCCGCCATGGCCACTCAAAGTTGGTTTTCATGACTCGTTATCACAGTGGCTGAAATCACCCAGCATACAGAAGTGGAGCATTTTGATGTAAATCAGCAGGCAGAATGGTCAGTTTATTTTGAAATGCACAACTCTGTGACAGATTTATCTCCACTTTGTAGTTTCTCGTTAAATTGTTTCAAATAATGGTCTTTTTTTTTTTTTTATCTCACCCTGCCTCCCACAAGAAGTGCACCATCTGTTATCATTGTTGACCCGTTCTGAGTCCAATCTTTTTTCTTTGAAGAATGAAACAATCCTGTGAATAATGACTTCATTTTTTTGCTTGTCCTTTGAGAGGAATTGGTGCATCTTAGTACTCGTGAAAGTGTTTCAAATTTACAAGTTGATGGCTCATCACAGAAACACACACACACGCACACAGACACACACATTACTGCATTTTGGCAACAATTTTCTAGCTAGATGGGAGATAACAGCAGCACCATCAGGTTGTTTTAGCTGCAGCAGGAACCCAAGCTGGATTCTTACTCAAAGCTGTTAAATTTTTGTATCAACAAAGGATCAAATGAGTAAGTCACAGAGAATTATCACCTGATTCTACAGTTCACCTCAGTGTTTTAGCATCATTTAGCTCATAGTTTTGGTTTTACTGCCCACAACTGTTCTTTAGTTCAGTCTCACTGCTGTCATCAGTGATGTTTCTGGCTACAGCATGCAGCTGTTTTTCAGGAAAAAGCTCTGAAAAACCCACCAAACAACAAACAAAGTTAGAGCATTTAGCCAGACAGTTTTCTCAGGAGTAAGTGGAGACTAAAATAAAGCAAAAAGTGAATACTGGCATTGTTGGATGACCTGAAAATCAACTTCTAAATGAATACTAACATTGCTCAATTTATAAATGGCAACTGTTTGCTAAGACATTCACTATTTGCTTTATAAAGTGATGTTTTGTTTTGTTGTTTTTGTCTATACAGCCAGTTGACACTGCATCTGAGCAGCAAAAAAAATCAATAAAGTTCAATTATAATTTTGTAGACTAGCCCAAGAAGCCTTTTCCCATATGCAATCATTAGGAAAGCTGTAAAACGGTCATTATGTAAAGCATCAGAACCTTAACCCCCCAAAATGTTGCTGTTTAAAATCAGAACTTGATCTATTCTAATCAATAACATTTGGGAAATCGAGAAGAGCAATATGATTAAAATTATTTTAACTCATTAATGTGTGTGCGGAGCCAACAGGAAGTCAGGCAGCTCAGGAAGAAGAAGTCTCAAGAGACCTTCTGGAGAAAGACTCTAGGGCCCATGCTGTATGGCTCCAAAAACACAGACAGGTTAGGAGGCCTGCAGAGGCCTTTCCAGGCCAATGAGCAACTTTATCCTGCATTCAGTTCTCCTTTAGATTTTTTTTCTTTTTTTTCAGCTTTTATTCTGATAGGACAGCTGAAGAAAAGACAGGAAAGTGGGAGTCGAACCACAGACAGCCACCGCAGAGGACTGAGCCTCAGTTCATGATGTAGTAGTTAGTAGTTAAGCATAAGCATAAGCTCTACCAACTGAGTTACCAGGCTACCCAGCATCCAGTTCTTCTTAATAAAAATTCCTTACTCATTTGTATGAATACCTTACTCGGTCAAAGTGGTACACACAGACATGATACACTTTTTTAACACTCAGCATGACTTGATGATGTCATTAGGCTATCCCTGCAAAACAATTTCCATGAATCTGTTTAGGGAAATTACACTCATAACTCCACAACTTGCCTGAGAATTCTTATGTTTTATTAGAATCTAGCAACACAGAAGGCTTTTCCTTTGAACATGGACTTAAAAGCATTTCAACAATGTTTTGTGTTGGAGTTTTTGTAATTCAAAATTTTGACACTTTGACACTATTATTACTGCAAATGCATACCGATTGCAAATATTGATTATCGGTTTTCTTGATTATTTGATCTGGCCCGCAAAAAAACATATTGGTTGACCCCTTCGGTGAACGTACTTTGTTCCTTATTATTGATAGTATTTTGGACTTTTGCAGAATTTGTTTTTATTACTTTAATTCCAGTAGTTATTGTTTCGTTATCACTTACAATATAATTCATACAGTGGCTGTTTAACAAAAATTACTTTTTCATCCCCTGGACTAAGGGTAGTTGTAGTTTGTACTGCGCTTGCTGTTGTTTTATGGTGGACAGTGAGGGTGTAACGGATGTAACAGGTTTAACAGTAGAGCTTGGAGTCTGACTGGAAAGGACTGTGTTTATTATAATATATATTTACAACCTGCTGTTGATCAATCCTCCCATAAATCCATATATAACTCATGAAATTATCTCACCTTCGAATTTCCAATATTGTACATAATTCTGTTGTCCATATGAGAGCTTCTTAAATGTTTTTAGCGGAGGACCCCAGTGAGGAATAAGCTTGGCTTGCTCTGGGAAACAAGCTTATTAAAAAAATTTCATATCCTTGTCATAAAGGGACTCACCAGCAACAAGCCTCAATTTGGATTTCAACCCACAGTTTGAGCAGCGCTGCTCCAGATTACTGATGAGGATTTTCCATGCTTTTTTGTTACACTGCTGACACATCTCAATTCTTAAATGCTTCTCTTTCGGGAAATTACAAGGAAAAAAAATATGTTTCCACAACGGAGGCAGCAGCATAATCAGGAGGTTATTCAGCTGCAGATGCTTGACAGAAGCTGAGAAATGAGAGGATTTGAAATTGCTTTTGTTTCTTCTGTTTTTTTTAAATGGACCCTGGTTTTTCTTTTTGTAACATACCCTGTGCGATTGCTGTAGACACTGTTGCTTGTCTGCGCCTGTCAAACATAGTTACACTGAATGACTCTGTTTCCCAGCCTGCTATCCTTTTCCAAACAGCGCGTCTGTGAAATGTGTTGCACCGAGAACAGAAGACAAGTGCCGCCTGAAGCGCCTTTCTCATGTTTCATGAGGAGTGAGTGCTTCCTTCAAACATCAAGCTTCGTTCTTCTTTACCGAGGGCGTCCTTTGGCAAAACGACAAACATTCTCCGCGAATCAAAAAAGGCCGTGACACCGCTGGCCTCAGCGTGTCAAAACAGTTTGACATTTCCAGGGTCAGCGTTAGATTCCTGGTTGGTATCTGAGTCAGTTCAGAGGAGTCGGAGGAGTGTCCGGGGGTGGGGGAGCTGCAAAAACACTGAAAAACCCTCGCTTTCAAAGCTTTGATTTCTTTCAAGGGATTCAAATGAAGTAAAGGCAGGCATTTCTCTCTTTTTTCTTTTTTTTTCTCCTTCTTTTTGCTGCAGTCATTACAAGAGCACATCAAAGAAATCTCCTCCTCTCACCATATGCTGTATAGTTTCATAATCTAATGAGGGTTTTGTAATTACACAGTCCACCAGGGGAATGAAGCTCATCGATTCGCTGGGAAAAGAAATTTCATTACACGGGCCCACTGTAAACCGTTGATGCTATCAACAGCTTTGTACTTTAATTTTTCATTTAATCATTTTACATGACAAAAGGACTTGTCAGAATTACATGTTTGAGAGAGAATTACAGATGTGAATGTAAATCACTCGGATATTGAGTCTTTCAAAAGTTTCCATGCCGGAGGAGAGAAAAGTTGAGACTGTCAAGCAAAGGTACAGACATACAGGAAATTTTTCATCTGATCATGTAATTTGTTTTCCCCGACGTGCAACGCAGAAGTCTGTATGACATTTCAATATGTGCGTGATATGCAACTAATGAATGCTGTTTTTTTTTTTTATGGATGCACCTCGCATCCAGCAATAGGAAATCCTGTGATGCATTCATCAAGCCATCAAATGACAAATGAGACACTTGCTGTAGTGGAATTATTTATATGTTTCTGCGGGTGTAATAAAGGCTAGAGCTGTTGGAGGTGTTGATTCACAGTAGCCTTCTCACTGCTGTGTGCTGAAATCCTTTTAAGTCGAGCCTGGGAACTCCAGTCTGAAACTTTGCTTTGTCTCAGCTGTGGAATCTACAGCCTCTCTACCGTGACCAGAATGCAAACAAACAGCAGCTTATAGAAACTTATGTCTGAAGTCTTCATTCTAGTCCATCTATCTACACTCTCACACATAAAGGTGCTAACTGGAACCATAAAGAACCCTTTTTGAGACATCAACATAAAGGGTTACACCTAAAACCATCTGTAAATGTACCTGCCGCCCCCTCCCATGAGAGGTTCCACAGAGAACCCCATTATTGTGTTATGGTTCTACTGAGAACTTTGTCTGGTGGTTCCATGCAGAACTTTCCCACCCACTTAGGGTGCTGACAAAAACTCATCCAGGAGGACCTATTAAGAACCACAGATATACTCCAAGAGTTTTATCTAAAACCCTTTCAGGAGGTTCTATCGCCGACCCTTTCACATTCCAAAGTTTATCTTGAACCCACCCTGGGATTCTAATGAGAATAACACTTGAGAAAAGTGTTCAAGAATCTAAACAACTCTTAAACTCTCTTAAATTTTCTTTCAAAAAGGAAGCAAATGGTTCTGAGAAGAACATCAGACGTTCAGGAAGAACCCTTTTTTCTCAGAGTCAGTCAGTCTGTCTATATCACAACAGAAGTGAAAACATTAAAATTTCATCATGCTTTTTTTTTTAATAACAATCTGTTGCAAACCAGTCTGTCTTGGCTCTGTAATGCCAGTCTGAAGAATATATGGTGTCAGAGTCAAAAATTCAAAATGAGGAGTGCACTCAGCAGAGAGGAGATCTCTGCCACGCAACAGATGGCAAAGCACCTACTGGAATGCCACCACAACCGCCAGATGAAACCAGCAGAGATCTGCAAAATATTTAATTAACTTAATAAACTTAATTATAGTTCACTTGAATTTATCAAGTAAAGTGACTATAAAATGTCACCTCAGACAACTTGAAGATCTGGGGGGAAAAATCCCAGGTAACATCACTAGTCTAAGCTTTCACATTACTAGGAAGATTGCCTTAACTGATCAGTAAGTGATAAGCTGTTAAAACAAAGAGAGACAATAGTTTGAGGGGAAACAGTGTCTTCATTTGTTCTGTAAGACAAGGAGTTTCTTTAATTTTGGTTCTCTGTTCTGGAAAGCTGTTAAACTTCAAATGTGGTACACTTAATCTGGCAGCAAGATCACAAGTTTTAATATATTTTATTGGCCATGAGGAAAACAACACCTACATCTGAATGTTTCTTGATTGTGTTCACTGCTGAGCAGAAATCAACTTGATTTCAGCTCAGCAGTACTCGCACACAATTTCCTCCATGAAGCTGACTGTCAAACTGAAATCTTTGGGCTTGAGTACCACACTCTGCAACTGCATATTGGACTTGCTCACAAACAGACCCCAGACAGTTCAGATCGGAGGTCTCACTTCCTCCACTCTAGTGCTCAACACTGGAGGCCCCCTGGGCTGTGCACTCAGCCCACTCCTGTTCACACTGTACAGCCATGACTGCAGCCCCCGACATGGATAGAAATCAACTGTCAAGTTCCCAAATGACACCGCCATCATCGGCCAGATTTCAAACAATGATGAGACTTCATCAGGAGAAAATCAACAGTCTTGCAGAGTTGTGCACAGAAAACCAAGGAGATGATTGTTGATTTTCAGAGAAGGGAAGCAAATACAAACACCAGAGTCTACATCAGTAGAGCTGAGGTGGAACAGGTGAACAGTTTTAGGCTTCTGGGAATCAAAATCACAGAGAACCTGTCATGGACATCACAAGAGATCAGCACTCAGAAACTGCTGTATTTCTTAAGGTAACTTAAGAAGGCAAAATTCCTGTGCCAAGTTCTTGTCAACTTCTACAGAGAAGCAACTGAATGCAGCCTAACCAGAAAAACATCACAAACTGGTATGGGATGTGCACGGCCCAGGACAGGCTCCACAGAGCTAAAGGAAGATATCCACAGCCACACCCTGCTGCAGTCTGGCAGTAGATACAGAAGTATTTGCTGCTGTACCACCAGACCAAAGAGAAGCTTCTTCCCTCAGGCTGTGAGACTGCTTCATTCATAATTAGGAAAAAATGATGATAAGTCCAAACTTCTACATTTAACCATTGTCATTTATATAGAACATATTTACAGCATTACAAATAACCAATAACACCTTTATATATTATTATATCCTCTATACAATTTGGTGGGTTTTTAATGCAGATGTTTTTAGTGCCTTGTAGGCAGGGAATTCAGAATGACTATATTTACAAGAAACAATAAAGTTTAGTTCAGTTTGAGCATTAAATATCTTGTCTTTGTACTGTACTCAACTGAATACAAGTCGACCACTGTTTGCAAATGATTGCATTCAGGGTTTATTTATGTTTTAAACAGGGTCACAACTTTTTTGGAACTGGACTTGTAGTTTCATATGATACCGGCAACTTCACTAGCTTTAAAACTGAAACCGCTTCAACTTATGAAAGACAGACAGATGTCTAAAACACACGCTCACACACACACACACACACACTTAGGAAGATGGAATGAGTGTCTGGTGCAGCACCAGAGGAGGGGACAGAGTTGAGCTGAGCTTTCCCAAGGCTGGTTAATGCATGCTGACTTTGGACCAGAGCAGGAAATTCTTAACTCCACTTGTTCACTTCTAAACATGTGGGCGAGGTCTGCATCACACATCCCATCTAAGAGAGCTGGTTCAACTCCAGCTCAGTCGATATCATCTTCTCAAGGTTCATTTATAACCTTCTGAACCACTGACATCATCATGAGGTCACAGGAGAGGCTTATAGCCTATAAAAGAATGCCAACTGAGACAACTGAGCATGGTTGCCTGCATTATCTGAATTGTGACATCATCTGTGAGTCACAAAACCTATACTAGAATCTGAATTGTGACATTCGCAGTGAGGTAAAACAGCAGGTTAACGCTGCTATTAAAACTCACAGATGATGTCAGCAGTCCAGTCAGATCATCCAGGGACACCATAGCTTAGATCATAAACGAGGTCATTAAAATCATCAATCAATGCACAAAATGTGGTGGAAAAGTCAAAACTGATTGGACACCATACAGATAAAATATTTCTGTGTGATGTGTCTGTTTTTCTGAGTCACTCTGTATTGTTTTGTGACTGATATCAGCTGGTTCAGTTCTTCCTCTGCTCCTTGTTGGCTTGTTACAGTCAGTAACCATAGTCTCCTCTTTCTCAGCACAGTGGGCTTTATTTGTTCCCAGCCTTCATCCCCTCATGTTAGATATTGCACTCTGCTGCACAAATGGGGTGCATCTGAGGTTCTATGATGCGTTATTAGGCATGACAAAGTGGCTGGACATAATTTCATACCGCAACATGCTTTTTAAAGTGATCATATACCAAACAACTAATCACTGCTAATACTGCAGGCTAGTAGATAAAGGAGTGATGATAATACAGGCTAAAATCTCAAACATTTGCATTCGTCTTCCTTACAGGAGATTTTAAGGGATGTAGAAATAAGTGCTGGTGCAGAATCAAATCAAATTTCATACAATTTTCTCTTTTACTCAGCTTGATGATATTGTCTGTTTCTTCTTCCCTAAGAACAGGTGAACACATAGTTCCACAAAAGCATCAATCCAGCTTTTATTTTGTCTTTCCCTACATGCTACTTCAGTTTTCTCCTTATACCCATAATCCTTTGTGTTTTTTTAGAATAGCACTGCAATGATCATGTTAGACGACTGAGACATTCTCAGGCACTCTGACGCTGCAATTTGGTGTGTTTAGAGTTCAAACAAAGTTGAAAAGCAGCAGTAAATCCTACAATTTGACCAGCAGTCAGCAGCTTGGCCGTTTTAGCATGGAAGAGTTGAGCAGAAATTCAGTACTGGGTGAAAATTCTGAGAATTTGTCAATTCAAGTGACCCCTTTCATATTACAATTTATCATTTCATGTATTGTTAAACATAAAATTATTGTTTAGTGCAGCTTTAAGCTCTCTATATTTGTGATTCCTGCTGGTTTAAATTTACCAGGTTAATGCAATGAGAACAGAATTTCTTTGGATTAAGTGGAAGACTAATTTCTGCAAATTTCTGAAGACAATCTGGTTTAAATACAAGTTTAGACTATTTCATATGATCTTAAATCACCTTATTCCTCCAACACTTTGGGTCTGGCTAGTGCAAATGAATATGATATAAATGTCTGCTTTCATTATGTGTGTTTAATGTAGAACAAATGGTTAGATTATATTACAGCTTTGGTAATGAATTTTTAATACATAATACACCATCCATCCGGCAAATTAGTGCTCCCAAATTAGCGCACTCACTTTGTACATTATAATTACCTCTGACAGGTGCAGCGGGTTTACGTTGGCTTGAACAGGATTTTCACTATTTGAGTTTTTCTTGGAATAAAAGTTTGCTGTCTTTAACCTGAGTCATGATTTGTTTATTTATTTCAGTCTGTTTCTATTTTTGATGTCAAGCACTTACTACCGTTACACTGCTTTTTACATTTAGTGGCCTATGATGGCTTTCTTAAATGACTTTCTTAAATTTTCTGGTTTCTGTAAACATATGGATTAGAAAAAGAGAAAAATGAGTGTTCAGAACAGGATATAGAAAAACTTAAATCAATACTTTAAATGAATCTCTAATCCATGGTGTAGCAGCGAGTAAAGCCTTACTGCAGCTGTGAAAGGCTGGAATGGGGGAAAAATGTTCAGAATAAATATGAGGCATTACTCTATTTAATCAACAGGTGCTGTAGTTTCACCCAAGCAATGTAATTGGCACAAGACGTGTTCACCATACTGAAACACATTGTAAAGATTTTTTTTTTATTCAGACCACATGCATTGGTAACTGCTGCATAAATGCCGAAGCCCCTGAGGACATTCTTTACCGTTATTATAGGTGCTACAGTGATGCATCACAGTTGCACCCATTCATGTCATTAAGACCGCCCTCAGGGCGTTATCGCTATATTTAGTTATCGGAAATTTGATGAGGAATAGATCCCTGAGCACATACGACGACCGGAGCGGATGTTATGAATGGTATCCGGCCCTTCTCACGCCAATAAAACTGAGATGTCTCTAATTAGCACCAAGATGGATCACGCTTGTTTGCCGCGTTCCCCTGAGCTGTGTGAAACATTCCTCATGGCGCAGGGTTGGATTACACGTGGATGAGACAAAGGTAGCAGGAGGGATTCATCCTGGTTACACATATAACACTTGACTTCCTGTGCCTCTGTGGTAAAGTGAGTACATCCCCCACCCTGCTCAATTACACCAACCTCTGATGTGAAAAACCCCAGGGACTGTTATTAAACGGTTGAAGATTGCAACTTGGGTCAGTCTAAGCAGTTACGACAATATTTTTCTCAGATCTGGAGGAGCGCTGTCATCACTACAATATATAAATATACAAAGCACTTATCTAAAAGCGTAACCAAAAGTGATCACACCTAAAAAGTAACAAAGCCTGCTGAGCGCAGCTGCTGCTCTCATGTATATGCACAGCTAATCTCCACTCTTCCAGTCCATGACCATGGCAACCATGAGAATCACACTGAGAGAAACAGTGAGTAGCCAATTATACTTGTTTTTGAATATCCAGAATTATATGAACTAATCACCATCTAACTTTGTACACACTTACTCCTGGAGTACAATGAAGTCTGTGAAAAAAAGTGACATCAATCTGAAACTTTGGCCAATTAGCAACTTGTTTTATGTTTCTAATCATTCCTTTTCTTTTACGATACAACCCTTTATTAAAACATATGGTGAGGAGAGGGTCTATTACTAGGTAGTAGATGAAGCTGCAGCGAAGTTCTAAAAAAAAAACTTAATTTTTCATCATATCAATTCTAATTTACTCTTCAGGGCTGGCAATTACATTGTTCTGACCATTAAATTGTCAACTGCATGTACTGGATGATTTTTTTTTTTTTTGTCGCCAATTTTTTATGGTTTTATCCCCAGTTGCATGAATTATACACAATTAAATACAGAAGACAACAGAAAAAATAAACAAACAAACAAACGGGGTCAGTAGGCATTCCCTAAACAACTCCCTCCCTCCCCTTGCCGTTTTATAGGAATTTAAAAACTACTGGATGAAATTTGTAAGATAGAAGCTGGTGCATGCTAACATTTCATCTAATTTATACTCATACGCAAACATCACATGTCATAAAATCATCTGTAAGAGCCAGTCATGGGTGTTTAAAAGAGGAAAGTTGTTAATTTTCTTCCCTCCTCAAAGCAGATTTTGTCCCCCAGTAATTCATAAAAGTTTTATTGTGAAGGAGACTCTGGGACCTGTATTATTAAGATGTTTTCACCATGCTTTTGCCAAGAACAACACGTGTTGCCAGACTGACCAGAACTTAACTTATTCTCTGCTTGTACAATGTAGGTTGACATATATCTGTTTTACCAGCAGCATGTCTGTTTAGTTCTTGACAATGCTAAAGTTACCTCCACCTACCAACGTATTGATTTTTCATTATTTACCGCTCAGTTTGTATAGCAGTCTTTTCGAACACCATCTAATTGTTTCAGATAACTGTTAGCACCGTTAGCTAGTTAGCGAGCATCGTCATCTTCATTCAAAGTCGACAGGCACAAAATAAAACTAACAAACTAATAAAACTAACAATATGTACCAAGCTTACTGTGCAAAACTTTTTGTAGGTGAAGGGAATGTTACTATAGGGTTGACAGAAGGCAAACTGACGTGCTGCCTGTGAAAGCTTGTAATCGACTAATCATTGCAGCTTTACATTACAGCTCTTACTGCTAACCTCAAACATCGACACCGACATAAAGTCAAAAACTAGTAAGATGTAGCACCATTAATGTTAATTTTACACCACAATGATTTATATCAGCTGCAGGTGTGTGATGGGGGGAAAAAAAAAGCTTTGCACTCAGAGAAGTGAGCAGCTTTGCATTATGCTCCAGCGAGGTTTAGCAACCAAATTAAAGAGTCACAGATACAATGAGCACCAAGGCATCTGGTGCTGCATAATGTCTGTAGAAATCATTTTTCCTCAAAGCTGTCTTTTCATTGTCTGCCTGCTGACACATATTTCTGATTCTATTGTCAAGCTAAAAATTGGTTGAAAACTGGTAAAAGCGGGAGCAAATGAGATGTTGCCGAGCATTACATCCACTACGACAAAGCAGAGGAATGGATGGCAATGATGATTTGAGTGAGCCATCAGTGTCATCAAACTTACCTGTGTGCAGCATGGAGAGGCAGACAGCCGTGAGATAAAGCACAGACTCTGATAGTCATTTGCTTTGCCATTGTGTCTACAATCGCTGCTACGATTTTATTATCTGGGCAGCGCGGGATGAATTTGCTATCATAAAACCAGGTCTGCGACAACAATGGCGCGTGGAGATTGACAATAACCAAATAACACGTGAGTGAGAAAACACAGGCTTTCCATGAAAGCAAGTCATTTCAATAACTGTCAGATTTCTGGTGGCACATCAGAACTGAACAAACGTGTCTTTTGTCAGTCTTGTCAGTGTCTTTGTTTCCTGACAGTGTCTTTATCTGACTGATCCAAACATGTCGTCTAGGTATGCCTCTGTATTCATCAAGGCCCGGCTGAGATATTTTCTGCCAGTGTGACGAGCTGCTATATAACACCATGCAACAGAATCATAATGGAGTTTCTCCATCCATTCCCTTGTGGTGGCTTTTCTTATTTTACTCATTCAATTATGAAGAATGAAATGTGGGATTAGATATTTTCAGGGCGCTTTTTCATCCCTGCACAATCTATTTTATTCCGTACAATTTCACGCCTTGTGGAATTTTCCAGTCACAAGTTAATTAATCAGGTAGAGATGCCGGGGTTCCTGCATCTCAAGACTAAATGACCCATATTTAACACAAAGAAAAACTTCACTCTGAGGTGTCTGAAGAACAAAAAGCAGCACCGCAAGCCAGGCAAGCAATGGTCGCTGTTTCATCTCAGGGCCGCTTTTAACGAGATAAACCCTCCTCTGACAGTGACCTGAGATGAAAGTAAGAGACACAAAGCCGGCAAGAGTTCAGGGAAAGTTCTCCAACGCCCCACCTACCCACCCACTCACCCCGCCTAAACCTCCCTCAACCCCCGGTCCAGGTGCTGCGGAGAGACGGGAGGGGAGTGGACTAGAAAAGTTCCTTCACCTCTATTACAACTTTGTGGTTGATCCCACAAGGAGGCCTCGCTAGGTGCTAAAGATGCCGGGATTGACGGCTCTAATCTCGCCGAGTCTCTCCGTCTAGCGCGAACTTGGCCTCTTCTTTTGTTCTTTAATCCCTCGGATTCTCTTGTTGCTACAACTCTATTTGGACGCAGGGCTGGTTTCTGCCAAGGGGAGGGGAGGAAGGAGAGGACGCTGCTGCTGCTGCTGCTGCAGGAACTATGGGAGCGTAGCAGAGGTTGCTGGCACAGTTGAGGCAGCAGAGGTTCAGTGTCCTCCAGAGGGACACACTGGTGTGTGTGTTGACCTGCTGACCCATGTGAATGACTGGGATTTTGATCAGTTGTCATATTTTTCATGAGTTGAAGTAAAAAAGATTCCTCCAGTGTTTCCCCTATAGTTATATACCAATTACCTTTTCCATTCAAGTTTCCCTCTTCCATGGAATAAGACGAGCATTAACTGCCATTTGACTCCATTTAACACTTGACAACTCGACAGTCAAAAGCAAAATAAAACACACCATAATCCATCTTGGTTAATCTTTCCAGTGTTCCAACAATCGCCAACTGCGGTGTGGTCAAAATAAATCCTTAATTTGCCACCTTAGATGTGAAAATAGTCTCCGGTTTTCCACCCACTCATCCTCTGGTTCAGTGGGTGTGTACTGTGTTGCTGATTGTGTTGCCCAAAAATACACTAGCGAGTAGGGCAAGTCATGACTTTGCCCTTCTGGGAGAAAAAAAAAATGTAATGGCATTATTCAGTGCCAAAGAAATTTATTTTTTCAAAATAGAAGTGCACATTTTAGAGTGGTCTTTTATCTTGGCAAGGGAGAACTGTTCACTAACACAGATTTGAATTCAATAAGAACTCCTTTTAATTGAGAGAAATGAACCTTGTCTGTGCACAGCAGACGTCAAAAATCTTTTACTTCAACTTGTGAAAAAAGACATGTTGCTTTTATATTTTTTTTGAGTGTAAAACAATAAAGGAAAACACTTAACCTTCATATAAATGATTAAATATTTAATTTGCTTCTAGATAAGCAGTAATGTAGTGGTTCTCAGTCTTGCTGCTTTTCATTCTGACTGGCTAATCAGGGAATATTTTGCACCTGAGATACAAGTTGAATGCAAGTGACAACCTGCAGAGGCAGAATAGAGAGACAGCAGTACTCTGGGATGTGGTACATTATCAAGAACTGGCTACATGAAAATTAATTTGTTTTGACTAACAGGAACATTCTGTTAACAGCAAGGTGTTTTATTGACAGGGTTGTGAAATGTATTCAAGAGGTGATTCTGAAGATTCTGAAGAAGTGAATACTGTCACCTTCAGTGAGTTTTCATGGTTGAGAAGTGTCAAGATCAGGAACAGCACAACAGACCTTTTTTCACAGTAACCATATTGATTTGAAATAGAAGCTGTGAAAAAGGTCCATAATGTCTCTGCTGGAGTTAATACCGCTGTATAATTCTGTGAGGCACAATTAGAGCAGGGTCATGGGAGTCTTTCCTCAGAAAAAAAGAAAAGAATGACACAATCTAGGATTTATATTCAAAGATTTTGAGGGGCATTATTTTAAAACTTCACCAAATAACTAGCCACTTAATCTCCAACAAGTCCAAAAAAATGAAAACAAAAATCTATGTGGCAGATTTTTTTACTTCATTCATACACCTCCAAACACCTAACAACCCCTCTGATGTAGCTTGTGACCCCTTGGAGCGGCCAAAACACAAGGGTGGGAACCATGGGACTAAACTAGCTGTACTGTATATAAAGTAGTTAAAACTAGCTCCACCTCTACAGCTCTCCATAAGTGAAGCCAAAACATTTCAATTGCCCCTTGGTGGCTGGCTGCAGTATAGGTTACAACATCACCCTGTTCATGTTAGCAGAGGAGCCAAACTAAAACATCAAAGTACAGGTCAAATACATTTTTCCTATAGATAGTTTCTGTCACTTTAGGTAGTTCTTATCATGTCAGTATTTATTCAAGTGTATTGTTCTGATAAGTTTGGTAGAAATTAATTATTTGATGCTATAAAAAGGCGGGGTTCATGCCATGATTGACAGCTGGGCCCTACTCGCGATTGAGTCAGCCAGCTGTATTGGCGAAAGATGGCAATGCTCGTATCGAGGATATTCTGGCTTTATTTTTATACAGTGGGAGCAAGTGGAGATTCATTGTCCACTTTTATACAGTCAATGAGGCTTAAATGCCTTTATGCCTCATGTAAAGTGGTTTCTGCTTTGTCGTGTACTACACAAATAAACTGACTTTCCTAAAAAACTGTTTTGTGTGATTCTGCTAATGAAGCTTTAAATCATATTTTAGAATATTTCAGATTTGAGAGTTTAATCAATCCTCAACATGCACCATGTCATTTGGTCCAAAAAGCAAGCAACTACACGTCATTTTCATGAAAGACACAATTAATTTGAAGAGCTGCACTGATGTCAGCATGAATATGCACTCCAGTGAAACCATGTTTGCTATTAGTTCTACTGTACAACATGGCAGCACCTCATTAACAGTGTTTGAGGAGTTGGATAACAGGGTTGCTAATGAATATGTCCCCTGCTGCTCGAATCAACATATGGGGGAATGACAGTAAATCCCAACCCCCCCCCCCCTTTACTAACCCTTTGTTCGCGGTCTATTCATGAGTGTGTGAAGCCATGGGATTTATTAGAGGCATAGCTCTCCAGCACTGATCCCCTCTCTCCAGCAGACAGCCTGTTTGTTTTGCAGACAGGAAACCTTGGCGAGCAGCACAGCTGAAGTGGACATCAGGCTGCTACTGTGATACATTAATGACCGCTCATTTCCGCGGCGCGCCGGCTCTCTCATTGAGAGCGCTGCATGGTAAGCACCTGTAAGCAGCCAAATGACAGGATATCCCCTCATCCTCACAAATACCAACACACACAGCAGCAGCTCAGCTGAAGGCAGAAAGCCACACTCAGCCACTGAAATTGCACCTCATGGTTTACCCTCTCCATATCGCCAAAGCCGAGCTCACCGGGATATGTCCTACCTATCATATAATAATGACTGAACCCATGAAAAATGTAAGAATACTCCAGCTACTCCCTCATTTTTTGAACCGGCACTCAACTGTATGCAGTGTGGGAAGCTATCCCCAAACAAAGTACATACAACAACTATTTGGAAGCACAAACCATCAATGCTTATTTTTGGATAAACCTGATAGCACCTACTGGTCAAATACAGCTACCCAGATTAAAGATTTTCTTAGATGACCAGTCATCAGCTCAATCCAATAGGCAACTAGTCATAACATGTTTAAAGTATTCAATTAATTATTTTAGTATAAGTTTTTGAGCCATGAAACAAGCCACCAGGTAAATGCTACCGACAAAACATAACAGATTTCAAACTGGGCTTTGGCATTGTTGGGAATGACTGACTCAAACAGTTGCAGCAAACTGAAAATTTCACCCCAGGTAATAAGAACAAATGTGTCAAGTGGTAGTTCTCATTTATGACTTAATTTGACAGCTAAGGATTGACAGATCTGTATTTGCTATATTGATTTTGGGCATATGTTACTGCAATAAGCGCTTGTCATATAGAATGGGTTAAAACTGGTTTTTAAACATGCTGGCGGCATGGCTTTAGAGTTGGCAGTCAGACTGTCGGTCGACCACTTTAATTCACATTTTATGGGCTGGATTGCCATCAAATCTGGTATTGACAATCATGTTCTCTTTACGATGAATTGTAACAGCTTTAGTGATCCCTTCACTTTTCATTTAGTGCCATCATCTGATAAAAAATTAATTTGTCCAATATTTATTTTACAACCAAATACTTAAAACTAATGACATTCCCATCAGTCTTAGCTGTACTGTGTTTTGTCGTAGAAGAGGTTCACACCGGCCTTGTTTAGTCAAGTTGTACCTAACCCTGGAAAACAGTTTATTCCACTTGTGTGGTTCATTTGGGTTGGTGTGAATGCCAGACTCCACTCTGGTGGTCTCGGCCACTATCAAGTGAAGTGTAATGCAGGACTGCAGTATTGTGATCAACATCATAGCCCTATACATGGATAAAGACAGGCGAAGAGACTGGAGCTCCTCCAATGAGCGAGCTGAGTTATGTGCTAAAGTCAGTAGACACTGCAAATGTTACGATTAATATCACAATCTTATGATCTGTTTCCATGATGACAAGATGGCCAAGTTTCCCTGAAATTACGCCCTGAAAATGCCTGAAGTCACAACTTACAGGATTTCACTTAATGGAGGCAAAAGTGACGGCTTGTACATCAGTCGCTCATACCTAAGCCAATTATTGAGCTTCTAAGAAAAACACAGTACTCGTCTTGTTGTCTCTTTTCATTGCAACTCAACATTTAATTATTACTCTAAAAACAGTGGCAGTAAAACTGTATTTCATGCAGATTCACAGATGTCTAGAAACTAATAATTAGTCACGGGCTCATTATCATATTGAGCAGCCTGTTAGGCATGATTCAGAGACATTCAGGAACCATTTGCTATTTATTCATCAAGTTGCAGTTAGCTCCAAGTTTGTTCCTGACTTGGTCATTGGTAACTTCAGGGCCCATTTTGTCTTGTGTTACCAGCAAGTCAGACATTTATTCAGTTATTACCAGTTCAGGCTGTAAAGATTGGTGCTGGGTTAGTCAAACTTTCTGGACCTTTCCACGCAAATTAAAAGAGAGCATTGCTTTACTGGCTTGCAGACTGAAGGTGGATGATGCTGTCTGAGGGAGCAGATGCCATGGTAAATTGAGAGCCTCTCTCATCTCAGCAGCGCTCTCGGTTTAAACCAGAAGGCATGCTCGGTCTTCCCCTCCTCAGCATTTTGGAGGGAAGAAGGAATGGAGCTGGCGAGAGATGACTGTCGGATTTCGTCTGGAGGTGACGGTGCAGCGGTGCTGAGTGTGTGATCTGTGTGATTGCGCCAGGCAGCAGGAACTGTCTGGCCAAAGTCACAGATGGCGTTCGGAGCCGTTGGCTCTTTGCAGTCACAGAGGCTCAAGAAGCTCTCAGCTCCAGCAACATCTTTGTTGTGGTTAAAACTAGAAGCAGACAGCCGCAGCCTAACACACTATATAACAATGGTCAAGTACTTCAAAGCAGCCTTTAATGTTGTATTGTTTTTCTGCAGTGCCACCTTGTCTAGGTCTTCTTTGCAAAAGAGGTTCCCAAGCTAAGTGGGATTAACCTGATTAAAAAAAAAAAAAAGGTTCAATTTAATTGAATATTAGACTTCCTCTTTGTTTTTAATGCTGTTTTGATGACCGGTATGGGGATGTTCTTTCTTACTTTAACCAAACTACTTAAAGCTGCACTAATCAATACTTTTATTTCACCAATGGATAAATGACTATGTGTAATGTGATGGAGGGTGTCACAAAAAATTATCACCAGACAGAAATTCCACTCTACTCCCATCTTTCAGCTCATAGTTTTGTTTTGACTGCCTACAAACTTACTGCTTGGGTCAGACTCATCAATCTCATTTTCAGCTGGCAGCTGTTTTTGTGAAAAAGCTCTCAAAACTGATTACATGCTACAAGAGCTGCAACAATTAATCGATAATTTTGATTAATAATTAACTTTGATAATCAATTAATCACTTCAGTAATTTTTCAAGCAAAAATGTCAAATATTTGGTGGTTCCAGCTTCTTAAATGTAAGGATTTGCTCCTTTTTCTTTTTCATTTATGACAGTAAATGAAGAGTCTTTGGATTTCTGAAGTCTTCTGAAGACGTCACTTTGGCCTCTGGAAAACTGTGATGAGCATTAGCACACCAAACGATTAACCAATAATGAAATCAGTTAATTGCAGCCCTATATGCTACTTGACCAGTGAGTTAACTAGAGGCTGAACAGTGGTAAGAATGGAGCCTTTAGCAGATAAAGAAACACATTTTTCTCTAGAGTTGGCAGAGACCAAAGCAGAGCCAAATGATGGTGAATACTGGAGTACTACTGGATGTATCTCCAAATTAATGCTAATGTTGTGCGTATTCTAAAATTAGGGGGTTCCCAAACCTTTCCATGCCCAGGCCCCCCCCAAATAGCATTAGCTTAAGGCCGGTTAGGGGACCTTTGTTGTCATGGTTACAATAATAATAATCACTTGGGAATGACTGTGACCATGGATAAAAGAAACCAATGACGAAAAGCAGTGAAATAACGTCTCCCTACTTTCTTCTTTGCTTCCATGAGACAATAATACGACCCTACAACCCCTAGAGGGCTTTGTCACTTCAAAGTCGTTTTTGGGCATTTGCTTAAATGACTGTTACGTTTCCTTTTTCTTGGGAAGATCTCTATGATCCACATTCCCATGAAGAAAATTTGAATTTTCTGTCTTGCTTCTATTATTAGCATCGTTAGGTATAATTTCTTATTGTATTTAGAGGTCTAAAAAATATAATGAAAGTCAGTCAGAAGGGCCCAATCCGATTTTCTGCCTTCAGGACCCCTCCTGACTCTTACAATCTCCGCTGGTGTGTGTTCAAAAGGATGTCATGTGAATGCATGTTCCCAAAACAGATGAAAAGGACGAAGCGAATCAAAAGCTTGTAATTTCATGAATGTTCTGGAGGCACTGCTCCGTCCTCTCTCTCGCAGTCGTCATGATCTCCGTGTCTCCAGGGGTTTAATTCTTGTCTCTTTATCACACATACTGCCACTGCTATGGACAGGGAGTCAAGAAGGTTCAATAGGGATGGTGGCACCTCACGGAAACCAATTATGCACGGGCTCCAAAGCCTTCATTTCTGTGCTGGGGCTTTGAATGGTTTTGATATTCCATGATGAATTACCACAACCAAATGAGAAGGAGAGAGACAGGGGGGGTGCAAGAAAGCGAGAGAAAATCCAGGAGGAATTCTTTGCCTTAACTCCCTCGGGGCATTCAGTGTGTTGGTGGAGTACTGTACGTTTCTCTGGCAAGCCTATCTCCTCTCTTCCACCCACGCGAGTCTCTCAAACCGAATGAAGTCCCAGCGGAGGAGTTCCTTCGTGAAGCCGGAGTGTGCGTGCTCTTGTGTAGCACACCTCCTCTTAATTAAACAATGACAAGCGCTGAAAACGTTGTTTGACAGAAACTGTGGAAAATTAACTTTGTGTGGAGGAAAATAGAAAAGAGTCAACCCTAGTCTCACAGGATGTGAGTTCATTAAGCAGGGAGAGTTGGATGGAGCTCATTGTACTGTGCATGTCACTTCTCATTGCTTCAAGTATTGCTTTGACTATATTTTAAGTGAGTACTGGAGATCATTTCATTTCAACATGGTGTCTTTGCTTCAGCTTCCATGTATCCCAGGATCCTTTTGTCTATGAACACCCCAGTTTATAGGGAGCAGCAAATACACTAAAAACCATAAACTCAACACATTTATTTGTGCTTCAGTTGAAGAAAAAGATTTCTTCTATGGACACAAAAGGTTTATTTATATAATATTGCTCACAAACTTGTTAAAATCTATGTTATGATTAAACAGCAGGATTATTGCACAAGTGTGCCTTGGACTGGTCACAATAAAAGGCCACTCTCATGGTATACCAATACTAAAAAGGTACAGTGCCCAGCTATTCAAAGTGATACAGTACCATATTTTATTAGTACTGATATTTTATGAATGACAGTGTTTTAATAAGACACCTCTAACTTGTCCACATACTAGTCTTACCAACTGCCCATGGCTTGCTGACAAAGCAGACACATGGAGTGAAATATGGCATTATTTCGCTTACATAGCCAACAGTCAGGGTAACCACACAGACACCACAAAGCCTGTCTGTAAAAGATGTTTTAAACCAAAGCATACCAAGGGATCCAAGACGTCCTATTCGGCAAAGTATCTCACCAACAGACATGCCGACCTATTCGAGGAATTCAAAGAGCAACAGGCTATTTAGCGAATGTGATAGATATAATCAATAGATAATTAATAATAGATAACAGAAAATAATTACATGTACATTTTTCTGCATTATCATGTAATATAAGAGAAACACATTTCATACTGCTGTGTCACTATACAGCTGTAGTGAAGAAATGTTCTAGGCACCACACTCATCATGTAACAAAAAAACAGCATAAACATAATTACCAAAATAAACCACAATAAACCACCATATTCTGGAAAAACACACAACGGCAATCTTAAACTCTCAGCAATGCATCATGGAAAATTATGCAAAGGAGGGCCGTCCATCAATCTATCAGCTGCACATGTGAATGTCATAAGCCAAAATCCTACAGTACCCCACACTGGTTGAAGGACACAAGTTACATTACACTAACTACACAAGCTTCCCAGACCAACGTTCAGTTTCAGCCTTGCGTAATTTTCCTTCTACTAATATTACTACCACCATCGTTTTTCCCAGGAGGCCAAAGTCATGACCGCCTTTACTCTGACTCTGATTGGTTTATCCTGATATTCTTACCCTAACTCTAACCAGTCACTCCTCATGTCTACACCTAATCAGCCCAACCAATGAAGGCAACGAGTACTAGCTAATCAGAGGCAGAGTAGTGCGGATCATGACAAATTTAGTATATGTAGGGCTATCTGAAATAGGCACAGTTTAGTGTCTAATAAGTGTATTTTCTGAGGATACAACTGCATATTATAGAGTGTCCTTCTATTGTGACCAGTCCAAGACACACGTGTGCAATAATCCTGCTGTTTAATCAGCATCTCTATATGCCACATCTGTCAGGTGGATGGATTATCTTGGCAAAGGAGAAGTGCTCACTAACATGTTTTTGAAGAAATGTATGAACAAAACTTGAGAAAAATAAACCATTTTTTGTGCATAGAAGCTTTTCCTTCAACTCATGAAAAATGGGAGCAAAAACAAAAAGTGTTGCATTTATATTTTTGTTGAGTGTATCTCATTACTCAAATAATGCATATACAACTGTACATAATGCCCTCTACAAACAGCAACCATCCAAACCAACGCCAGTTAGAATTCTCTTTAGAACAGAAAAATAATCAGAATAATGAGCTTGGAATAAAACTGTGGTTTAGCTGCATATTTCTTTGCTGCAACACTGAGTACATTTACATGCTCGCATACTGTATATGCTGACCATTGCTTCAGGCAGGGTTTGAACATTGCACTGTTCAAAGTAATGTGATTTCTCTAATGAACCACTTATTAGTGCAATGAAATGATGTAATAGTCTGGTCTAGCACTTGCCGCTCCACAGCACAGTGCCATGTGGTTAGCTTTGTAAATTAAACACCAGATTCCTTTGTCTGGTGATGATGACACACTCAGTTGGGAAAAGCCAGCCAAGGCGTTCACTGCAAAAAAAATTGGACAGACTGAGTAGAAATGACTTAAGTGTTGAAAACCAATCACTTACCAAGGATAATCCAGACACTGACATGATTTAATCAACACTACTTTTTTTTTACTAGGATTATAATGTATAAGGAGGCATACTTTTTCACAAACTGATCCTGGCATACTATCCTTAATTGCTGTTCACCGAGGGGTGGTGAGAATTAGTGAGGTCAAGATCAGCGAGTGGCTGTATGAAAGAAAAAACAAGGCTCTTCCTCCAGATGGATCAGTGACTCTCTATATGTGCACAGGTAGTTAGTTGTTCAAAAGTAACACATTGGGTTTGGGAAAGCATGTGAGAATACATGACATACATTTAAGTGCACAGAGTTGCTTGGTTGGAGTCCCCTGTCGGTTGCCTGGCGACTGAATAGGAGCGACAACACTGTGGCAAGTCCCTGTGGCTGGCCACCAAACAATAAATACATCTCATAACCTGTAAAACCACTATTTGTCATTTTTAGGTTTTCTGTTTGTGGTTTGATTGAACAAATGAGTTACTGAATATTAAAGGTCCACTGTATAAGATTTACAGAGATTTATTGGCAGAATATAATACTCATACATATGTTTTCAATAGTGTATAATCACCTGAAAATAAGTCAATAAATCACTGTGTTTTTGTTATTTTAGAATGAGCTGTTTATATCTACAGAGCGTGCAGGTCCTCTTCCATGGAGGCAGCCATGTTGCACTGCCATCTTTCTACAGTAGCCCAGATTGGACAAACGAAACACTGGGCTCTAGATACGGCCTTTCATGTTTTATACAAGCCACTGTACTTTCTCCTACATGCTTCCAAGGGGAGGATGAGGCAACATGTTTGCAAAATGAATTCAAACATTTCTGACTGTTCATGCAGTTAGAACAGTAACTTGTTGCTCTACCATCTAAATTAAACACAAATACTTAAAAGGATTAAACAGGATGCAAAGTGCACACTCCAACAAGAGATCATATGTGGTGGACTGAGGGTTAACAAGCGGTTTGCTGCCACTTTTGTAAATTAAGCTCAGAAAAAAAAAATCCCAAGTGAAAACCTGAAGCGGATTCATATTTTACCTGAAACACTTCTGGGTGAAATACTGGTAGAGACTTACCTTCAACAGTTGGCTGTGGTGAAAAGCCTCTCACTAAAGAAAAATGGCAAAAATTCCCCAAGAATCTGACTGAAATATCACACCAAGTGAGTAAGAGCTTTTTTCAGAGCTTTGCTTTTTAACTTTGAGTGATCACTTACTTTATTTGTCCAAATATATTAAACACCGGGGCATGCATGGTTTGAGCTCTCTGCTGTGGCCTCCAAATGTGAACAGAATGTGAAATCTTTCTCAGGTTAATAGAGTGACTTTGAAAACACCAAAGGACTTGCTTTAACAAATTTTGTTAGACTCTAATATATGAGGAATTGTAAAATATCACTTCCACGAGGTTGTTCAGACAGTGACAGATCACAGGCAACAAACTCAGCATTTCAACCTTTACAGCTGTGGCAAAGTTCAAGCTGCATGGGACATTTAATTTATACTATGCTCATTAAAATGTTGATTAATGTCGAAATGGCGTTCTTCTGCCTCTCTAATTGTTAATACCATCAGATAACATACTAAAGTGGTCAGGTTTGAAACTCACATTTCTGCTTGTTACATATGTTGTTGTCTGGAATATGAGCAATGTGTTTTGATGGGAGCCAAAAATATATCTTAAAAACAAGTGGATTTCCCGGGTTACATCGAGAAAGTGTTCTTCTGGTCCCAGGATAGAAAATGTCTCATTTCTCTATCCCAGTTGCACACTGTTATACACAAACATGTAGCATTAGCTTTGTTTTTTTCGCTTATTTTCACACAGTTAGCCCTCTTTTCACAGTATTTTCACCTGTCTATGTCTAGAGTCATAATGCGGTTAGCAATGCTAATGAACATATTATCAGACAAATGCCAGTATTAAATAAAAGAAGTTGAGATATCAGCACTGACTGCACAGAAACCATCAATTTAAGACTGGTCGTCAAAGCTGGACTGCTGATCAGGAGCACCAGGAGGATTCCCTGCGGCCTGAGCAGCTGATTGGCCCAGACTGAGGCCAGAGCACAAAATGAAAAAGGTAAATCAAAGCGAAGACAAAATGGGGCAGCTACAGCCACGCAGACACAAAGACAATCAGCATAGGCATCAACACAATGTTCAGTCAGTGTGTAGAGTGCACATGGCCATACACCGAGGAAGAAAAACAGTGCAAGAACAAGACAGAAGCAGAGAAAGAGAAAAGGTGGAGCGCATAAAAAAAAAACAAAGACAGAAAAGCCCCAGAGGAAAGTGCAGCTAAATGCTGCAAAATGTCAGATATGTTAATGAGCAAGGGACAAGGTTAGTGTGAAGACAAACAAACATGCTAGCAGGGCTGCCCTCAGCACATCATAATGTCACAACTACCCTTCCAGAGTTAATTCTGTGGTTTAAAAAATAATACTAAATGTCATCAACATTTAATCACGCTCTGCAGGAAAGCAGGAGATGTGTACACATGGGAATAATATTGCAAATAAAGACCCGTGTGTATATACTCTTCTCTGCCAGGTGGAAGTAAATGAAATGGCAGGTGCAAAACAAACAGTCATAGTTATGGAAGTCTAATTAACTTACTTCTGAAACTAAAGACAATTCAGTTTCTGCATTTTGTAATTAGAGCCTGACTGATATTTTGGCCAACCGATATTATCTGCCTGATATTGCACTGACACAGCAATATCAGTATCTATATTGGTAAAAGCACATATGTTGTCAGATATGTGCCAATATGAGAGCGTTTGTTTTTATATAATGTAAAGACTGTTTATAGTTTTTCAACTTTAGAGTAGCATTTGACAGTAAAGTTTGTTAAACTTAAAAATATAAAACTATAAAATATCCTGCCTCCGTTACATACCTGTGTGTGTGACATGTTTGATAAGAACATTTGAGGGATAACTGCAAAAACTGTGTTCATGTATATATTGTTTATTCTGTATACTGTACTGCCATAATTTGATGCAAAAGATGTAAAACATATTTAACAGAGTTATTAACCAACCAGTTAATGCATTGAGCTACATTTTTATCAGCTTTAGTAATGTGAGCCTACACTTTTCAATATTTTACCTTGTCTGCTGTTTGTGACATTATAAATAACAACAACAGTATAATTTGTCCAATATCTTCATTTCAGTAATGACCAGTCAAGAGCTGGTACAGGTTTAGTGCCAGTTCTACTTATCCATATTACTCTCCATAAGTAATATCAGCCAATATGTGACATATAAATATATTTTTTCACACTCCCTGATATCGGCATCAGTATCCTTAAGCCCTAAAACTCCAGTATTGACTGGTACTTGTAGTTGTAGTAAATTCAAAAGATATGTTACTGGCATAAACAGTAAAAATATTACAACAAAACAGATGCAGTATACAGGGTCTGTAGAATGTGTGGAGCTCGATTTGGAGTGATGTTGACATTTCCAGTCTGAATTATTATTCTAGTCTGGTCCTGCTGGTCCTCATTACCCATCCCTATTGACATGACAATTTCAATAATGCCTGTTATTTTAATTCAGTCAATTATTAGTGTGTGAAAACACATTCAGGGAGACTTCTCATTTGTTTCATCTGATGTGAACATTCCCGTGAGTTGTACTGCAGGTAGAAAACCACTGGTGTAAATCTTGTTGTAGAAAAGTCTTTGTGATAAAGGTTGAAGTTCAACCCGTGTTCAAACTCGGAGAGTTTGGCTGTAACGAGGTGGAGTGCTTCACAGATTCCGGCCGACATCTTTGCAAATGTGATTTATGCTTACGGCACACCGAGGAGCTCAAATCTTTAATTACCGTGCAAATTACTGGCCACTGTAATTCATCAGTACACAACCACCAGAACCTCATTTCCACACTAATTTAATGAATAATTGCCTTCTTGGAAAACCTGCCTCTTCTAGTATAATGGCAAAGGCCTCGGAGGATACGGCCACTAATGTGGAGCTGGCTTCATGTGTTCAACCACAGCTCCTGTTACTCCTGCTACCTGTTTTTAATGAAACTCATGACGCTGTTGTGGGGATGGACCAGTGTTAATTGCATTGACGTTCACATCTTCATGCTGCAGGGAATTCAGCTATTGTAAAACAGGTTGTTGGAGATCTCTGGTGCTTTTATTTTCCGATTCACACTGTAGAGGATGAATGAGGCTCATTGACTGTCTGCCTTAATTTGTTCCCTGCTTGAGAAAGGCCTCTGACCACAAACTCCCATCAGTATTTGAAAAAATAAAGTCTAGCACATTCATTATAAGGCTGAATTCTATTTTGTGCATCAGTCAAAACTGGTACAAGATGCTGCCCCACAGCCAAAAAACAAAAAGCATTTAAGGGTGCAAATCTTAGATGTTCACAAAGATCCTCATATTAACTCAGCTTAATATAAAATAATCCTTTGTAGGATACTTTGAATTGGGAGGTGGTGGTCCTGTCCCAAATTTCATCTCATGAAACTTATACTAAAATAATTTTTGCAATTCCTTAAAGTTAAGCTTTCTTTGCAAATCAAGAATTTTAAAGGTAAAAACGTTCATGCATTTTCATGTCACTACAGAAACAGTGTAAGTCTACAGGCTGAGACTGACTTTGTTCATTAAAGCTGTTTGAGACACTCCTTCACTTTTTATCAGGAAGTCTCATGGCTGCATGTGAGCAGATGGCTCCCATTAAAAAAAATATGTATTTATTTTTTTAATTTTTATGTGTTTACACATGTTGAGAACTGTGCTAGTAAACCATGTGCTAACTGGCATCTATTGTCACTACCAGAAGATGATGATGGTGATGTTTCAGCAGTAACAAAAGGGAACAATGTACCTTTTATTAAGCAACAATGTCCCACTGAGGTTGAAAATCTCTTTTACAAGACAGACCTGGACAAGGTGGCAGCCAATCACAACATATTAACGTTAATCCTTGATTTGTCAGAAATAAACACAATTTTTGCCAAGTTATGCTAATTAGAAGTATTTTAGTAAACTCATTGTCATTAAAAATTCTGTAATGTGACGAATATCAGCTGAAACATACTTTTAAAACTGTCACAACTACAACAGTCACTATCAAAACATGAGATGATGTGTCAAAAATAAAATACATGAAATTATCAACTAAGATGTTTTTATAGTGTTTGGTTCGGCGTATCTAAACTAATACATCTTTTTTTGCTTTTATCGGAATTATCCATTTTATGCCTTTTACAAAGACAAATTGGACTCAATGGACTCAACACAATGTATCTATCTTTAAAAAAATGTTAAAAAGTTTTTTATTAATTAACCCGTGAAAACATTTAAAATATTTCAATGTAAATGTGAAAATCTTAATAGGTCAATATAGGCCTACTTGTTATGATATTATTGTGTCAGAGTGGTGACAAGAGAAAAAATATTCTGAAACTGAATAAGAAAATGAGAATTAACTGTATAATTACTAGAAATGTGTAGCTTGGATGTTATACAATTTATATACATGCAAAGTTCTGGGGAAAAGACTTATTATATTACATTATATTATTATATATTATATTTTAACATGTTTACCACTCTGATTTTGAACCAGTTCTGTAGAATGGCTCTTCTACAACCAGTCTGTCACATATCGTAGTAGATCTTTTCAGAGCTGCCAAAAATCTGTGTTTTCTTCCTCTAAAACTGTTTTTTTTAATCATAATGCCTGAATCTCTGTGTAAATATTTCTCTTTGATGGTGAAAGGCATGTTTTTTTACAGTCAGAAAACTGAGATCTTAATCTTTCTGTGCAGGTCTGTTCTGTTAAAGTGAAAGTGCGATTACTGATTACAAGCTCACAATCTATTCCTTTACCCACAGAGAGAGCCCAAAACATAAATCCAATCCCTTCTCTATTGATTCAGCCCTTCATGTTAACTGTACTCCCTTCAGCAGAAAGAGAGGAATCCAAAGGAAAGCTGGTACAAACGCGCTGACCTTCACTGGCTCCAAAAACTCAAGATCCTGGAACCGCGGACTCGTATCCAATCAATTACTCGGTGGCTTAATTGATTTGCAAAGGTAATCACTGGGCACACATCCACCGGGGCAAAGTATTTGATGTTTTAATAAATGGTTTAACAGCAGAACTGGATGACTGGATCGATTCAGCCTCTGCAACCTTGATTATAGCACGAGTTGGGAGAAAAACAGCAGTGTGGCTGCGGGACGAGCCAAACGATGCGATTGGTTGGGCTTACCTTTATTATTTACACGGCAGTGTTGCACAGCGGCGTGGTAAAGATCAAAGCCGACCACATTACTCAATTTCCTCTTACAGGAAGGAAACTGAGACTAGAAGCTTACTGGAGATCTTATAACACTGCAGAAAATACAGTAAAATGTAAAAATAAATATGAATCCAAATCAGTCACAAAAGAGTCACCTACAATTGACATTTACCATGATGAATAGACAACACACAACACTTTCTGACACTAGAAAAGCTGAGTCACTGCACTAATCAGTGCTTTTCAAACTTTAGTAACATAGATACCAGTTTCACTTCTGTTAAACCTCCAAAATCCTGCTGAAATCAACTTGAACACTGTGACATGAATTTACAGTATTATTATAATTTGACATATAGCAACTAGATTAATTTAATATTGGGAGGAGAGTCACTGGAATGTGATGGCTCGATTAAACTAATAAACCAGCCAACCAAACTAGTCACTTCAATTCAAAATTTAGCCCACGAAATATCAGATACTGATGTTTGGCATCAGGAAAGAAAATGAGCACTGGCCATGACAAATGCTCATTTGGGGCTTTGCTATTTCCACTTTTTGCGGCTTCATAATAAAATCCTTTAAATAACAAAATAACAAGGCACTTAAATTATGAAGAAATTATAGGAAATTTAGGGTTTATTCATCATTTTACAGCCACTCAGCTCAAGCTGAGGTCGTCCTCAGTTAAAAGACATCTATTAAGCCATGCTGTGTTGACGTCCCGAGCCAAACCAAATCAACATATGTGTATGTAAACTGGATATCCTTTACCAGGATTGTATCTGAATAAGGAATTTCCAAATCAACACTTAGCAGCAAGTCTGGGTTGAATATTTCAACAACTATTGCATTTTATTCTGTCACATGCTGGTGGTTCCTTTTCTTATCTATCAATACTTCCCACTATGGAAGTTCAACCACACCTGCAAAGCGAGCCAGCCCACACTTAGCTGGTGTTGTTAAAAAATATTGATTTATTGATTCAGTTCTGAATATCTGAAATGCTTTCAATACTCATTTTCCACAGTACTGATACACTGATACCAGATGTTTTCTCATCCTCTCTTCTCTCTGACAGACCGTTAACACACACACACGGCCGCACTGCCCACACAGCCTGCCTCTTTTGATGATAGTCAGAAGTGAATTAACAAAGAAGCCAGTGTGCTTAACACACAGTAATATTAACCTTTCTATTTTTCAAAGCCAAAGTAATTAGATAATATACTTACTTTTAAAAGCAAGAATTAAGGAGAAGATTTTTTTTCTCATCATGTTATAGTATCATTATAGTTATCTTTAAATATACATTTTACTTGTAAATGTTATGCCCTCAATGTTGCTTCAACTTTTTACTGTGGAATCAAAAGTTCCAATATTTTAAGGTATTATATCAATGTTAGAAATGACAAGATATAGTATATTTCAGTGCCTTTTTCACATAATCTGTGATGTGAAGATATCAGATTACACAGTCAAAGATATGAAAAGTGTGCATTCTGGCCATAATTCATTTAAGTATGCTGGTAAAATATCTACCACACTGAACAGCTGTAGAAGAAGCAGTGGCAGCATTTGGTTCAAACATAGTGTGAACCAAATGCTGCTAGTTAACATAGCAGAACATAATTCAGTTTAGAAAGCTGTAAAGGTTTATATCCTGCCCTGCCCTGCTGTTATCTTGGGGTTTGATCAGTAATACAATGACAGTTTTAAAAAAGTTGGGTGATTGAACTGTCAACATGTTGGACTCAGGGGCTTGTTGTTTGTGAAGCAGCTCTACTGTGTGTACAACACTCACTTTCTGTCTAAGAGGGAAAAAGACAAAGCTCACCTTCACCACTGATTGATGATGAGTGGTTCCAGGATCACTTTGATTCATAAAACTGTATTTTCACAAGAAAACATTTGCTGTTGGGTAACTTTAATTTAGGATGGACCAAAGTCTCATGTGTAGTCTGTCATGTTTGTATATAGCCTAATGTGACAGTGATCATCTTAAAAGGTTGTTATATTGTGTAGTCTGATCCCAACATAGAAACATAGAACCTCAGTGGAAGATGATTAATTGCAAATAAGGTGAATGCAGGTGCATCCTTTGAATTGACTCCATTTCTGTGATGATAATTTTTGCAAAATTTCAAAGGAGTGTTGTCCTGACTGCTGTTCGGTGAAATAAACATTTGATGACTAAGAGTTTCTAAGGAGACTGTAATGCTTCAATAAATTTTGCATTCCCATGGGATACTTCTGCAGAACCCCTCACATGGTTTCCAGTCTCTTAAACACATATTAGATTAAGTGTGATCAAAGTGCAAAACAAGCAACACAAAGGCCTCACTGTACCTGTCAAATGAAATGCAAGCGTGATATTTTGTTGTTTATTTAAAAGGGGCAGTGAACATTAATTAAATCTGACAACAAAACAACATGACCATGGTTAGCTAAACTATTATATTATAGCTAGTCCAACAAAAAAGCTTTTAGAAAGAAATTCATAATTCATGAGTGTAGTGTTTAGAGCTCAGACCTCAAGAAATTCACATGATTTGCCTCTGGACACACACACACACACACACACACACACACACACACACACACACACACACACACAAATAGAAGATATTCATAAGCTTGATTAATGATTATTATATTCTAAAGAAAAAAGCATATATGGGCATAAGCCTACAAATTGCACAAAGGCTGACACAACCCTATATTAGGTTTGTCAGTTTACAAGTCAAAAACAGCCACTTCTTATAACTATTATTATGGGCTCAGTCACCACAGGTGTCAACTGACTAATGCTGATGGTGACTGGTCACTGAAAATCACTACAATATCTAGCTGTCTGTATTAAAAAGTAACACTTTTTGGTGCTAAATTACCTAAAAGGGGACTCTTGGCCAACACCAAGGAACATCCATTTTTCTATTTATCTTCACTGGATATTTCTATATTTAGCTCACAGAATTATTTCCCAGTGGTGGATGATTGTTAAAACAAACATTTTTAACAAACCTTACCCTGACCTTAAAATAACGTCCTTTAAGTTTAACCTTGACAGACTTTAGAGTCAGCTTCATACTGTGGGTCTAGTTTAACAGTCTAATGGGAAACTCTAACAAGAGTTTGTTCCCACTTTGGTATGAGACTTTGTTCAAATTAGTTTAACTTGAATGTCTTCTTGGATCTTTTTCAGATCAGTGGAATAAAAAATGTGATAATTTAAATGAGAACAAATACTCTGAAGTTAAACTTAACACCTGCATGGCTCATCAGAGGATCTTCCGGCCTCTTTGTACACAGCTCCCCACCTTCACAGTCTGCCACAGTGCTGAGGAAATGGTGCCTCTGGGAGACATTTCTGAAGTTTAACATTTCCATGGGTTTACTAGTTGAAAGGCCGCCCACCAAACCCTTTTAATTGCCTTTGGATGCAATTAGGGCAGGTTGACGGTCACTGTGTTTCAGTGCTGCGTCTACATCGCTCTCTGCGGGATCAAACCGTCTTTAATGAACCTCAGTCTGGTCAGTCCACCACGGCCCTCCAACACAAGAAACACAAGGAAGTGACAAATTAGGACTTCCTGTTTTCAGATGTTTTTTACTAATGCCATGTTTCCATGCAAAGGACCCTTTTAGTCCCACAAACAAAAGCAAAGGTTGTTGTTACACATCATTTTTGCTATAACTATACAACAATGATGTAGCCATATAAAGACATCATTATTTGTGCACTCTACCAATTTAATCAAAGGTCCAGGCCACTGTGAACTCATGCCCACCCCCTTCTCATAAAAGCAATATCCCAGAAACACTTGTGAGGAGTTTCTTCAAACGTGGTATAAGGATGAAATTATTAGATTTTGATTTTCAGAAGTCAAGGTCATGGCGACAACCACTGACAGTTGACTTTCTGCTCTTCTTAATTGATCAACAACTGCCTTAGTTGAAACCTAGTTTCAGTTAGGAACAACACATATGGGGGTTATGTTAAGGAAGGGGGTACTGTGCAAATCTCTGGACTATGCCGGCTGTGTCCAGCAGTTGCGATGGCACTGCAGTAGGTGCAGGTCCCTGTTGCCTAGCAGGGATCTGCACTTTACTCAGTGCACTTCTCTAGTTAAAGCAGCTTTACAGGTCAAACAACTATGTGTAATGTAAAACAGGTGCTTACAGACCATTTTACTTAATTTCAGGTTATGGTTCAGTCACATTGTTTCCATTTACAGCAGGAAGCCGTTTTCAGCCAAAAAGCTATGACAAGCAAAGTGCACGCTAGCTGCTCAGCACCAAATGCCAGACAAACAAAGTTAGAGACTAAATGGACTAAATGGTAAACACTGTGCAGTGTTTCCCCTAACTTTTTTGCTTTGTGAGGAGGGGGTGCCTGGACTGTCGTCCGTCATTGGGGTCCTTGCATGACTACAGAGCATTTGGACCTGAATAAACAGTTAACACTGATTTGTGTTCAATTTTTTTTTTTAGCAATGGAACACTGTTTTTGTTCATTTATCCATGCTGGATCAAAGCCAGGCTGACGGTGGTGACCTGTCTGCAGCTTTTTACTGCGTGCTGAACATTTGTGAAATGTGCCCATCAATCATATGAGGAACTTTCATACACTATCATTATACCCAGTTACATACGCATGTGTTAAATAAGAGAGAGAAATAAAGACAAATAAATGCATTTGGTTTGAATTAACAGGCTAACTCATTGCTTTTATTTCCTCTCATGAAGAAAACAAATTTGAGGTTCAAAAATTGTTCACCGTGAGCTGTGGCACTGATTTGTCATTATTGGGGTGCTCAGAAATAAAACAGTTTTAATTAAAATATTGAAAAATATTCACTTTCACTTTGAGGTTGTCATTGATATGCAAAAATGATCAATAAAGTTTAACAAAAAAATGTCAGGTTGCTATGTCACCAAAGGAATGTCTTTGATGACATCACACATTCCTTTTGATGACATCACAATTCACATAATCACTAAGCATACATCAGCTCTTCAAACTGATTATAGCCTCAGCAAGTGGACACACACCTTTGGATAATCACCTTTGGACACACACCTTTGGATAATCACCTTTGGATACTCACTTTTGGATAATCACCTTTGGATAATCACCTTTGGATAATCACTTTTGGATAATCACCTTTGGATAATCACTGCTGGATAATCACCTTTGGATAATCACTTTTGGATAAGAGCTTAAAAGACAGAAAAAAACAGATAATAAAACATCTGTCTAAATGGCATTGCAGGGTGCAAATATTATGCCTATAGGCATTACACTTGGACGTCGTTTTGAAGTGGAGGCTTACCTCGGACAGGGCGGCTTTGGTTTTGTATCCCAATGTCGCGACACTCAAACAGGCGAGAGGGTGGCCATCAAGGTTAACAAAAGTGCCCCCAATGTTGTTCGTACTGCCAGAAAAGAAATTGCCATGCTAAGGCGGCTACGCTGTTTGGATCCCGACACTTGTAATATTATCAAGTGGAATGGATTTTTCTTTGACAAGGAGCAAATATGTCTCAACTTTGAACTCCTTGATGAAAGTCTGCGTGATTACTCACACGAACGTAATTACAGGGGACTTCCTATGACAGAGCTGAAACCAATTGTTCATCAGCTGACAACAGCCTTTTACCACCTGCACTCAATGGGAATTGCTCATGCGGACCTCAAACCAGACAATATTATGATTGTGGACCGTCAACAGCATCCATTGAGGGTTAAGCTGATTGACTTTGGCCTGGCGCTGCCATCATCAGAGTTCAAGCCTGGTCTCAATATGGGGACCACCTGGTACAAGGCGCCAGAATTAATGCTACATGCTCCTTTTTGGGAGGCTATAGACATATGGTCTCTGGGCGTAACAATTGCAGAACTGGCAACAGGAAGACCCCTCTACCCTGGGTACAAAGACTATGATGTTCTAAACTTCATAATAAAGACTCAAGGCCAGCCAGAGGATGAGGTGCTGGACCTGGGAAGACAAACTCCCTTGTATTTCAAATCAGAAAAAAACAGCCAGCGGCGCTGGAGATTCAAGACACGAGAGGAGTTTGCAGAGGACACAGGCTACTATGGCATGGAATCGGGGGACATTCTTAGCTGTCTTGATGAACTTAAGCAGCACATGGTGTGGGACACAGAGAGCCAGAGTGATCAACATCTGTTGGTGGACTTAATTAAAAGGATGCTGACTCTGAACCCTGATGATCGAATCACACCCCTGGAGGTTTTGCAGCATCCTTTCTTTGCTGAAAGTGTCCCACAGAGCTCTCATACTGCCGACTTGGACAATAATGAAGATGTTGAAGAAGTTCAAGACAGTGAAGAGGAAACACCTGAACCCAGTCAGCAGGGCTCTGGGTATCTGAGCACAGGATCAGAAAACCACAGTGATCAGGAAATGTCTAACCTCAGTCAATGGTCTTCATCTGATCAGATATTAAGACTGCGTGTTCACTGCAGGGTTGAAAGCTCCCCTGCTGACACCCTAAGTGAACTCAATCAACAGTGTTCTGACCATGAGACTGCAGGACACAACAAAGGCATAGAGACACCAGACCCCCAAGAAGGAACATCGGAACACAGTGGCCAGTCTTCATCGGATGAGGCAGTAGAAGCGGAGAATTTTCAATGCAGGGTTGAGCACCCCCCTTCCAACACCTGCAAAGAGCTAGCAGAAGAAGAGACACCAGAACACAGTCAACAGTGTTCTGGCTATCATATGGCAGGCCACGCTAGCAGACAATGCAGCGTTGACAGCCCCCCTCCTGACAACTGCACTGAGATACAGGACACTGACCAAACACCAGAATCCAGTCAGTGTTCTGGCTATCATGTGGCAGGACCAGCCAACAGACACTGCAGCATCGATGGCCCCCCTCCTGACATCTGCACTGAGATACAGGACACTGGGCAAACACCAGAACTCAGTCAACAATATTCTGGCTATCATGCGGCAGGACCAGCCAACAGACACTGCAGCATCAGGGGCTCGCATCCAGACACCTGCACTGAGATACAGGACACTGGGCAAACACCAAAACTCAGTCAACAATATTCTGGCTATCATACGGCAGGACCAGCCAACAGACACTGCAACTTCGATGGCCCCCCTCCTGACACCTGCATGGAGATACAGGACACTGGGCAAACACCAGAACTCAGTCAACAATATTCTGGCTATCATGCGGCAGGACCAGCCAATAGACACTGCAACTTCGACAGCCCCCCTCCTGATGTCTGCATTGAAATACCAGACTCTGAAGAAGCATCGGAACCAGCCACAAACCACCAATCCCCAAAGTCAACCTCCACCCCCCATCCCCCCTTAATCCAACAACTCACAACTTTCAGAGCCACCACCACTCCAGTGCTTACTCATGGTGGGAAGTGACTTGACCAGCACCGTCACCTTACAGCAAGTCTCTTTAACGTCTCTTTAACGTGTTGCCGTGGGTTTTTCTCCGGGTGCTCCGGTTTTCTCCCATAACAAAAAAAAATGCAACTGCGGCAATTAAATGACCATCTACCACTTTTTCACTGGCCCCTTAGAAATGAATGAAATCCCTTCACATGGCAGACATCAACCCCTTTTTCACTGTGCCACCCTTCTTCACATGAGCCATGATTAAATGACCATCTATGCCAATCCCCCCCCCCCCCCCCCCTCCCCCAACTTCTTTTAACATCTTGATACACACCGCATTCATCTGACGTGGTTTTCTCCGGGTGCTCCGGTTTCTCCCACAACAAAAAATTAAATAAATGGCTTTCTTTACAACATGCTGAATGGTTATTATGCCAGAGAGTAAAAAATGACATATCAATACTCTGGATGCTCTGGAAGATACACAATATAGAATATAACATGAACACACATTTTTTGAAATGGTCTCTCCAAAGTGGTCACCACTTGTGACAAATATGTAATGGAAGAAGGATAGTTTACAGTTTAACAATAAACTTTGGTTGGTGAGTGGGTCAGATATCTACTTGCCAAAGCAAATTTTTGCTTGCCCCTGTACAAAATGTTAGGCCTCTATTTCTTAGCAGATATAAAATAACAACAAAGACTGAAATTAATTATCACATTTAATCTAGGGCTGCAATAAAATATATCAGAAAATAGTGAAAAAGGTCAATCCAGTTTCTCAAAGTCATAAATATTCAATTTAATATGATATTAAACAAAGAGAAGCAGGGAATCCCCATATTTGAGAGGCTGAAAACAGCATTTCCTGTCATTTTTACACAAAAAAATACTCAAACCATTAATTAACTCCTCAATCAAAATAGCTGAATCTTTTTCACCACTTGTCCAGTCGGCCAAGTCAGTTGGTAGATTTAGTAGCCACACACGACATTTTACTTGCCATGGGCAAGTGGGCAATCCTTATTGTTGAGCCCTGATATATTAAACCTGAATTAAGAAAAAGGATAAAATATACATAAAAAGCTGCATATAAAGCTAAAACATAAAATCAATCTGCATAGGTTAGGGAAAAAAGTTTTCACATAGGTGTATAGCACATATTCTGATATCAATAAAGCTATGATAGGCCAATACCAGGCTGATAATATCTGTTGACCAATATATTGGTCGTGTTCTAGTACTTATCCTGTTTCATAGTCCACCATAGTTCACCATAATAAGGACATTTTCCAGATTGCTAACAAGTTGTGATTACATAATTTTTAAGAGATAAATCTGAGGTTCAGGTAAGGCAAAGAATGGAAGCCACCTTAATTATTTATTGTTCGTTAATTTAAGGTAAACAGTAAAAAAATCCATCCGTGTTCAGTAGTATTGTACAGAAGAAAAAACAGTTGGTAATGATACCTTGCCATCTTAAACACTGAACATTAAATTTCACTTGCAAAGGTCACAGACTCATATGTACAAAATGATTTATAGGAATAATCAAATCGACTGTGAGCAAACAAGTAATAAGGCAAGTCAGTGCTAAATCAGGACCAGCATAAGAACAAATAAACAAAAGAAAGTTGAACTGTAAGGGAGCTAATGAGAGCTGACTGAAGGTAAAAAAGTCATTTCTAAAAGGAGAAAGTGATGTATTGTTGCGTGGTTGTGCCGCCTGCTGCGCCCATGGCTGCGGCGGGCCCTCAGAGAGCCACAGTCCACCCTCACCTGATTATTTTTCACCTTGTTTACGGCTGCACTCCTTCATGGCACTGCCTCCATCTCCCTCCCTGCATGGACCTGTCTCATTACGTCCATCTCAACGAGTCACTCAGCCGAGAGAGAAGGAGGGAGGGAGGGAGGGAGGAGGAGAAAGGAGGGGGAGGTGAGTAGGGGACAGGTAATACAAGGACAGGTGAGGAAAGACGATTAGAAAGAAATGAATATAGTCGAGGAACATTGTCTAAATCCGTCCTGACAAGAGACGAGAAAGTGTTTAGTGTGGAAATCACTCTGAGCGTGTAAATTCATCTGAAGCAGGACGGGCAGCGAAGGACAAAGTGGCACCTTACATAATGCAGGTCCCTGCCTTATATCAGGAATTACGTCTTGGAGAGGAGTAAACAGTTGTTGTTACAGCGCACGTCCACAGGCAGAGAGTCCTGCAGCACACTCTGCATCTCATTAGACTTTCCTCATACGCTGTCAGTCACAGCCAAGGTATGAGCTGACATGTAATATTGGGAAAATGAATGCATGTCAAATTTATTTTCCTGTGAAATTTTCATGTTTTGGAGAGGTTGCCTGCCTAGACTCTCAAGCAGGATCACACCGGATAGTGCTGGCAAGTAAACAACTTTTTTTTTCCTACCGATACTTTCTGGCTTCGCATCCAAAAGGCCCTCTCAAGGGTCAAGGTTCATTTATTTATCATTCTACAACACAGGGTTGTACAACAAAATGCAAGCTGTGGTCCCTTTATGCTACACACAACGCGAAAAGTTATTATTTATGCTGGAGTGTTGCAGGATGAATTTAGCAGCCTCACAGCCTGAGGAAAGAAGCTGCTCTGTTGTCTGATGGTACGGCAGCAGATAATATATATCATATTAAGGTAGAAAAATGTCTGTCATTTTATATTACACTCTAAAATTATATGTTTGCTTTGTTGTGTCACCTGAGCACTAATTATATTCAAGAGAAGGCAGACATCTCTATGGCTAATATAATAATGATAATTTTCATGTGTACTTGAAACAAAAAATATTTGATGAATCTGTTTGAAAAAAAGATATGTAATGCTATGATTTAAGTGCACGTATAAATTAGATGACACTAAGGTCAATTTAATAAAAAATGTTGAAATACAGTAAAGCTTGTCTAAGCTCATTATTGTTTCATAAGAATAATTTATATGCACTACAATACAGCATAACACTGAATAGGCAAAGCGTGATAAATGTGTCCTTTTTCAATAGTAAGGCAAAAGCGTTTGTAGAAATTAAAAGAAATTCAATAGTGATGAGTAGTGACACAACACTACACAGACAGACAGAAGTAATAATCCAATAGGGGTGAAGACACTGCAGTAAATGTGTAGGCACTTTGTAATAATTAAATAATAAATGTGAAGGAATGATTAGTTTTTTTGTAGTCATTTACCAAAAGTTAATAGTGTGACAGAACTAATGAAGTATTAATCATGCAGTGACTTAAATAGTCATTATGTAGTAGGTTTAAGTCTCAGATCTCTACTCATTGCTACTGAAATTTCTACATAAATCACTACTAGCTAGATTTGATTTTGGGTGAACTATCTCTTTAAGATCTCATATCATCTTCTTAGCATACAAAAACATACTGCAAAGCTGCATGCTAAAAAGACTTAGCTTCACAGATTTAAAAGTTCTGTTCACAGCATCAATGCATGTATCAAATACATGACTTACACAGTCCTTTCAAAGCTAATAATTCATTATACAGCACTTAAAACATTTACAAACAAATCAAGGATAACAAAATCTCCCAAGATACTAGCAGACCTATTTTGCACAGGTTTATTCACAACTCACACAAACCTACAGGTGACTGAAAGAGGTTAATTATTCAAAGCCCTGCAGGCTCCATCTCTGCTACTGTGGACAGCAGCTTTACTGCCCAAACAAACTAGTTACACAACACGATGTCTATACATAACCGACCGGACAGCAAGCAGTTTGATACTCTGAGACACCAGCTTGCAAAGAGACAGACAGGCATAAACAGACATCTAACCAACAGGAACCAGAAAAAAGAGTGACAGGAAGACAGAGGGCTTATCTAACTTACTTGATTTGACGTTCAAGACCATTCTTCTTTCTTTCGCGAAGGTGAAGAGGTCCATATCCATCTCATATAATGTCCCGCTGCTCTTGTTGTGATGGTAATTCAGCTTGCTGGCAGGTAGCTAACAAGCTTGACGCTGTGGCGGATAATAGCAATACTGCAGAACGAGATCTCCACTTAAACTTTGTTGCAACTTTCTGCTGTATGTTGTGAGGCCACATTAAAGCTAATTTGGGTTACAATATAGCGCAAAATTTCTTTCCATTCAAATTTTTTTCCCCCGTCCATTCAGTTTCTCACAGGCACGACAACAGTGACCATTTCCGTCTGACTTTTTAATCAGCTTCACCTGCGGCCTTCTTGATTGAGTGGAATCTCAGACTGCAATACCACGTTTGACCACAAAGCCATTATAAACCAGAGGGGCGCTGTTTCACTCACTTGAGATTGAAATAAAATGGATATTGACGGAAATCTTTGTTTTTTAAATTAAATGTACAGTAATAGACAATAAGAACACAGACTGTGTCTTAATATGTCTCAATATTTAAAGTCAACTAATTCACAATCATTTGATCATGGTATATATGCTGATAACATTACAGGTGCAGACTACACTTTGATTTTAGAGCTATATTCTATATTCTTATCTATAGAAGCCCATTTCTGCCAATATCATGAAAAAACCACAAGAGAAACCTTCTTGAAATAATCTAAAAATCAAATATATCAGATATTTTAGTTGACAAGTATTATCAGCCCAATATTGGACACAAAACACAGGCATATCTGATGAAAAGTTCTGAAAAGTTGTTTTTTTGTCTGTTTGTTTGTTTGTTTTATATATAGAACATAATGGAGATTGTTTTTTATTTGTTAGCTTTATAGGCAGCATTCTGTGTGTAGTAAATATTTATCATAATATTTATTTTTCTTTATTAAACACCACTGAAATTTTACTGCTTCACTGAAATCATTTTGGACAATAAAGTTTATTGTTACACTTTAAAATATCCCTTTTCACCCACTTTTGAAAAAAAGTGTCTATGCACATATTTTATATTCTGTGTATTTAATTCTCAAGAATATGTGCTGATATATCAATAGTGGATTTTTCACTCCCTAATAAATATGTGTGTTGGCATTGCTCCCCAAAATCCAGCATTGGTTGGCCCCTACTTAATGACTTGATATCTAAGTCATTATTTTTACAATATTTCTCATTATTTTGATATTCTAAGTCATTATTCTGAGAAAGTTCCTTATTATTTTAAGATACCAAGTCTTTATTTCTAGATGCTAAGTAATTAGTTTGAAATATATTGACATTATTTTGATATACTAACTTGTTATTTTAAGTTTCTAAGTCAATATTGGTGGAAATGGGCTTCCACACCTAACTGACCTGTGTTTTTGCAGACTTGTTTTAGTTAAAGTCTGACAAGGATTACATCATACAGTGCAATGCATGGTCACTGTTCCCTGCTCTCTTCTTTAACAATGCCCCTTTCCGCACACACAACTTCCTCTTCTGCACTGCAGCAGACATTTGTATGAGCACATAAGACACCAGAAAATAAAAGACCTCTCAGCCTTTTGAAGTTGCTATTACCAAATTAAAAGTAGCACCGTTGCTTCTGATCAAAGCAGTGAAGTTGTTTAATAAAATATAACTGACAGAAATGAAGGCCAAAACAAAACTTTCCTTTAATTCCACCTTGATAAAGTATAATCATTTAATTTATAACAATAAGGCATTAATAATAACAACATCTGAGCCATTTCTTTCAGTCTAAATTCTCTGCATTTGGTGCTAACAACTTAGCATTTTCAAGTATCATGATACCATAATTTATAAACAAAATAAAATATGATATATTAAAAAAAAAATCATCCAAGTTTGACCTGGAGCCCATGAAATCATATGGCTCAATAAGCAAATGAGTTTCACAGCTCAGACTAGGTTCAGGTGCACCCAGTTTGAGTCTAGGGACCATAAAGGTGTAAAATGCAAATGTCTAAGTTGTGTAAGTGTTCCCTCGCAGTCAGGAGGCAAGGTTGACTTTACACCAGTGTCTCTATTTTCCACAGGCACTGGGACATTTGGAACATTTTCTCAATATGTGGGACTATGTGGACAAGTGGCACAAAATACCAGTGGCTTTGTTTTAAGCTTTGAATGGATGTACAAACCCCAATTTCAAAAAAGCTGCGACTGTTGCACTGTGTGAACTGTAAATAAAGACAGAATGCAATGATTTGCTAAGCCTTTTTGGCCTATATTTAATTGAATACAGTACAAAAACAATATATTTAATATCCAAACTGATTAACTTTACTTTCTTTGTAAATATACACACATTTTGAATTTGATGCTTGCAGAATACTCCAAAAAAGTTGTGACCGAGGCATGTTTACCACTGTGTTCAATCACTTTTTCTTTTAACAACACTCACTAAGTGTTTGGGAACTGAGGACTCTAACTGTTCAAGTTTTGAAAGTGTAAACTATATAAATAAAAATGTCTGAATGGCTACATCCTACAACCTGCATGTACCCTTCAGCATCCTTATCAAATTCAAAATGAGTGTATACATATACACAATCAAAAAAACAATCAAGTTTGAACATTAAATATCTTGTCTTTGTACTGCAATCAATTGAAAGTGTTTGGAAAGAATTACATTCAGTATTTATTTACATTTTACACAACATTCCAGTTTTTTTTTTAGTTTTAACAGTGAAATGGTTTATTTTTTATAAAAGTAATGAAACTGTTACAACTTAATCATGTCATTGGATACAGAAGCATGTTAAAACGTCCAAACTGACAACCCGTCCTCCACACAGCATGTCTTGCCAGCTTCGTGTTGACATCGCACTGGATGGCGCAGCGCATGTCCTGCTGTCGCCGATCCCGGGGATCATCGATCTGTCCCTCCAGCCCTTCAGAGGCCTCCATTCACCGCCGCCACGGCTGCGATTAGCTTGTCACTCTCCACATTTCTGGAGCAGAACTAATCAGGCTGGAGAAGAGACTTGTCCCACTGCTATCCATGCGTGACTTGTCTTACCAATGTATGCACGAGGCGAACAGAAGCACAGCAGAATTGGATTTTATTTCCAGAACCTCTCCCATGTGCTGATGGGAAGCCGATCTGTCGCACCGTTAGAATTCATCTGTCTTCTGTGTAATTGATCAGCAAGAGTGATTGAGTGTATCAAGAGGTAATTATATAGTAATTAACAGGTTTAGACTGATATATTAGTCTATTAGATACTGACTGTCAGCCAGCATGTTGTCTTATGTGATGGAAAAACAGTCTGGATTTTCCTTTGATTTTCTGTGAATGAAGTAAAGTATAAAAATAGTGAATAAAAAATAAAAATATTCATGGTGTTCCCACTTCTGTTCCTTTTTGGTCAAAATTGCAATTATACCAGGAATGATTAAAAAAAAGTGTAACTTATTTTTGTGCTGTGACAACACCTCCTACATCAGTGTCCTCCAGGTAGTGTGAAATTGTGGTACCAGCGAACAATGTCTGTACTGGTAATTGGATTGGTGCAATCTCTGTGTGCACCAAAATAGTTTATTATTCCGTCTCAATTCTAACAGCCGCACAAGGTTAACTGGCTGGGGGCCAACCCAGTTAGTCGTTGCTTAGTACCCTCTGTGTTTTCAGCTCTCTCTACATGACTCTGTGATTTCGTACACATTAGTTATTCCATGTCATGATTTCAGAGTGCTGAGGTCACCTGTTGCTGGTCGACTTAGTTAGAGCCCCTTGTTTATTTAATGTATAACAAATGCTAGGTTTGGAAGAACTGCTCATCACATCACAATTGTTGAAAAACTATAAATAAAGTATACTGTGTTCACAAAATGTCAGCAGAGTGAACAGAAGAGGCAAAACCTCCAACTTGGGAGTGTTCATGCATTATACAGTGTCATTAATATTAGCACACCAGTTCCTTCTTCCTGTAGATGCCTGAAAAAAAGGTCTGTGGTTCACACAAGCTTAAGAGGTTTTTGTATTTTGTTCTAGAACTTAAAATATGTCAGTAAATATCCCACTCATGAATTTTGAGTTTTGAAGTAACATCGAGTGGAAATCAGTCCTAGCATTAGCAAGATAAAATAGATATAGATAAACCAGAACAACTAGCAAGTAATGAGCGTCTAAAAAATATTTGATTTCACATGAATTGAAAATGAATCACCTCCGCACTATGCATCTGATAGAGAGAGGAGAGGAACATACATTTGTATAAAAACATTGATTTCTACTCAAAGTGATGGCATTTTAATCATTATATGCACATAAACACCAAAGGACCTGATCTGAACCCAACATAAAGAATGATATGTCTATGTAGAGGTATTCAGTTGAAAACAAATGGGGTAACACTGCTTGTTTATTTATTTATTTATTTTTACCCATGATTCAATGCATCACATTGGCACAGGAAGCATGTGGGAGCAACGGGGGGACACAGCAATGCTCTGCACGGACAAATTAAAAATTCAGCTCCGGGATAAAAGTTTCTCACTTACATGCTTGGCCCCAAAAGCTCTTCATTCTGGGCAAACATTTTTCTTTGGAAATTAATTCAGTGCCGCATATGTGGCCACATAAAATATTAACAGTATTTTAATATTTTAGTGCAAATAATGAGAGCTCTTGACCTCTGTATTTAAATTTAATCATTACATGCAGAATTTATTAGCTGCATTTTCCCCTTGTCTGTCGAGGAAATTTTCCCGGTAATTTTCCCACAAAGCGCAGAGTGATGAAGAGCCTTTCTGCCCATTACAGATGGACACAATAGAAGAATCATCAGCTCAAAGTGGCCATTTTCTGAGGGGAAAAATTCCACCAAATGAAGCCTCTGATTCCGATCACTTGACTAAGTATCAAGGCAAATATTTTGTCTTTGGACTCTTTAGTTATAACCGTGGAAACAGTGCGGATGTGATAAAGGTAAAAGGGGCCAAGCATGAAGCGTGTGACAGCCCCATCACAGAGCTGAAGGTCAGGCCTAATTGCTGCGTCCCGTTCCCATTTGTCTAAACCGGGGCGTTTGCGTTCGGGAAATCAGCTGCAGGTGAAAAGGCATTTGGGTGCCTGTCATCCTCAGTCACCTTCATCCCGGCCGATATCAGCGCAGAGCCGTGACAGGAGGCCACAGGTAGAGCTGCAGCGCTTATCATCAGCCAAAGACACAGCTCACCTCCAATAAAAATTCATTCTATATATTTATATCATGGTGCACATACACACAGTGTAAATGATATCTTTGGAAAGCAACATGAATGTGAAGCTAATAAGGCTGCACAGTGAATCTATTGCTTTCTGCAAACAAATGGGCTGATTGTATCATGCACTATTTCTATTTGCCAGGCTAAAAATGACACATAGTTCATATTTATTTAAAGGGTCAGTTCACCCATCTTACAGAAGTACATATTTTCTTACCTTCAATCAGTTTCTTACCTTTGATATAAAATAATCCACGCACATTATCAACATTTTTCTTTCAAATCGCTGTGTGTTCTACTAAAGAAAACTATTCACAGTGAGGTGTTTTGGTTAATCTGGGTAACAAGGACACTCTTCCCAAAAAACTTTCGGTGGTATTTTAAAATGCTGGGTGCAACAAATTCTATTCACTTCCAATGGTTAGGATGAAGTGACCCTGTAGCTCATGATTTTTAAAAAAAATTCTAGCAAGACATAACCTACCGCTGCTTTTATATTTAGTGTTTCTGCTCACAAAGTAAATATAGCTTTGGAAATGAAAATCCATGTAGTTAAAGAATAAATAGTTGATTTGTACATTGACCAGAGATGCCAGGAAAACAGAACATTAAGTGCACAGGTACGTTCTGTAGCAGCCTGTTCTCACTCCCAATGAGCTGAATACAACAGTTTGGGCGATGTAAAAAAAAAAAAATAGTTCAAGGAAACGTACTAGAATAGATTTTTTGAGTTTTGAGCCAAACTCAAACTTGTTCTGTCATCCTATAATCTTTAGTTGAGATAATTACTTTCCTTCTTCAGATAACTTGAAGACACTTGAGTCTTTGAGTTTTACAAAAAAACCAAAAAACAAAATAATAATTGGTCACAGTGAGCTGTTATTTGTCATTACTTTGGTGCCTGAAAATTCAATGTTTTGATATTAAAATTTTAATCATCATTCACTTTAACTTCAATGAATTAGAAGGCAGTACATTATCTTGAAATTCTGAGTTTCTCAACTTTTTAATTTTAACAGTGTACTATTTAAACCCCTTATTTCTGGAGGCACCCCTCTAGCTTTATGTTTTGGGCGGTTGAAGTCAGGTGACTTTGTATAAAGAGTTAGAAAGTCCCCGAATGGAGGTGGCGGGGTGGATGAATGTGTCACATCAGTCCATTCTCATTTCAACTCGTCAAATACTGACAGTTTATCACCAAAACAAGCATCTGATACTGAAGCACAAGCTACCGTAAGCAACTCCGAGTTGCACACAGTAACTTCTGATTAGATTAGCTCTATGTGAAGAATAGAAACAGGGGGAACTTAGATCTACCTAAACCTCAAAAATAAGCCTACAGTAGCAGACATGACCATGAGGTTGCCAGAAAATGAGTGCAGACTCCACTTTGGATGTAATTAGGCTATTGACTTCAGGCTAAGCTAAGCTAAGCTTACGGCCTCCTGGCTCACGCTCCATGTCACATACATGAGAGTGATATCAATCTTTTCATCTAACTCTTGGAAAGAAAGCGAAGAAGCATTTCCCAGAATGTTAAACTGCTAATTTAAAATTTCTGGACAAACAAAACATTACACAGGTAAAATACTTAATGCAGTTTGGATAAATAATGGATAGCAGAGATGCAACAATTTATTGATTAATAAATTATTAAATGATTACTAAAAAGTCTCTGATTTTAGCTTCTTAAATGTGATTTTTTTTTCGTGGTGTCTTTACTATTCTATAAACGGAATATTTTTGAATTGTGAGTAAAACAAGACATTTGAAGACATCACCTTTTGAAAACAGTGATTGATTTCACCTGTCTGAGTGGACATTTGTGCCAAGCCTGAAGAAATTCCCTTGAGGCACTCTTTAGATACATCACCTTCACAAGAATGACCCAAAAACATCACGTCTTTGTTCAAGGTTTTTCAAAAATTGTGAATCACTGACATCCTTCAGCATGGAGTAATGAATGTGCACAAATATTTAGATGATGTATTCGAGATCAGCCGCGGACGAGCTGCAGGTCTGTTGATCACGCACTCACACACGCACATGAGATGTTTGCTGCATGAATGTATTTTGTACACAGAAAATGTAGACATGCCTGTCATGATGATGTTAAAGGTGAGGGTTATTTTTTCAAAGCGGTTTTAGATTCACCTTCACACGAGGAGGAAAAAACTGACACGTGGTGAGATGTGAGTTCTTTACTTGACTTAAGGTAAAATTCCACTTATGCTGTGAGTGTGAATGGTTAGTAACCTTGGTGTGTATATGCCCACGTATATCAGCTCTATGTTGTATTAAAAATTGGTGCAACTGGCAGGCTGTTTGCCTCCTGTAACATCTTAAATCTTTGCTGCTAAGTGTAAGTGTATTTCTGAGCTTTTCAAATAAATCAGCAACAGACAAAATGCTGCTGCTGTTCACGACAAGTAACTGAGTGATTAGCAGCAGCTGCAGACCCATTTTCTATCTGCAAATTAGCTAAACAACATCTGACTTTGTCAAACTTGCAAACGTGAGAATGCAAATAAGTGAAAACACGAGGAACGAGTAAATGATTCAAAGTGTTTACACGCTTTTGTGTTGAGGATAATGTCGCCATGGTGTGTTGGCGGGAGCACTTGATTGAAATCTCTGGCTTATGGGATCACATCAGATAAATAAAGCAAAACTAATCAGCCAAGAGGAGGTTTTATGGGAGAGAAGTTGGTGCCAGTGTCTCAGGTTACTGTACACTTTTCTCCTTTCAGAAGAAGCCATTTCCTGCTGTTCACATATTTAAATATTCACCATGAAACACAGCTCCAACAGAATGAGATAATCCATCACGGCAAACAAGGAGAAAGTTTGTTTTATCCCTATTTCGCTTCAGTGTTTTCATATCAGTGCTGCATAATGTTACTCACTGCTTGGTATCAATCACCTGACACCCACATAAAGAAGCAAGTAATTTTAAGCAAGCTTTGAAATCTAATTGCATATCCTGCAAACTGCCTGGGGGAATGTAAAGTATACATAGACAGGAGTAGTTTATTTCTTATAATCTTTTTATTCAAAGTATCCTGCTTCTTTTTCTCTGAAGCGCTTGTAATATTTTGAAAAATCTTACATAAACAAGAAGTTATTATTACAAATGGTTAGAAGATACTGTTTTCCACTTTAATAAAAGATCAAAATGCATTTTTTCTGTCTTGTGAAGAGCCATTATAGTCTCACAATTCACCAGAATGGCTCTACACCAAACACAATACAAACACACGGTCACACATACTGTATACAAGGTTGCCAAGTTCAGTCACAGCAATATTCCTCTCTGTGGAATTGAACAAACACCTACTGCTACATGACACAATGTGCAAACAATTTCAGACGTGCCCTTCATCTTCTACTCTTCTTCATCTCAGGAGATAGGCTACACTGTCAGCAAGTGACAGTTTTTGTTTAAAGGGTTATAAGTAGCCTTGGCTAAGTCACCAAAACTACACAATTTAATAAAAAAAAGCAAGCTGGTGCAGAAATAACAGATTTTTATCCTTCTGTTTCAGGAGCTGAAGTCATTTTAATGAAGTATTGGCTTCTCTCTTTATCAACATCCTGATATTAATCAGCTGTGCTGTAATACATGCTAGCTAATGACTTTCACTAATTAGATTTCATTTCTGGCCCAAAAGAATTTTGGGGGGGGTAGAATTGAGTTAAATCTCACTGAATGGACTCAAGAATTATTAAACAAACAGTCCATTCTTGGCCTTGGAAATAATTGCAAACTCAACTCAAGGTCCATGAGCTAGTTTTCTCCAGGAGCTTTGAGCTTTATTACACAATCGACCATGGTTAAATGGGCAAAAAAGCTACTGATGTTGAGTTTGGAGAAACCGCATTTTCCAAGGTCAAGAATGACCATTTAAGCGAATGCGGATGAGAAGAAAGGAAGCACTGAGACCGCACAGTTGAGCTAGCACTGGCATGAGAGGAGCCAGATGATAAGACGAAGGTTACGCGCTGTAGAGTGGGAAAAACAGGACTCTAGCAAGCTAATGTCAAATAATTGATCGTACTGAGCCAAACGTGTTTGCTAACAGTCCACAGGCGCTAACTTACAAAGCGACTCACCATCCAGGTGTGTTGTCAGGTGTCTGATAATGTTTGATGAGGATGGGTCAAACACACAAGACTTTGTCCTAGGGGACAGCAGTTTGTGTCTCATTTGAAATCAATATGTTATTGAAAGAACTTTACTTCTGGCCTGGTACTTCAGTAGAGAATTTGCCCCGTGCACCGAGGCTGTGAGTCCTCTGCAGCGGCTGTGGGTTCAAACTCCCACCTGTGACCTTTTGCCCCACTCTCTCTCCCCCTTTTCCTGTCATGTCCTACAAATTAAAAGCATAAAAGCCCCCACAAAAAAGTTACTTTATTGACATTGTGACTTTCATCTTGTGAGTTGTTTCATGTGATGTCTTTTCCAAAACCAAACCAAGTAGTTTTTGTGCCTAAACCTACACAAACTGGGTTCATTTCACTTTTTTTAGTGAGTTAAATAGGCTGTGTGTCTCATACAGCCGCTAAACAGCACCTTGTGCATCAGTTTGAGACACTGACAGGAGAGTAACAGAGCAGTGTCTATTACCTGACCACTGGTCACTGAGCCTCCATATCAACAGATCCATGTCCATGACAATTTATGCTTGAACGCTATTGAAAAGGCTTGTAATTGGACCATAAATTGACAGTATTTTTTACAGACAACGTTTCTATGCCTATGCAAATAACATCAATAAAATAAATGTGATGCTAGACTAAAAAATGTCATTAACCTGAAAAGTCTGCTGTACTTCCAACATCGTTGTGCATAGAAAGAAAAAAAAAAAAAAACTCCCTGCCAGCCATTTATTTTCTAATCACAACTGACCAGCTTTCCCTCAGTAAGCAAAATTGCCATCTAAAATCTGAAATCTGATTGGTCGCGCTGAGGGAATGTAATATATAGTGGGGGCAGAGTCAGAATCAGATGAACAAGCAGAATAAATTGAAAACGGGACAAAATATAACTAAATATAGAGTGAAAAAATGTGTGATGAGTGAAAAGATAGGAAGGTCTGAGCTGAGACAAAGACCGTCCCAAAGTCCTTAATTCCACAAGAAAAGATGGATAGGGGATATTGATTTCTGCGTGTCTTTCACCTGCAATCAGATACTGTACAAATTGCCTTTTGTCGATTCGTAATTATATAGGTGAATGATTTCCTGGCAACTGATAAAATGTGCTTTTTTGCTGATGCCTGGCTTAGCCATGCGCGAGGTGGAGAGAAAGCACAGGGGAGGCTTAAATCTAAATAACTGATGGAGGGGAGGGGGCTTCCTGCCCCTGAAGTGTGAATATCGTCTCAATAACAAATCTCGGCCAGTTCAATCGGACAACATTTCGCTCGCCGTAAACACATTTCCACCTCAGACAACATGACCTCGGGCCCCAGACTTTCGCCACCAAAATAAATCTGTTGTGGCTCAAGTTCAAGCTGCGACTACTGTCGGTAACACCGGCGTGGATCTGGATTTGATCTGCAAGGTTACCAAGTTCAGCAGCAGCAATATTCTGCTCAGCCCTGTGGAACTGAACACACACCTCGCACTGCTACATGACACAATGTACAAACAATTTCAGACATGCTCTTCATCAAAATGCCACATCTCTTCTTCACAATGGGAGAAAGGCTGCACCATCAGCAAGTGTCAGCATTGTTACTTGGTTGTGTTTCGTTCACATCAAGACCTGTACAGCTTTTGTTTAAAGTATGTCTGAAATTCATAAAATTAAATTATAACACTGTAAACACTGAAAAAGCATAGTCATTGTGAGTAGAGATTTTTTTTTTTTTTTTAAAGTTGCTCAGAGTTTTCTTAATACAAATCAAAATACACATGATTTGTCCCAGTTCTCTTTAAGTATCCTATCATAGACAATTTACATTATAGAAAAAGTAAACTAGTACATAAATCACCCAGACAATTCCTTCTGTTTCATTCTTGTGAAGTAAATATGACATAAAGTCATTTTAATGAAATGTGGGCTTTTTCTCTTTACATTAACATCCTGAAATCAATTAGATTTGCTGTAAATCATGCCAGCTAATGACTCCCTGATGTTTGAGCCATAAAATGATGTAGAAATTAGTTAAATATCAGCAGGTGGACTCAAGAAACCACTTTTTTTTAACAGAAAGTTCAATCTTGGCTTGGAAAAAGTGTAATTACAGTCTCAATTCAAGTGCCATTAGTGCCCTCGAATGAGCTGGTGAGTTTTGTAAAACCGCTATTTCCACAGTCAAGAGTGGTGATTTAATGCAACATTATCTAACTGTTCTACCTCAGAGTAGCAGTTTCAAAATCAATTTGATGCAACGCTAACTTGTAATAGGGTGAATGGTGCCTCCGGTGGCCGCGTCGCAAGAAGTTTGTAACTATTTATAGCACTGCTAAGTCAGCCATTACTAACTATGTCATCGATCTTGGTGAAACTGCATGATATTTCTGGGGTGGGCGCTGTGGGGCTGTGACGATAACCACGCACAGGTCAGGAACACAGGCTCTGATTGGTTGACAGTACAGTAACAGAACAAACAGGTAAATAATCACAGAAGATGTTCAGTTTTGGATTTCCTATTAAGGATTTGTTCTACCACACACACAAAAAAGACACTGCAGTTCAAGGCTGGATTTCAAAGCTTCTCAAACAGGTTATGATCTCACTGGAGCAGATGCTGTGAGCACAAAGGGAATGTTATTGTTAATTTGGCTGCTCAGTTTACTTTGTGACTAACCACTTCCACTTTTCCAGCAGGTGGGAAATAATGAATAAGAAGCTGTGGTGTTATTAACTGGCGAACTGTACCTTTTCCTCTGCACGCCGTACACAGTTACACACTCCCCTATGTAAAGGAAGTATGCCATACTTATGACAGTATACTTCAATAAAAAAAAAATATTTGGCCAGTGGTGTTAAACCGCCATTCTGTGGGAATATATTGCTTTGTCAGTGTGGTAAGGAAAAACCCATACCGTTACATTACAGTGAAGTAAACTGCTGCTAAATGTAGCCGCTGTTAGCTAGTTAGCTTAGCCACAGTGCCTGGACTTGAAGATCAGAGAGCTGGGCCAAAGAGACTGAAGAGACACTGATGGAAAAGGCAAAGAAGAAGAAAAGACAGGATGATCAGACAAGAGGCAGCGAAACTGGGCTTCTTGTTGTTGGAAAAGTAATTAATATAAGATGTCCTGCTGTTTCTTGTGTTGCTGCACTTGCTTGATGTTTGATTGTGTTAGCAAAGTTGTCGACTCGCTAGGTTGACCACACAGCCAGGCTAGCACTGGTGCTAGAGGAGCCAGCTAATAAGCTAGCATGTTACTGCCAGCTGACCACCACTGGCTGCAAGAACAATCTGTCTTCATTAAAGAGACAGATTGAGAGTGGTGGAATAATACTTTTTCTGTCCTTGGAGTCTTTCAAAATTTCAGATCTGGAGACAAACAGCGGACAACAGACCTTCACACACACTGCTCAGTGCCGTTCATTCGTGTTAAGACTGCACCAGACTGATCCATTCTGTGAATAATGTTCCCCCTCTCCCACTGTGGCTCGGCTGAAATCCTAACACTGCCCTGCTGTGGGCCTCTGCTCCTTGGATTTCTTTTTTTTTTTTGTTCCTGCAAGCCTGTAATGACTGCATCAGCAGATGATAGTGCAGGAGAGAAAGAAAAATGGCAAAGGCTGTAGTTCTTGCCCTATCTGCTATGCTTCCTGCCACCTCCGTCTCAGGTGAATTGCATGGGATTTAGTTATTGTCATGGCAACACTGAAATATTTCAATTTGAGTATTCATCTACTCAAATGTAGGAGGCATACCGCAAGATCTTTGAGGTGCTTCAAGAAATTAGTGGCACATTTATCTACTCAGGACAGTATTTTGTCTGTTTACATTAAAAACAGCAGTCTGATTTTGGACACTTTGAGGTACTAGCCTGAATTAATCATTTTCATAATTTTGGCGCCACAGCGGAGATAAGTTCTCCTGCTTATAATAACTATTAATCAAATAACTTTGTGTAATGTGAAAGTTGTCACTTGTATGAAGACAAACTCACAAAGAATTATCACCAGACCAAGCAGTTTCCCTCAGCTCTATGAAAACATGGGGGAAAAAAACGTGACACAATACCAGCAACACACTGTCACAGCTGGTAATAAACCAGAAGTATCCTTGGCAAGATGGGAAAACAGTTGACAATATGTGATTGAATGGTGTTTGGGAATATAACATAGCTGCAGAATTTGTGTGACACACTCACTCATGTGAATCTTTCTCCCATTGCTCAGCACATACTGGCATACTGGTCCCCCCCCCCCACAGTAGATTAGAACAGAGTGAATGAAGGCTTAGAGAGAGCAGCAGCAGCCCCTAAACCCCCCCCTGCTAAGAACCGCCTGGCTATCTCCTCACCGTCCCACAGCAGAGGTTTGACAGAAACACATGCAGATTTTAAGAAGCGGTCTGGATTTCCGGATGGGCAGCTTCATTCATCTCTGTGTGAGAGGGAGAGAGATATTGTCTACCTACCCTGAAGCCAAAATAAAAACCCAGTGGGGGTTTGCGAGTCAGGACACTTTACATGCAAATTACTTCATACTTTCAGGAGCACTTTGTAGTGTAATGAAAGAAAATAGCAGAATTAAGAATTTTTTTTTAGTTGGACTGACGGATGACTTTGCGCACCATTTAATGTACAGCTGTGTGCTGCCTTCCTCGCTCGTGCTTCGGTTTCATTTTCCGAGGGTGAAATGAGGCCGGTGATAAGACTTCGAGAAGGAATCGCGTCTCTGCTGTCTCACATTTTCCCATTGCGGCGGGACTGACCCCCAGCTTCGCCACAGCAGACACGTCTTCAGATATTAAAAGATTATGCCGGTCAGAGGTTACAAAGACTGTGACAAGTAACTGAGACATGAACAACAATCTGAGAGGGGATATATCTCATATTAGTTTCCCACCGCGCCCCTTTATCTCATTCCTGTGGGAGAGCACGTTTGGAAGCGTCAGTCAGGGTTCAGCAAGTCTATTTTGGTTGGGATGTGTTTGGTTTTAGCGCCTCGCTTCACAGCCAGGATGTTGTCTGAACTCTGCAGTGTTTCCTACTTTAGTTTATCCAGCTGAGACTGCAACAATTTTCAGAAAATGACTACACAAAGGGCCATGAAAACAGTTTGAGTTCTCTAAGAAGAGAAATGGCTTGTGCTTTATTAGGAGTGAGACTGTACTTCCAACTGAATCAAATGACTCCAGATTGCATAGGTGTAGATTTTGGGGGGTACACAGGAGACATGTCACCACCCATACTTTATTTAGGACTTTATTTATATGAACCACTAAAACACGACTTCTCCATGCTTTACTTTTTGTTTTTAATGATATTTTTATGGCTGGACACATTATATTTTCAGGTCATCCTAATCTTGTGAATGCAAGAATTAATATGCTAATTATGAGAAAATTACACACAAATATTTGATTGGATATAATGATGAAGTGATGACATTTTATACAAAAGGTTTGACCAAAAGGTAAAAGGTCAAGTTCATTGTGACATCATAGCGTTCAGCTCTCTGGACTGGTCCTTATCTCTGGACATTATTCACTGGAATCACACATGTATAGTGAAAACTTCAATTTGCCAAAAAATAGACTTTATATCTTCTGTTAAATTCCTTCAAAGTTACAGGTCAATATAGCAGTAAGTTCTCTATTAAATTCCTTCAAAGTCTTCACTACATTATTTGAGTCTGGACAGATATGGATGTGAACTGTAACTTGAAGTATACAACTGTGTTGTTTGTTAGTTGGCCAGCTAATTTTAAGGTCATGTTTCCTGCCCAAAAATAAGTTAAGCCAAGGCACAATTTGGGACATACAAATTTCCCAGAATGCAGGATGTTGAAACAAAACCTAGACCCTTGACAAATTGCGAGGAAATATAGTGTGAGGAAGTGAAATTATTTTTTTTCCATAGATATTTGTTCAGCAGGGCTCTGTATTTTGCTAGGCTGGATGTGAAAGTTTGAGAAAACATAAAAGCTGTTGCACTCTGAGTCTCTGGGACGTTCAGATGCAAGAAAAAAAAAAGAAAAAGAACAAAGTTGTACTGCACCCCAGTTTGAGACTAAATTGCACATTTACTTGTGGTGCATTTCATTTTCTTTTAACACAACTGATCAGCAGTGGACTCTCCAGGCTCTAGCAGCAATGATGATAATTTGCTTTTCATGCTTCTTAACAAAAGAAAAACAAGTGTTTGGGCAACTCAATCTTGGTGACTTGAAGCAAAACATGGTGGAGAGCATGCTGAGTTTCACTGACAGAAAATGTGTTTGAGGTAGGATCATAATGTTTTCATTTGTTTTGCAAATGTGTTTTTTGAAAAAGAGGACTCTTACCTGTCTTTTGTAATTTACCTTTATTTGATAGCTTCTGTCTGCTTTGAATAACACAAAATATGGAGTAGGCAGGTTGACAAATGATTCAAACCTCACAATAGAAACAGTGATTGTCTGGTTTTGTGAAAGATCATGCAAGTAAATAGATTAAATCTGTGATGTGATGTTTCCTTCAGCTCTATAGAACATTTTAGCATCTTTCAGCTCATTATTTTGGTTTTATAGCCCCCAACTTTACTATAGTAAACACACACCATTTCATAACAGGCAAGAAACCTCAGAGAGAGCAAAGAGAGCAAAGTGTGACTTGCACAATTTTGACTGCAGAACCATTTGTGTTTATTAGCCCCAAACAGCTAAAATATAGCTAAAATATAGTACACTTAAGCTGGCAAGCATTGGGATTGTGTGTCTGTGTGTTGCGGTTGTGTTCAGCTCAACCTCTGACTGAACTCAGCGTTCACCAGAGACTTTGGTTCTTTTTTTTCCTTCCAGTCTTTCTCTCGTCTCCGTTCGCTCATGAGGTGAAGTACACTCCCCTCCAGTCAGCAGTCAACATGGACGAAGAGAGACTAATTACAAGACATTATACGCCCCACAGTGGAGGTCGACACCTCCGTGGCTCTCTGCCGCAGCCGGGTGAGAGTGAAGATAAATCCACTTTTTAATCCCAAAAGTTTAAAAAATAAACTCTGAGCTCTCCTCCCGCTGGTAAACGGCCCCGGATCAGAGGCACAACCTGATGTGACTCCGGGTCTTTAGCCTGGCTTGCCATATTAGGGCCTGGACTCACATGTGTGAATTTGCTTTAAATCACAGCCTCAACCAGTGACAAAGAAGTGTGTGTGGTTGACCAAGCTGAATGTCTTTAATTTGGTCAAAGAAACAAATACGTAAATGGCAGGAATTCACATATTTCCCCCGTGTCATTTGCGTTAGTGCTGTAAAAAATATCGATATATTGATAAATGCTGAAAATTTGAAATGCTTTCAGTAATCATTTTTTGCACTATTGATACTCCAGGTGCCAGCTGCACTTTCTCGCTCTTTCTTCTCTCCGACAGAACATGGAGACACACTGCGGTGGCGCCCATGTAGTCCCGCCCCCTCTTACTTTCTCACAGTGCTATTGTCTTCCTGCCACCTGTCTCATTTTCTATATGCATTGTCATGTTAAATTAGAAATTACAGCACTGGTGCAAATGGACATGAATCTGTCTTTGCATTGACTTTGGATGTAATTGTGCCACACATATAATTTGCTTCACTTTTGGAGTGAACACACCATTAACCCCAAGCTGGTGAACAAAGGGTATATAAAGATGTATTTGTCAGGGGGTAGTGGAGACCAAAAACAGAGCTAAAATGTTGGATTTTGTGAGTTGGCCAGAAGCACAAATCCAAATGTTATTTACCACAGCGAATGTATATGTCAATGGTGTGTTCTTTAACTTGTTCTGCTGCCCCCAAGTGGACAACAAGTGAATTATTACAACCTTTATTTGACGTGAAGTATAATATCTATCACTGAATGGACAGGGATTTGACTAAGAGTGTTGCTGCCTGTTAAGAAATCAGAATTCAGCAACATGGATGACCTAAATTAAATTATCAGAACGGTTGACATACTGTATTTATCATTTCCATAGAGATCAGTGTTTGTCTATTCAGTGCATCCATCCATTTGCACCTATAAGGTAAATTCATGACCTTTGTCTGATCAGCTCGATGGATATGGGCAGGAACAGGAGCAACATGGGTCAGTAGTTGCCAGCAGGTATCAAATCTGATTCATAAACTGACTGAGGGACACTGCTTTCAAATGGGAAACATAATAACTAAACAAGGCACAACAAACAAAACTAAAAATACCATCAAAATAACTGGAATGGATCCAGTGTGTCATTGGACACATGGAATCCTGCAGAGGTATGTATTTCTCTGATTATATGCTGCAGAGTAAATTAGTGTTTGGCACAGAAAACAGCATTTGCATTTTTAATTTGTTACAGATTCATCACTCCGCAGTGCCCAGAGACACAACCGTGGTGAAGAGTCTTCACTCTGGAGTTGCATGGAAGCCTCGAGGCCTGCAGCTCAATCCACAAGAGATCTTAATGCACGAAACGGAGTGGATTAAACAAGGAAAACAGAAAAAATTACATTCCAAATAAAAACACCACTAAATAAATAAATAAATGAGATCAAATCGAACGGAAAGAGAAATATATCTACAAAAATGACATGCCAGGAAAACAACAAACCCAAATAAGGCTTCATAAAACCTTGATTCGTCAAAGTTTGCCTTCACTTCAGGAGTTAATTAGCTCTTTCTCTGTCAGGATTCGTGTCTTGGCAGCGTATCATTGCTCTGCAGTGGCCAGAAGAAAGCAATACAATATCTGAATCAGACATCTGATCAGTCCTAAAAAGTCCTACTTCTCTGCCTCTCAACGTCTTCACACTAAAATGACACAATATGCAAATCTAAGAATAAATTTCAAGTTTATTTAATTAAAATGCAGCCCATCTGTGACTAAAACCATCCAATAAATGAGCTGGAGTCGTGCTGTTCATGAGCTCCTCTTGGCTCCTAATTGATCAGTGTCAAATGAAATTAATCAAAAAGCACAAACACATGACAAAGTGAACTTTTCTGGTCAGGACTTTAAGGAAATGAGCAGCAGGTGTGATTGCACCATCACTGCTCAGATGGGAAATGGCATCCTGCTCTGCGTGGTTCACGTGGCAACAAGACCCTCCAACCTCAAGAGGTCGGCCACACGGGAATCCTGGGAAGCCGGGCTGTCAGCCACTCAAGCGGAGTGTGTGGAGAAGCAGGGGGAAAAGAGCCACGCACACACACAAAGATGCACAGACACACACATGTTCACTCAAATTCCCAAAATCCATCAGTGTTACTCCCCGTGCTGCATTACTGTCACACCACTCCGAGCTTGATTCCGGAGCTTCCCTTCCTCCTCCCTGGCAGCCATCTCGGCGTTTTACCCGGGTTAAACTGATACTCTCAAGGGCCGGCTGGGTGGCGAGGGCCCAAACTGGCAGGTGGGAGCCGGGGTTTCAAGGGATGCAATTAATCTCGATCAAAATTCCCCCTTTAGGTGTGATTAGAAACGAGACGGTGCCGAGGAGAAGGAGGCAGAGCATTCCAGCAGTGGGACACACAGAGTGAGCTGTGCACTGAGACCAGGGATAATTTGTCTCGCTAACGAGGATGTAATATTGATCAGGATGCAGGCTGAGATCAAACGGCACCTCTGTAACATTTTCTCCTGCAGATTGATTTCAAATATTCGACCAGGTCACTGCTTCAAATAGTATCTGATTTGGTTTAGGACAGTTTTAGCTTCAGTGGTATGGAGTCCCAAAGTCAACAATATTAGATAAATAAATCAGGTATTATGAAATGACTAAACTTATTTTCAAACTGTGTAAAATAGCTGAGCAAATTTTAAAAAAAAAATGTAAAACACCTTTTACAAAAGTCTGTTTTATATTTTGTGGCATATTTTATGACACAATGTTACACCTGTGACAAGTGGAGTTGTCATCAGTCACCACCCCTTCACCTTTCAGCCAATCACATGCACTCTACCAGGGGCTGAAATATTATAAGCAGTGCAGAAAGTGGAGTTGCAGTGGGGGCCGTGGAGTGAGTGGCCCTTAGAGAAAGAGCGGACCCTCCAACAGTGTGTTGAGCAAATAATGGGCTCTTGTGAGTGAATTAGATTACCACCTCACAAACACATCTGTCTTAAATTAAAAACTGTGCCATTTGATAGATATGCCTTTACTAAAGCAAATACATGTCCGTCATGGTTTTCATTCATTTTTGGGAAATAGTCAGTCGCAATCTCCAAGAAAATGGCATTTTTATTCTACATGAACTAGAAATAAACAATAAAAAACTATTCAATTAAATGAAGCACTTCTTATTTTCTTTGGTGTTTTTGTCATATACAAATGTGCATTAATAACTGTTGGTAATAAGCATGTTGATGTTGTCTGATGTCAAGTCTCTATTTGATCATGTGATGAGACAATGTGACATATGGTAGCTAGCTCCCTGCCATCTAGTACGCTTACTAACTGCCAGATAGGCAGTTCCTCTCAGATCCTTTTGTCTAGCATGACCACAGAGAAAAAAAAAAAGTTGCAGTGGTAACTGAATTAACCAGCTAGCTGCTGCCTTTATCATTAGCTCTTCACTTTGACACTGAGTTGTTATCCAAATTCACAACCCTGCCTAGCTAGCTGGCTAAGTAGGCAGCATGTGCAGCCTGTTAAGCTAAATGAATCTAAAAAAGAGGTTTGTTAGCCTATTGTATTTGTGCGATGTCTTTATTTTACAACAGCAGCCGCTAGTTGGTTGATGCAGAAAATGCCTATATAAACTATAAACAGACTTTTGGAAATGGGTATTTGAAATAAAATGGTCTGTAATGAAAAAAAAGAACTATAAATTAAAGAATGATGAAATGGCATTTAATATTTTGGTTTGTTTGTTTAGTTATCTATATTTACACACAATGTATCCATGCCAGTGACTTTATTTAACAGACCAGTGTTTAGGATTCAGTGGCATCTAGTGGTGAGGTTGTAGATTGCAGTTGAACACAGCTCACCTCACCCTTCCTCTCCAAGTGTGTAGGAGAGACATTAAATAAGCAACAAACACGAAATGCGCAAAGCCGTATCACCAGCCAACGTTTTGTTTGTCTGTTCTGGGCTACTGTAGAAAACATGGTGGTGCAACAGAGCAGCCTCTGAGGAAGTAGACCTGCACCCTGTGTGGAAATAAATGGCTCAATCTAAGTTAACAAAAAAAAAAAATAATAATAATCTTATTTTCAGGTGATTATACACTAATAAAACATAGTTATGAATATTATATTCCATTGCTTCCATATTCTGCAAATAAAGCCCTTAAATCTTACACACGGGACTTTTAATATTGAACACTTTATAGTTGTACCTGTGTGCCTATTTTGAGTTGCTCTTAAAGAGAAAATAAATGACTGTCAGGTGGAAATATAATATTGTTATTTTTATGACCATATTCTGTTCTGTTTCATTGCTTATTGCTTGCATTTATTGTGTGTATAAGTGTTATTTCTGTGTTTATGTTCTAGTGGTCCTTTTCTTCATGCTGAATACCATTACTCCTGCCACTGCAGCAGCCCAATTCCCCCACAGGGATCAATACATTTTTATGGGATCTCATGTTGTGTTTGGATATTCGATTCAAAGCCAAACACTGAGCGGCAGAACCAGAGAAGAAGAAGCCGGCATTCATTGCTTTTGGATTCAGCTGCTTCCTCTGCGATAAAGACCCTTGATCCTCCTGAGCTGAACCTTCCTCGTCGACTCACGCTGAAGTCGTGATACCGGCGCTCGGCTTTGATCACGATGTCAACAGATATATCTCTTCTCGCAGAGGGGCAAAGGTAGGAAAGAAGAGCGACACGGGGATCAGAAGCCGGCGTTTTCGGCAATTAATAGGGCGTTCTACATCATTAGTCTGGGCGAGCGTTAATAAAGCGGAGTGTTTGAGTGGCCCACGAGAGGTTATTTAAATGCAAAAGAGCCCAGGAGCCCTTACCAATCCATCTCATAAACCTGACTGTGGACTAAATGTTTGATTCATAATCTCCTAGTAATGACTTTGCTGTCAGAAGAGGTGTCAGAGTCAGATTTCATCCTAACCTTGTTTGCATAATGCTGCAGGGCCTTTAAGGTGAAAACGCAATGACAAAAACCCATAAAGAGCCATTATGTTTCTAATGGCAGAATTCACTCGGAAGTCACATTATTTAAAGGAATGACTTATGCCGCTTCACAAACAGCAGGTTCTAAGCTGTTTACTTGAATCCTGCTGTGTTTCCTTGTTTAGTCGTGTGTGTGTGGATGACACCGGTTAACATCCAAACTTCGGTGGCAGCGACAAGGGAAAATCAGGAATTATTGCCTCCAGTACGCACAGTTATCCTCCCCTTCTCTGGCTCACATTCTGTTCTCACAACACATTGGCTTCACACAGCGATTTACTTATTAATTATCCAATACATCCTCCAAAATAAAAGTTTTTTGACACCTCGCTGGTTGTGATTTCTTAGTCATAATCTCAGGCAGGCAAATTTATTTTAGATTTCACAAGATTAACGTTAAAAAAAATCTAGAAATGATGCCTCTGGAATGGCAGTAATACAGATCCCGTAACTTTTCATCTAGCGCCATCAAAGTTTCATTTTGTCTAATAGTTTGGTTTATTAACAAATATGTGACAAAGCAACACAGTCTCACTCCCAGGCGTGATGCATCCAGCATCATTTTTGCATTTTTGCTTCCACAGTCCAAGTTAGCAATAATAAATATATGACTATGTTTGGGGGGACTTTCAAAATAAAGCTCGCTGAAAAACCTTTCACAATTTTGGTCCATGCAGGAAAGGGCAAAGTCAGGTGACCTTCGTCGACATGGTAACAATAGTTAGGTGGCCTCCATTGTCATAGTAGGACTTATACCAGGAGCTACAAAATTTTTAGCGTATGCGCGTGGTGAGCAATTCTCATTGGACTGAATCAGCACTATCTTTGTGCCCAGTATCCAGTTCTAAATAGTACGTCTATGACCCACAGCTCTGCAATCAAGTTAACAATAATACATATGAAACATGCAAGTAGGAGGAAGGAGTTTTGGATTTGCAGGAAAGAACAAAATCAGGTAACTTCAAATCATGGTAACAATATTTAGGTTATAGTAACAATAATAGACACGTGGCTGACATTTTGGCATGTTTCGTACTGTTAGGTAAATAAATTATCTACGTGACGTACATACGAACAGCAGTTTAGCTAGATGAAAGTCCTGTGTTTGACTTGTCCATCCACCTCAACTTTCTCCATGCACGGATTTTGTCACGCTTATACTGCGTCACCTGACTTCGGCGGTGCATCAAAATGTAACGGTACAGGGGTGCTAAACATGTTGGGAGTGAGAAGAGGCTGTACACACCTAACATGCTAAACTAAGACTGTGAACATGGTAAACATTATATCCTCTTAGTACATTCACTGTGAGCATGTTAGCATTTCAAAGTGCATCCTCACACAGCCATTAGCATAGTTGTAGAGTCGGGATGCATGATAGTGAATTTTCTGTCTGGTGTGAAATCATTTTGGCTGTTTGCTGATACAGATATATATATATATATATATATATATACATGTTTTTTTCTACCTAAGTGCAGAGAACATTAAGTGTCTCCTGTAGTAGAATTAACATATTATTATGTCGTCTCTTATTGTGACGGCTCACTGGCAGATGCAGACATAATACAATGCTTCTCAAAACACAAAATATGAAAACTACTGCCAACAGGATGTTTCCGCTGGTGCCTGTTTTTCTTTGTTCTTCACAGATTCGTAGTAATGATCCGGATGATGGCCTCTAAGACTGGCAAATACATTTATTGTGTTGAAGGAAGGTAGTGTGGCTCCTCCTCACATGACTGACACTGATTCATTCAATCACTGCATCTTTGGATACTTCAGCAGGCCTCCACACCTTGACATACTTCTGTCGTGCATCTTATCAGTCTGTCCATGAGCAGAAATGTTCACTTCAGGCCAGTAAGATATTCTATTTTAAAGCCTTTATCAGTACATACCAAGGACTTGCAGATTCTATCATGCATCCCTACAGTACACTCTTAATCTTGTTTTTTTTTTTTTTTATTCCAAGTTGATATTTGCCAAGATTGTTGGAGCAGCACAGCCGAGGAGTCAGGTTTGGTGTCAGCAATTTACAGATTGATATATGCTGGAGCAGCTATTAAAGGTACAGGAAACATAATAAAAAAGTTAATGCGACATGCTTTAGTTGCTATGAGCGTGCATTATAGGAAAACAAATCAGGAACTGACACAACATTTGTTGTAGCTGATATGTTCAGTATTAACACTCTAAGTCTTACCATATATAATGTGTCCTCATTATGTTGACTGCAGTGTTTGTTATCGCAAATTAGTGCTATATAGAAGTAATTTATCTGAGACGGGGTTGTTTGTTTAGGTTATAACTGCAAAGGCTGTGTCATATAATACACATAATTTAATACTTATCGTGTCAGTGTGGAAGTGTGTTTTCGCTAGTTAATTCAGGTTACTCCTTTACTTTGTCGCCTGTCCTCTACGCTGTGTACTCTCACTAAACTGTACAATTAAAGCAGAGGATTAAAGCAGCGTTTCCGTCGATGAGACATCAAAGCCAACTCAGAGTTCTCCGGTTCACTTAGTGAGAAGTGCAACTTTACTGGGTATTGACTAGAGGTAAGAAACGGAACTAATTGCTGTGCAGTTTGCCTGAGTCAGACTGCACCTTTAGGCCTGTTGAAAAAACCCTCCAAAACCAGATACTACACATACAGATGTGTGTTTTTGCACTTGTGACCAGGCACACACACACACAGTCGTTCATTCACAGCAGCTCAGGGACTCCTCACGCGACCACCATCAACACTGAGGAAGCTTTTCCATCATCGCACCACAAAATACCGTCAGACGTTTGCATTTGTCAGATGTGAGTGTTCACTGATGGAAGGATATTTTAGAGGCACCGCTCCACACACACGTGCATTACAACTTCTACTGTATATAATTTGTGGGACAGAAGACAGTGGAGAGATGTTGTCACCTGTGAACTCAGTTTCAAAACAGTTTGTGGGCAAATAATCTAACAGTTTAAGAACGTTTCTCAACACATAATTGCCAGGCATTTAAGGATTTCACCATCTTCAATCCATCATTAAAGGATTCAGAGAATAAAGAGAAATCTCTGCACATTAGGGACAAGCCTTAAACCTGCCTCTGACCTTTGATATCCAGAAACACTGCTGACTCCGGTGCTCATCTAAGATGGATTGAAAGTTTGCTGTGGTCTGATGAGTCCACATTTCAGATCGTCTTTGTACGTCATGGATGTCCTGTCCTTCAGGCTAAAGAAGGAAAGGTTTTGGATCAACATATGCTGCCATCCAGACAACGTCTCTTTCAGGGCTGTCCCTGCTTATTCCAGCAAAGACAATGCTGGACAGATTCTGCGTGTGTTACAACAATTTGGCTTGGCAGTAAAAGAGTCCGGGCACTTGACTGACCTGCCTGCAGTCCAGATCTGTCTAACTGAAAACATTATGAAGCACAAAACACAACAACGGAGACCCCAGCCTGTTGAGCACTTGAAGTTGTATATCAAGCAAGAATGGGAAAGAATTTCACTTTCAAAACTTCAGCAGCTGCTGAAAGATACATACAGGTTTTGGAGAAACATATGCCGCCATCCAGATGACATCCTGTTTTGAGACGTACCTGCTTATTTCAGCAAGATGATGCAAAGACACATTCTGCAGTAGTAAAAGAGTTCAGTGTGTGGTGCATTAAGTAGCACAAAATAGGAAACCTGGACTGTTGAGCACTTGAAATTTTATATTGAGCAAGAACGAAAAAGAATTTCACGTTGGTGAAACGTACTTGAAAATCACTGCATTCTTTTTTAGTTATTTTTATGCAGCGTCCCAACTATTTTAGAATTGGGGTTTGTTGATGCACAGGATATATTGTCAGATCAGTACTGGGGTGAGTACAATCGGGGTTAAAGGCATTTCTTAACACTTTTTCTGTTGAAATATCAAATGAAAGGGAGAGGATGTTTTAGGAGCTGCAAGGACTGGAAACTCCTAAATTATGTATGTTATGTATACTCCTACAAACTATATAATCCCCATTTTGTAGATGGAGATTGTAGAGGTGTTCATTTGCAGTAAAAATAAAGATTGATAGTTCTACTGTCACAATAACGGGTCTCACATTTTATGAGCCATAGCAGGTGCTGTAAACCATGACAAAGTTTGGTGGTGCAGATACACAGAGGAGTGAAATGTGCCACTGCTGACTGATTTGAATTGATGCAGAAAGCTCAAATGAAAACCTGCGTAGCTGTTTTCAATGCTTTAAAACACGTAGCAGCATTTGAGTGCACGAGGTATGAAGCTACTGATGTCATTAGCTTCTACATTCATATTCCAAATGCCTCGCAGCCAATTACTGCCAAGCTTGACAAAAAGCACGAGGAGAAACACTAACTGCTGCTCACAGATTTATTTGCCAAAAAACAGCTTTGTGCTCAATGATTTAAAATAATAATAAAAAAAGCAGCACCCATCTGATCTCCATCTACTCTATGAGGTGAGGCTCCATCTGAAGCGCCAGGCCGGTGTGGGACTATACAGTGCAGGTGATACGGAGATCAAATGGCCTGCCAGCCAGCCAAGGCGACCTGTGGCAGCCAGCGCCACCCCCAGCCGCCTCTTGAAAGGAGACACAATCCCGATAAATGTATTCCTGTCAACATTGCTGCGATGCCTTTTTAATACAGCCCCCGGAGGATTCAGGCCAAGAACAGCCTGAGTCAAACTCCATTTCTCCAGGCTGAAAGAGAGATGTGACAAGAGCCTCATGCAGGTCAGGGACAGTCAGGGACTGTCTGGCAGCGAGCTGCCCTGGTGGACGACAACGGCTGGTAGGCTTTTATTTTTTACTCTGTTTTTGAGTAAACCTCAGCTTCCATCCGTTATCACAGTCCACATTTAAGATGTGTTTTTGGCAATCATGGACATCGTGTACTCCAGGCTAAAAACAAGTTCAAAAGGCAGCAGCTGTGAAGGTATGGAGGCGTGTTAGCGCCCCTGGCATCATGACTTACTGTCATGTCTGTGAAGGCCCCATTAATGCTGAGCAGGTAAAGAGATTTTGGAGCAACATATGCTGCCATCAAGACAACGTCCTTTTCAGAGATGTCCCTGCTTGTTTCAGCAAGACAATGCCAAGACACATTCTGCATCTGTTACAAGCTTCATAGTAAATCTGTGCAGGAAATAGACCGGCCTTCCTGCAGTCCAGACCTGTCTACCATTTTCAAGCTCACACTCCATCAGTTACCACAGTTTGATTATTAAAGAGAAGAATAAAGTGGACCAGTGTGGAAAGAGCAATTTAGGGTGCAATCACACTTCCAGCACAGTTGGATAACTTCAGTCTGAGTGAGCCAGAAAGGAAAAGTTGGTACTATTGCATTCTGGGCCGGTTTGCAAATGTCAGGCATGCATGACAGCCACCAGCCTGAGGACATTGATCACAAGCAGCATGTTTTTTGACAGCTGTGGAAACCTTTCGCCCTGCCGATTTACAAATCATAAACAGGTAAAAACTGTTGTTCTGCATGATTCATACACTGTAAAAATGAAAAGGTTGAGAAAATTCAAAATTTCAAGGCAATTTACTTTAATAGATTTTTTTTTTTTTAAATTTTGAGCCCAACTGAAACTCTTAAGTTTTGAAATAGTTTTACCAACTAATATTATTTTGTTGGCACCTTTAATCTTTAGATCTGGGAGTTTCTAATTATATAGGTAATAGATTATAGGTTTGTTTTATTTATTTCAAACAAAAAGAGTTTCAGTTTGATTAAAAACTCAAAAAACTAGTGAGTGGCAGTTGCCTTGAAATTATGAGTTTTCTCACAGCATTGTTCCAGGGGTTGGTGGGGAAGGACCTGTGTGCAGATATTTATGGCTGGAACACGCTGCAAGCCAGAAGTCAAACACTAATTGACTCTTATTTAAAATGAATACAACACAGTAGTGGTTGGCGTGCAGCTTTGGCCAGAGAAGCTGAGCAGCTTTGTGTTGTTTGCAGCTGGAAATATCTGTGCTTTGATGGAGAGATGTGATTAACCACTCAGAGCCCCTGCTGAAAGAAAAGCAGCACCACTCCATATCCCATTTTCTTTCGACTTTTAGTATTTACTGCAGCTGCCCTTAACTCTCTATGGTACAGTGTTGCTTTCAGGTAACATATCCAGCTTTGGGCATGTTACCTGGAACACACACCGATACTCTTAAAAAGAGGCAGGACACCAAAGGAGACTAATCGCACTGTTTTAATTTGTCACATGATGTGGATCCCTTTTTTTTGCATCCTTCGTGAAATGGTTCAGCTCCATCATTTCTCTCCACAAAAATGGTCTGCAAACACTTTTTCTGTCATTTTGAAATCTGGAAAAATGGATTCACATTAATTAGATGAGTAAAGTTTAATTTTTAATCGTGAAATATAGTCACTATTTGAGAATTAAGTCATTGAAAATGGTCAAAGTGTAAACGTTGCCTTCAAGTGAGGCGTGGATTATCACCATGACATTTTTTGGCATTGTGTATTTAGGTTTATGTACGGTACAACCAATATGATAGGATGTAAAAATGCATTGATAACTCATTGTTCAAGCAGTGAGCCAAAAATGGCAGCAACACAACAAATGGTGGCATTTGGGAAACACTGCTGTAAACTGCTCTTGTACTCCATGCCCCATAGTTCAGGGCTTTAGCCCTTTGTCCAGCTAAAATAAGGCGTTAACTTGATAAATAAAGCTCTTAGATCGTACAGGCAGTGAACGCAGCCTTAGAATGCTTTATACTCTGAACTGGGATGATTTAAAACCACCTCCATCCTTCAAGAAGCCTTCTGAAGGTCCTTCACCTAGTGGCCGATAATCGAATGTTCTCGACGTCATGCCCCGACATTACAGTAGCACAGCTTTCATGATGGGCCATCCATCGATTTTATGTCCGGGAGGAAACAATAAAGAATTGATTATGAAATCCCCTTGGACCTTTTTAAGTTCAGCTAATTGCGCACGTTCCTTTATTGGGTTACAAGCTAGCGAGCGGTCGGCTGTAGTGAAGCAAAAGGTTTGTTAAGTTTTGTGAGGGTTAAAGGTCCAGCAGCAGCTGACTGAACATAAGGCGGCTCGCAACTTTTCGGGCAAGTTCAGGTCAACTCCTTTCTCCCTCTCTGCCCTCTGTCCTGATGTGGCCGCATTACGCCCTCGACATTTATCGACATCTGAAAGGTTAGATTTGAGCACTGAATATTGAGCCTCGCAGACAAAGTAGAGAAGCAGGGCAACGAGGTTGGAAGGAGGAAGGAAGGAGGACTGCTGGCGGGAAAGTCTTCACTTCATGTTTACTTGTCTGGGTCAGAATGTCACGCCTTTTTATCACAGAAAATATAAAGCATGTGAACATAACACTGTGGACTGCTGGTTCAGGAGAGTCCTGCTTGATTACACCTAAATTAGCACAGACTAAAACCCAGCAGTAGTATGTCATTGTATTGTTGTTTTATTGTTTTTTTCTTCAGTAAATGAATTATTCATTTAAAAGGCTGTAATTGAATAGGATTGGTGGGCCCCTCCTCACCGTGATACTATTAATTATTGAGTGTCCCATGATGATTGTTGTTTATGATTGAGGTTTTCTGTACTTCTGCAGATGCTTATTACTTCAACTTTTAGGCATAAAATGGTCCAATTTAAAGACAGTGGATTTTTCTTTGGCTTTCTTTTTGTCTTTTTATTGTATCTCAGTTAGTTTATTTATTAGAGTAACTTTTATTGTATTGATCACATCAATTTGCTCACAGTCTTTATTTGTTTTACCTCTTTTATTTTTATCGTATTGATGTTCTTCTAAGTCACTGTCTGCTTCTGTTTTATACTGTTGAATTTCATTCAAGATGATTTCTAATCAGAGTTTGGCAAAGTTAGGATTAAAAAGAGTGTATCCAGATTTGAACTTTGCACCCGTAAAAACTAAGCACAGATTACTAAATCCAACTTAAATGATTTCAGTGGGAAATAAATCAATTAAGAGGAGATGCTTGCTTACCCAAATTAAAATGAAGGGGACTATTTCGGCTGCTCTGTATTTCATAACCAAATCTTGCACTGTTTTCTAGCTAGGTAAAAAAGTTAACAAAACGTTACATTGTTTGCTAGCTAACTGAAATCTAAAAAGTTGCATTGTTTGCTCGCTAGCCAAAAATTAAAATTTAACCCAATGTTACATTATTTGCTAGCTATCTAACAAGTAAACAAAAAAGTTAGATTGTTTGACATTGTTTGCTAGCTAGCCAACAATTTAAAAAAAAGTTCTATTGTTTAACAAACTATACTTTGTTTGTAGCATGCTAAAAAGTGAAAAACAAAAAAACAAAACAAAAACATCCCAACAAACATCAACATTATACTACTTGCTAACTAGCTAAAAACATAGTTAGCTTACACATGATGGCTTGGCGGAGAAGATCTAATTTCTCTTTTAAAAAAAACTATTGAATTATCAACTGGAGTGAAAGAAAGACGAGATGCATCATAAGACTTAACTGGGTTGAGTCAGTACATAACTTTTGCATTTTGATCAATCCATCTCAGTAAGGCAGCCATTTAAAAAAATTAAATCTCCTCAAGTGTGAGTTTAAAGTTAATACTGCATCACTGGATTTTATGGTTTTGGTGCAAAAGAATTAAACTGAATCTAGGTTTACAGTGAAAACTAAACTGAGGTTGAAGGAGCACTGTGAATTGAAACTTTCTTCATTTGAAGTTAGTTTGACAGGTTGGTGCACTATGATTTAATCAGGTTTAAGAATAAATCCTTGTTGTTGCGACCCAGCCTAAGAGACTTACAGTGAGAATCAGCTCAACATATGAGCTGCTGTACATGGCCTGTCTGAAAATGTCTTTATCTGTCTTTAAAAGACATTAGCTGAACTCTAACGTGCATTAGCCGCACAGTCAGTGCAGATTACAGCCGAGTTACTGCAGGTCTGGTCCGGTGCCAGCGGGCTACTTTGGAACAGCCGAGCAGGAGTGGCAGTTTACCGTTAGAGGGTTTTTCTTTATGGTAAATCACTGACAGTCCATATCAATAATCACACCCATCAGAATTCTGGGAAAATAAAAAAACTTCCATGCATCCCTCCAGTTATTCTGTGCGTACACCCTTCACTGCACATCTGCACCTGCTGCTGCAGCAGAGAAGTCCACTGTTAATTAGACAGATGTTAAAAGGGGAAAATTCTCCATCATAGATTTGGTTTAATAATCAGTCTTGGGCTACAATTAGTTTTTTTTTTTTTGAAAAGTAATTGCTCTGCATTACTGTTCTTTATTGCACGGCTTTGTTGTCAATTCTGATCTGCCAGTCACTGAATTCTGCGGGTCTGAATAGCTAAGAGTGAGTGCTGCTAAGAATAACAGAGCGTTGCTATGGACGCAGCCCTGGTCATAGACTCTGGAGGACTTAGCAAAAGAAATAAAAATGTTTTAAAATCAATATTTTGATTCAAAATATCGATTTCTTTGGTACACAGTCATGTAGTAAGAGTGATTCACCTCGTGACTTAATGCTAATAATTTTCCCTAGAAATGTATAATTTTCCATCTCATCAATTGTTCCCTATCCTTTCCCTAAAACACATCCTTGGGCTGCCTTAATGAGGACTGGGCTGTCCTAGTCCCTAAATCAAACACACCTACACTTTACTCAGTGTCACTTCAGTGTTACAATATGAATTTCCAAACTCGGATTGTGATATAGTTTGGATGTAGTTAAAGTACTTTTTAAAACTTTTTTTGACAAGCTTTGACAAGTCTTTGGAGGAAAGTTAAGATGTAGTTTAACTACTTTTTAACAGACTTTCCCCCACACTGCTAATAGGCTAACCCCCCACATTGTCAAAGTACCACTGCCGAAATTATTAACTACAATGATCCGTTATGTCATGTTTACAGTGGCATGTTGTATTTTCATTTTTTCCTTCAATTTCTACATGATTGAGTGATTTTTTTTAGACTTCATTGCCTATACTCTGCTGTATTATGGAAAGTGCTCAACATTTCAGCAACTTTGCAATTGAGAAAAATCTGAATTTATACACAAGAGCACACAAAGTCACCCACATTTTTGCTGTTCCTTGAATAAAGGCTGACAAGAGCAGTTTTTGGGAGTCAGTCAGCTTTTTAGGGAGGTAAATGTTATTGAGCATATTGTTCAGTACTGTTTTATATACATATATACGTATATATCTAGGTTTTTAATAGTACAGTTCATATGTGTAAAAATCTCAATGATTTCTCATATCTACTCAAAATAGTCTTGTTTGTCTTTTCTGTTGCAACAGGTAAGAAAAACCCCAACAATATTATAATATTCTGGATATGAAATCTCAAGTTTGATTAAAGGTCACACAGAACATCATCATCTTCTCTGTGTACTTGTGCTCAATACGAAATTATACTTTCAGAGGAAGCGGAGGCTAATTTTGGCATCGTTGTGGGTGGTTTTGTGAATTTCATAACCAAATAAGTCGAGATGAAGGCATCGCTGCTCACGACCTTCAGTGGTTTTTAGCTTTTATCGAGCTGTTGCAGCTTTGACAGCTTTGTTTTCTTTGTTTTGAACACCAAGTTCTGAAGAGCTCACTTTTTCTCAAAAACCCTTAATTGCTTACAACAGGGCTGTCACAAGTTACATTCAGAATGCTAATGATTGATTCGGCGTAATAACACTCTCTTGCGAGTTTTTATGTTGTAATCCAGAAATAATGGCATACAAAGTTTCTTTATTAGGTCTGTGATTGAGTATTCAAACTGAAAATAAATATCTCTTTGTCACTCTTTACAGCAGGAAGAGTATTTATTGCCTTTTTCTTTGAACAAATGTTCGTTTAGCTGCTGTTTTGGAAAATTTGATAAATTTTTATTTGAAGGGCTATGAATAAGATTATTATTACTCTGTCATAACTATGTTATAACAACTGTCATGCAGACAAAGGAGTCTTTTCGCATGTTTATGAGTACTGTCATCAAGTGTCATTTGGTCAGTTATGTCCAACCAACCAACCACATATGACAGTTTAATGTAATGTTAAAACATAAAGCTAAACAGTTTCTTTGAATTTGATAATGTCAAGTTCTCTTTACAAAGACATTTTTGGTTTATTTCAAATTGTCATAACAGAGGCAGTTTTGTCTTGGTTAATGTCAAGTGGTCAAAACAAAGACATTTTTGTTTAAGGTTTAGTTGTCAGAACAAATTTGGTTTATGTCAAGTTGTCAAAAAGGAGACATTTTTTGTTTTGGTTAATGTCAAGTTGTCATAATAAAGCCTTAGTTGTCTTAGTCAGTGTCAAGTTGTTGTAACAAAGACATTTTTGGTTAAAGTCAAGTTGTCTGAACACAGACTTTATTAATGTCAATTTCTCATAAAAACATTTTTGGTTTATGTCAAGTTGTCATAACGAAGACATCAACGGGTTACGTTGTCTTGGACAACGTCAAGTAAGAGACACTTTTCTGCCTTGATTAATGTCAAGTTGTGATAAGAAAGACATTGACATGTTATGTTGTCTTGTTTAATGTCAAGTTGTCATTAAAAATACATTATTGGTTGGACTAATGTTAAGTCTTCGTAACAGAGACATTTTTCCTTGGTTAATGTCACGTTGTCATAACAAAGACATCTCAAACAATGTCAGCTTTGCATGGCATAATTTATGGAATGACACTTAGTAAAAACAGTCAGAAACATTTATGAAGACCTCTTCATGTCAATGATGTGTCATGACATGGTTATGACAGTCCTATGCATATCCCTCCAAATAAAGTGTTACTGGAAAGCTTTTACATTTGTCATTCTGTTACTCCTCTACTGCACAGAAAGGTAAAGCATTTTCCTATTTGCTGGCCGTCTCCATAGGTTAACACTGAATAAATATAAATGCATTCTGTTTCAAGTCAAGGCTGGAAATCAGCAAAGAAATCTACCTTTTATTCTGCCCAAAATCTTGTTCCAACTTAAAGAAATCGGACTTATTCTCTGGAGTTCAACCCTCTGAGTTGTAATCAACATCCTTCCAAACCAAACATCCCACAACTCATTTCAACAAATGATGTGCTGACAAAATAATACACAGGGTACAAATGCATTTACATATAAATTAAAGCCTAAACCCGGCGATGGCTGCGCAGAAACGCTGCCTTATGAGTCAATAATTTAGACTAATGACTGCAATAATGGCAGTGTTACAGTAAAAACAATGTAAGGGGGATATAATTTGCCTGTAGCATGTGTCCTGACAGACAGTAGCATCGGTCTTGTGTATTTATTTTCTCAACAGCTTAATGTGCGACAGACAAGATGAGAGCTGACTGCAGGGAGAACTCCTCATTTTTAAGCGTATTATTGATCCCACTTTGGAAAGCTCTAAATGTTTAAAAAGGCTTAATGTTGAGCATTTATTTTTACCATGTCAGAAAGTGTAGGAACGTGGCCTTGTTGACTCTCATATTCACACATCCCCGGAAGGCTCTATTAACACCGACTCACAGCTTGTGTTTTTGTGCTAATGTGAGTGCGGTTATTATTAATTATAGGGTTTTATCTTAATAACTTGACATTTCTAAATCACCCCACATTATATTTCCATGCTTAAATATCAGATGACACAATGACAAGTGAGGTGTTAATGAGCTGAAATCATCTTTTTAAAAAAAAAAAAAAAAAAAAAAACATTAGTAAAGAAAGAAAAAATAAAACTCTTTCAGAGACTTCTGCTAACTCTTGCTAATTAGCTACTGTTAGCTAGTTAGCTCAGTAACCACAGTTAACTGTGCAAGGGGTTGCGTGATAATATCTAGGACTCATTGCATGGGTGTGGCGCACAAAATAAGAAAACATGTTGTTGGTAAGCACCATGAAATGAGAGCCAGGAAGCAAATCTCAGCAATATCAACCCCTTAAAGACATTCAATATAAAGGATAAACATTGTGAGTTTAGCAGCATTTAGCTTTTTTATCTTTAAAAAAAACTAAAAAAAAAAAAATTTCGACTTAAGGTTCTTGAAGTAGTTTTCTCAGGAGCTTTAAGACATATGTCATGAGGTCGTAGGTTGGTGAGTTGACTTAGTGTCACAGAGACCGAATTGTTTGAGTTTTTTTCATATGACCAAAGTTCAAATATTTGGTCACATGATAACAACTGAGTCAACTTCAGTTTGTGCTTGAAAGCTCAGCAAAAAGCTAGCTTTTCATGCTCAAATTCCTTTGTAATACTCATAAATGTGATCACTGTTTATTGCAAATAAGGGGTTAAACATGAGTTTTCTGGCAGTTTAGTGTGCATACTAACAGCTTGATATTACACAGAATAGTGAGTGGCTCTCTTAAATACACTGACACCAAACTGTATTTGAAGCTCAGCCCTCCACCTGAGAGCCCCAAGTATGTTTTGTCAGCTAAACGGGAGATAATTTAGTGGCGTGAGATTCACAGTCCAGCAGGTCACTGTGAAGCTTTTCTGCCGCTCCTCTAATGAAACTGTAAGCTGACCCCTGGGGATCACCTGCCATGTCGATTGATTGCAATTTTACCTCCCCTGCAATTGTAGGCTACTCTAGATTGCCCCTGTGGATATGCTCGTCTATGATTAGGTTCACCGTGATGAAAAGAAATTTAAAAAAAGCACATGGCCTGTAGAGTCACGTCAGCGGCGGGGTGAGGTGCAACGCTGCAAATCTGAATGCAACTCCACTGCTTCCACTTCGCCCTCGCAGCTGTGCCTTCAGTTCCTTTTCACTCTGCGAAAAGGTTAATGTGTTTTCCCACAAGCGGCCGTGTGCTGGGATGTTTTTCAAACTTTTTACACTGAGTTAAACTGTCTGACGGCAAATCAGATCCTGATCTGCTCTCTGGACCATATGCTGCAACATATGTTTCACAGGCCTCTTGATAACACCAATACTCTGTGTTTTGTTTTGTGGCTGTCATCTTATCAGAAGGCCCTTTATTCTCAGTCACTACATGAGAAATTGTCAGTGACAAGTGTGTTGCATAACTTGGAGCAAAATCATTCCTGCTACTGGATCCAATACATTAAGAAACTTTGAGGAAAGCACAGCATCGCCTTTCAAAGGCACCTGTACATTTGATTTGTGAGGCTCAAATTTCGTTCAAACACTTGAAGAGCTGTGGGATTTGAAATAAAAATTTTCTTCACATAAATCAAACACCTCGGTTCCTTCTGAGGCCCTTAGAAACATAAGCATAAAAAACTGTTGTCTTTATCCAGAGAGTTTAGAAAGTCAAAAACTTACTGCTTTACAAAATACAAAGCGAAAATAGTGATTTGACTTAGATGTCCTGTAGCCCTGGGCTGGGTTTTAAGCACAAAAACCAATGTGAAGTCTGAGTTTTGATTCATGTAACACTTCACTTTACTTTGAACAGTATAAACCTTTTTTTCTTTTTCATTTCGCGAAGAAGGTATAAAATGATAAAGGTGCAATATATAAGAACTGACTGCCTGTCAAACTTTGGGGACAGCCACAGTAATCAGAGTAACCTCAAACTGCTGCTAACTGTAGTTACCACTAGCTAGTTAGCTCAGGCAGCTGTGCAGCTAGTGGACTGGAGCACTGGGAGAGTGTTGGTGTTCGCACTGCTATGACAGGACAGCTTCACAGTGAATACTGTGATCAAACATGTCCTTCAAGACGGACAAAGACCAGTTTGACAACAGGGAATACAGTACCAAGGTGATTTACAGTGGCTCTGACCAGGACTCTGACTCTAGAGGTGATGAAGACACAACAGGTTCAGGTGGTTCAGGAGAAGGGATATTGCATATCACTCAGTGCCCACCTCTGGAAGCTTGAACAGGGGTTACAGCAGGGTCACCCCTGGGGTAGTAAGAGCCAAATCTGGCAAGAAAGCCACCTTGGTGTTGTTGGACAGAGGGCAGACTGGATGCTAGCTTACAGTGACTTTCTATCATCTTTTGGACTATTACAAGAACGGATGGGCAGGGTTTGGCTTATTAACATGCTAACTCTCTCCAATACATCTTTAACATAAGATCAAAAGTGTTATTTCTTCACATTTTGTTGATCATTCAGTTAATTTTTAAATGTTTTAAACTAAATTTCTTAAAAGCCTTCACTAATCAAATTTTGTATCCGCAAAGAGTCTTCACCCTTTTCTCTGCCCTTCAAAGAGGGTTCTTCCTGAGGGCTAAGGTTCTACTCAGAACTGTTTGCTTGTGAAAAACATATTTTTGAAGAAACGGTTTTGTGAACCAGAGAACCCTTTTGGGAAGAAAGTTCTGCAAGGATTGTTGAGATATAAAGGTTCTTGGTAGAACCTCCAGAGTGGGTTCTAGATAAGTCTCTTGGAATATACAAGCGCTCTCAGTAGGACCTTCTGAGTGGGCTCTAGATAAAACTTCCTTCCTCTTTTTAGAGCCCTTAGAGGGTGGAAAGGTTCTGGATGTAACCCCCTGACAGGGGCCTGGGTGGAACCATCACATCATAGAAGTGGTCTCTGTAGAACTTCTCACAGGGAGTTCTGGGTGAAATCTTTCACAGATGGTTCAACATGTAATCCTTTATGTCGGGTTCTAGGTAGAACTCTAAGCAGAGCCCTCATAAAAGGTTCTACTAGGAGCCAAAAACAGTTCTCCTATGGGGACAAGCTGTGGAACCCTTTATGGTTCTAATTAGCACCTTTAATTCTAAGAGTGTAGTTGGCTAGCACCGTGTAGCAGTTAGCAGCTAAAGAGCCTAACAGTTCCCTCAGGGTCTGGTGGAGACCAAAACAGAGCTAAAATATTGGATCTATATTTGTCATGTGACAAGAAACACGACTCCAAAGGCATGCTAATGTCGTCCGCTGGATGTTAAAGTGATGTGTCAAACCGTTTCCCACCTCTCATCAAGAAATGTCCTTCAATCTGCTAAAAGCTAATCCACTATCAAGCTGCTCTCTTCAAAGTGCCATACTAGCATCTGTATCAGATGGATTTTTTTTGGAAGGAAGATGCTGCTTCAGGAAATCATTTGTTTCCTTTTTGCAATCCACCCCTCCGTAGGACCTTCACATGCCCAGCAAAGGCAATCGTTAAGAGCTTCTTTTTTCTGCTGCCATTAAGGTCTAATATATCAGTTGTGCAGTCAATTGTACTTGACAGGCGGCTTCTTGAACTTGAACTGGGTCATCTGGTGACAGATAACATGGCCTGTTTGTTCAATTTCCTCCTCTGCAATGGCATCGCTCTGGAGTGAGTTATTATAAATCACTGTGGATGCGTTCATCATGTATCTTGTCAGCGCCGGGGAGAGTGGCGCAGTGCTTTTGTGTGTGTGTGTGTGTGTGTGTGTGTGTATATGTGTGTGTGTGTGTGTGTGTGTGTGTGTGTGTGTGTGTGTGTGTGTGTGTGTGTGTGTGTTTGTTTGTGAGTGATAGTACAGTATGTGAAAAGGAAAAACGAGAGAGGACAAACAGGACAGGTAACAACTTGAGCATGTGTGCAATTTATGCCAGTTTGTGTGTGTGAATGTGTGTATTCACCATCCATTCGTGCTGTGCGTTTACATCTAGGTGGGCGTGAACTTGTGCAATTGAGGATGATTAGGGGTGTGTGGTTTTTGCTCATGTGTGTCTGTGTGTGTGTTCTTCTGTCTGTGGCAGGTGGGACCACACAGTCCAGGTCACCCCGGGGGCCCTGGACAGGCTCTGGTGTATGAGCTTTAATGTGACACAGAGATAATGAAGCTCTAACCCCCCCGCCCGCCCGGCAGAGAGGTTATCGTCTGAAGTGGACAGCAGATTCTGGGGGAGGATGGCAGATTACTTGGCAACGCTGTCCTCATTCTTCAGCCACACTGCAGGGGACAACTTCCTCACCTCTGATATTACAAATAATATCACAGCAAGGGTGTGTGCTGCTTTTATCTGAAAGTAATAATCACTGGCATTTTTATATCAATGCATTTGTCCAACTGCTCTGTATGACTGGGTGGAACACAGGAAATACCCTACAGCTTTGTGTTTATGACGGGGAACAAATAACAAGAGCTGAGATGATTTGTACAGCAAAACACTGTCAGGAGCATGAACACAACACACTTCTAGTAGGTCAGAATTGCTGACTGAGAGCGATATTTTTTATAAATGTCTATACATCGTTTTTTTTAAAGGCTGCATTGTATCCCTTTACTTTTTCAGATCCACGTTGTTTGGACTAATCTGACAGCATGAGAGAACCGTGAAGAATTAACTTTATGCTACTGAGTTCCAGTTGAAAAAAATGATACCAAAGATAATTTTGTTCACATACAAAAACTATGCGGTGGTCGTCAAAAAACAAAAATGCAAAAATTAGAGCTGGAAATGCAACAACTTCCAAAATCATTCAACATTTAAAGTTGGACATAGAACGGTAAGCTGAGGCTAACATTAACATAGCTAGCAAGTTAATGCTTAGCCAGTGTTAGCTTAACTTTAAGTAACTTTGCGAATCAATGAGGCAGAAACTCACTGTTACATTATGACTTGTTTCGGACCTGACGCTCAAAGTTTAGCACTTGGGACTTGACTTGCAAAACAATGACTTGGTCCACTCTCTCACTGTCTGCAAGATGGCATTTTTTTCTTTTCTTCCCCTGTGAACAGTCTGTTCATCTTGTACTTTAAATTGTTTTGTTTCAGAATAAATCTCCCAAATCTTTCTTTAAAATAATTTAGAAATCAATCAGTTTCATGGAGCTTTTTCCAAGTGCAAGAGGTTCTATTTTATACTAATTTATACCTATACTCCACAACAATTTGGAAACCAACATTGTACTTTTTACTCCACGACATTTATTTGACAGCACTGGTTACTAGATACTTTGCAAATTCAAATTTATACAAAATATAAATCCACTAATAAATTATGAAATGTTACTTAGATTAAGTTCCCATTAGTGATGATGATTATACATTAATGCACCACTAATAATTTTTAAAAAAAATCAAATATGTTTTAATCTTCTCTTTTCTCTCTCTTAGCATTTTATGTGTGTGTGTGTGTGTGTGTGTGTGTGTGTGTGTGTGTGTGTGTGTGTGTGAATTATAATATGCTGACTGATGTGATAATTGTATTCAACAGGCTGTACAACAAATTTCCCCCTTGAGAATAATAAAGATTAGAATAAAGAATCAGTTGTACCTGTGTTTGAGTTTAAAATGTCCGTTGGGGTTCTTTTTCTCTCCATAGGTTTAACATTAATGAAAAGGTCACGTGTGTATGTGTGGGGATATTTAATGAAGTTGTTTGTTGTTTTTCATATCCTGCACTTAAGAAAGTATGTGTGGAAGTATTATCAGTAAAATGACATTAAAGTATTAAAAGCAGAAGTGCAGAAATGCAGAAAAATGTTCCCTATATCTCATTAGATTATTTTTACTCAGGCCTCAATGTGTAAGCAGTCTTTCACTGTTGAAGTTGGCTAACATGGAGCTCATTTTTAATTATTCTGTATAGGCCTGCAACTAATGATTATATTTTTTACTTCATCGATTGTTTGATTGATTATAAAAAATTCTGAAAAATAGAGAGAAAAAGAGAGCCAACTAGAAGATCATGCAGATCCCTGCTAGGCAACAGATGGTGAAGCACCTACTGCAATGTCGCCACAACTGTCAGATGCAGCCAGCGGAGATTTGCAAAGTTCCGCCAACATTAACATGACCCCCAAACATGCCACCCCGAGCTGAAACAAGATTGTTAACTGAAGCAGTTGCTGAACATTTGCGGCCCCTAGTGGCTGGTTAGGACAAGCGAGAAGTCAGCTGTCAATGGCCATGTAAAACAGAGCAGTCGAAAAGTAGAATTACTGCCTCACAGTTGCCATCAATTTATAGTTTACATCCATCCATACCTCTGTCCAGGCGCTTAAAATGTATGTAGTGAAGACGCTGAAGGAATTTAATATAGAACTTAATACTATACTGAGCTGTAGCTTTGAAGGAATTCAGTTATTAAGGGTGTTTTATGGCAAAATGAAAGTTATCAATACATCGATGTGTGATACCAGGGAATTATTTCCAGTGAGAAATATTCTGTCTTCACTTAGAGACTATTTTTACAGAAGAGGACAGAGAGCTGAACATTATAATGTCACAGAGAAGTCCTGACACAGGATGAAAAGAAGGCGCCTGGTACAGAGATGATTCATAGATTATTACTGCGGGATCACTGTCACACACTTTTTAATGGACTAATCAGAGAAAATATCTGCGGTGGCGTGTTTGCTTTATAGTGTCATGTACAGATAATAAAATAAAACACAGTTAGTGTGATATAATGTGTTGACGTCCAACATTCCAACACATCACACAAAGCAGCAATTTGTCTTTTCTTTAAATTTCACAATAATATCAACACACACGCTCACACAGCTGTGTGTTTATTATTGTGCAGATAACAATAATGCAAGTAAACAAACAGCATTGATCCACAGCCTACATAAATTTTATGATTTAAAAGGAATATTAAATGATGCTCAAAATAGACATCAGAAAGATTATTACTAATAATCAGCTATTTGAAACAGTTTTCAGATCTGAATGAATGCTGTCAGGTGTTGGAACTGTTCTTAAATAAGTTCCTGTGGACATTCAGTCAGTCTGACAGCTGATACAGCTGTTATCAGCTCGTCATCGGTAACTGACGTCGCTTGTCGCTAAAAGGACCTGAAGATTTTTCATTTCGCAGCTTCGTCTCCTCTGTCCTCTCTCCCGTGTCCTCTGTGGGTGGAGCCGAGACACGAGGGGAGGAAGCGATTGGAGGAGACGAGGGGAGGGTTACCGAATGAAAGGCGCCCGCTGTTAACATGGAGAACATACAAGCTGTGACTTTACACCTTAATTAAAGCTGCACACCTGATTGTCATTTATTAATCAGACTAACAAGCCTCCTGAGGCTGAGCAGTCAACACAACATACAAAAAGCAAAGCATTTAATTAAATATGACTGAGATTACAGAGAAATGAGGGCAACAATTAAAGAAAAAATACATAAACCAGACCTATAGAAGACATTAAAAGCACAGTTGAACTAGTTGAACTGCTCTGTCTTTCTTCAGAGGAATTTTTACAAACCGCTTTTCACAAATCCGAAAACACAAGCTGTCATATGTCATGTTTTGTGGCATTTCCTCATGTCTAAACCTCACAGAAGTGAAAGATTTAGACTTGAAGTCCGACTCCGTGCCCTCCGGCCCTGTTTCGCTGTGTTTTCTCAAAGAACCCTTGAAGCCGAGCGCGGCTTTTTATCAGCCAAGTAAGAATGTGAGGTCCTCCTCTGACATCGCCGAATGCCTCAGTGTTGTTCTGTTGACTTAATCATCAGAGCAAAATGAACCGCTCGCTCCATCAAAGCTGCACCCTCTTCAAAAACATTTTCTGATACCAACTCCAAAGTTTGACTTATTTCTTCACAGAGGAGAAACAGCATCCATTGTGTGAGCAGCATTCTACTTTAAAGACACAAAACCAAGCCAGCCACACAAACCGGAGTGAAAATAAATAAATAAAAAAAGCACACAAACCTGACCCAGACCTCATTTCTGCTTATTAGCTTCTCAGATTCCTGTGACGGAGCTACCTGTACACCGCAGCAGAGCCGAGAGTGAGTGAGACGCCAATTTGTCTTGACATGTTAAGCTGTGACTCGATCGGGTTACGAAACGTTAATGGACGAGCTGAGCGGTTGTCTTTCTGCGCCGAAGGCCGTACCAGATTTAGTTACCAGTGCAAGCTTGTGACCTTGCCAGTGTCCATCACACAGTGACAAGATCATTGCCAGATTTCAATCAAACATCAGTTGAGAGTTTACTGAGGAATAACCTTACCCTCCAAGTGCTGCGTTTTTTCTTTTGTCTTCACTCACAAGGGTCTGCTGTCTCGAACGAAACAGTTGGAAATGTCCTACAGTGTAAAATTGCCCCATCAAATTTACAAGACTCATTTAACATTCATGAGCATTCTTTTTCTTAAAACATGCAAATTTGGCTGCCAGTGTAGTAAGTCATTTTCGCGTGTTAAGAAACCTTAAAATAAGTCAAGCAGACCGACCGTTACATCACTACAGAAGACTTTATGCTGCAGACTTTAATGTCAGTTCTGTTGCAGCTTACGGGATGTGAAATGTCAATCATGCCGTTTGGAGACCAACAGCAAATAAACAAAAGTGCACATTTTTATGAAAAAAGTCTACTTTGCTGAATCAAGTCTGCATGTGCAAATCTAGGGTTCCCTTCTTGACACAGCCTCTCCATGCATCTCCCATAGACTTCAACAGAACTGGCACCTGCATCTGTTAGGTTTGTTTCTACATTAACTTTTTTCTTTTTATGTCAGTTTGAACTAATCTTTGGCAAAAATCAAGAAAAAACCTGGACTCCTTTTGATTTCAATAGTTTTTAAAAAAAATGAATAATAGGTATTTTTTTTCATCTTAGCACATTCAAAACTTAAATAAGAAATAAGAAAAGAAATAACACAATCTTCTTCATTCTGCTAAAGTCTCAGTAAAACCTTTCTGTGGATCAATACAGACAGAATAAGAAGTTAAATAGCATTCATTCTGTGCTTCTAATTCCAAACTGCTGGTCAGGCTGACAGGCCCGGCGGATGCACCGGACACATTTAGTGATTTAGTGTGTTACTGCCAGCTGTCCCTTTACATCAGGCGTTCAGCCTCCCTGTGATACTGCTGCCCTCAGTGCCCTGTTCCAGTTGTGAGGAAATCTGTCGCCTGAAGCTCGTCAAGGGCATCACTGCTTCACAGCTCCATATTCCTCTTCATACTTGTCACAAATATAAACTTTACCAGCAACATATATATATAACTTTGTTGTATAAAGAAGAAGATGAAGAAGAGCTTCCACTCTGCAAGAACTTAGTTCTTAGCCCTGAAAAAGCACGGACACAACCCGAGTGCAGGGTTGAAATGTTTTCCGTGATGAGGTCAAATTTTATTACAAACGCTCGGAACAAAACTAATTACAAAGATTACATGAATATGTCACCTTGTTTATCTGATTGCTTTGCAGGCCCTTCAGTAAAATCAATTTTCATGGTTTAAATTGAATCTGTTAATTAAAAGAGGTTCTTCCCGTGTTTCAGCGCGCGTTTGAACGCATTGATTGATGTCGGATTTAGAGAAACAGCAGCGAGGCAGATAATGCCGCATGAAAAATGTGCACATGAGCAGACAAAGCAAAATGTGAAATGAAGTTCCACCTGGGGTTATGTTATTAAATGATGTCTCCATGAGTGTGTGTGTGTGTGTGTGTGTGTGTGTGTACATGCATGTCTACACCTGTGTGTGACTGTGTTTGTGCAACCCTCCGCTGTGTGACATGTCTACTTATAATGATCTTAGTGTGGCATCTGGAGGTTTTACTGCACAATATTATTTCATGACCACACACACTCTACAGCAACTTAAAGCTGCAGGAGAACTGTGCTGGAATAAAACTATTAATTGACAAAGACGTAACTGCCTCGTCTAAACTCTAAAGTCACCCTGGTTGTCTCAATTAATCATTGAGGAAACAGAGGGGAAATATCCACAGAGGCCATTAACATGTGTAAAGATGGATGACATGACAGCTCTCCAAAAGTGAAGCCAGAACATCTCAGTCTCCCCCCCGGTGGCTGGCTGCAGTATATGTCAAAACCCCACCGCCTCCATTTTAGCAGATGGGACCAAAAAAAATCTAATTATACGTCACATAAACTTTTCCCTACCATGGTTTATGTCATTTTAGGCAGGTCTCATCGTCCTGAATCATGATAGTTGGGGGAAGTGGTCCATCTTTATTTACAGTCCAATGATTTAAACTTTTTTACTTCAGTTCAGGGGTTGCAACACAGTGACAACATCAAATGTCAGCGAGAAGAAAGAGTTTGAACCTGAATTTCCAGAAATCCTGTCAGGTGCCACACCAAGTGGAGGACTCGATATCTAAGAATAAGAGTTAATCCAGCTTCTCTGGACAGTGTCTCCTAATGACTTCGGCGATCCTGCTAATTCCATGAGGCTGACATTTGTGGTGATGTGAAATGTCTTACCAGATATTGGGTTTCCATAAATTTCCTCAGGATGATATAGTCTCAATGAGCTAGCATGGCTTTATGGCTATAGACTGTATAAATAGTGGACGGAGCTTCCTGGGTCTGAAAAATTAAGCCAATGCGGAAGCGCCTAAATCTGCATTCTTTCTAATGGCCAAACTTCCCTGGTTGCAAAAATAAGTCCAACTGTATGTAAACTTATGAGAAAATGACCCAACTTCTTACTTGATTTATTACCTCAGTAAAGATTTTGCTAATGATCACCTTTTCCTAGTCTTCTTCAACACAGCATGATGTTCAATTTGTAAATAACCTCCCATGTAGAGAAAATTAGATGATAAAGCAGGGTATGCTTAGAGCATGGCTACAAATTACTAAATATGGCTCCAAAATGGTGACATCTGTCTTAAAACTGATGTAGGTCAAACATCACAAAATATCTAAGAATTAACATACAATTACATGGCTCTGTTCATTAAAGGTAATCCTGCTGTACAGCCTTCACTCACATGTACAGACATGAAAAGAATAGATTAAATCTGATTTGTTTGTGGCATCAAATAATCCATCAGAGCAGACTTACAGAAGTGTGGACGCCCGTTAAGTTTGTCCAGACACAGATCTTGCCTGAACAACACCCGCATAACATTAGCATGAATCAACTCTGCAAGATGATTTATTGCACAGCTGCACAACAACAGTTGTGTGTTGGAAACAAAGCACTTGTCCCTAAATTATTCATGAGCTATAATAAGAGGATAGTTGCTATACAGAGTGTTTATCGATGAGGATATGACTTGGTGGAAGATAGAGCCGAGGAAAGGGAACTCTATTGTGCAAAGTGAACATTTTTCAGTGAGATGGAAATTGGCAGTTAAAGAGTAAGGAAAGTATGTTTCCATGTTTCACGCTGAGCTAAAGCCTTTCAGAGAGGAGAAAGATTTTCTGAGGAATAGTCAGACCTCTGCTTTGGCTTGCTTCAGGGAACCTGTTTGTAGTGTAATGTTATTCTGGCCCGTGGACACATCGAGTTCTGCCACAACAAAAGGAGATTCATTCGAAGGGAGGAGAGAGACGGCTTTCAAACAGCATATATTAAATGTCTTCTTTTGCTTCTTTCACCTTCTGTGTTGCCTGTCCTTTGAGTTTGTCTCGCGTCCGCGGGCGACGGCGCTAACAAGGCTCCCTGCTACGGTCTCTGGTCACACTGTATTTGCCACGCTGTCGCTGCAGCTACGCGGTCAGCAGCAGAGTGTAAATACAGTGGTCGCAATAACAGCACGGTCTTGCTTAAACTTGAATCTATTGAGTCACACTTCTTAAGAGATGTACAGCAGATAGTTTGGAACACTCTGTAAAGAACTGAGGCTGTTTGTATGGTTGCATCGAGAAAAAAATTGATCAAATATCACAACGACTCACAGGAATTCTGTCAGCAATTCAGTCTGAACCAAAAACTCAGGAGCTTATTGTGCCAGTTCAAATAATTTAACAGAACATGTTCTTCCAGTCTGGGTTAGTCACTACCAAAAATATTGCAGCTATCTTGAGGTGTTCTTTCAGTTCTTCTTGGGCCAGTCAGTGCCATGTTGAATGCTTGCTAATGCTGCTCTGATTTGTATATGTCAGACATATAAGTCACTTACACATGCTGCAGTAAAGTAAATAAGTAAGGACTTAAGGGAAGCTCCCCGCTAGACGAGACAGATGCAACAGCCCGTTTTCAGACCCAACATGTCAAACACAGCAGGTTAGTCAGTGCCCCTATGCTTCAGACAGCCTGTCCTCGCCAGAAAAACATGTGCATTGGTTGAATATGCAGGCAACTTTTTCCAACTGACATATGGCGACCCCTAGTGGACTTAGTAATTATGACAAGAGAAGTGTAAGGAGCAAGAAAGTCTGCTTGTGGATGAGGTGGGTTTGAAGGACGGTTCAAACAAATGCAGTACTTTCACCCAGGTGGCCAGGATTCAAGTCCTGCGTGGAACGAAAAGTAAATGTAGAATTATTAAAAGTTTTGAGCAACTTAAGTTTCGTGATGGACATGATGGACGCGTTCTGTCATAAGTGACATCACTTTCATCATGTTACACATGTAATGTTGTCAAACATGATGTTTTCCAAACCAAGTAGTTTTTATGGCTAAATTTAACCAAACGGCGACAATTTTAGAATATAAATAACATGTGTAAAGTCACATGAGTTATGTCCATCCATAATGGCAATAATGGTGGGATGGGCCAAACAAACCTTCACCCAGGAGACTGGAGTTTGTACCCCATGTGAGACCAAAAGTCAACACTCATTTCTTTTTAAGTTTCATAATATATGTCAGGTACATTTATGAGCTTATGTAACTTATTTTATACCAATTTTTTTTTTGTCTGTTGCGAGCTACCATACTTGTAGTTCTGTTTTGCAGCCAGCCAGTCAGAATGCTTGTTATTCAGTCAGTTCAGTGAGTCAGGAAGACACAGGTTGTTTATTGTATCCACCTGGTCTGCTTTGCATCAGTCAATAATAAATCCTGCAGTTTTGTCTTAGCTTGTTGTAATTCTTGACTCTCTCACTCACAAGAACTAACATCTACAGTAAACAAACAGTTTTGTTGTCAGACAGATTAGTCTTTGTGCCTTCATTTTGACAGTCCCAGATCTACCCAGACATTGCATGTTTACTATTGCTAACTTGACCACGGAGCGCTGCACATGCAAAACTTGCTTTCAAGTGTACTGACTCCTCCTGCTTCCATTTAACTGGCTAATGCACTATACACTGTAGCTTTGCCTGGAAAATTGTAAACACAGGGTTGTTCCATCTGATTTTCAGTCCAACCCAGTGGCAAGCAATAAGAATAATTATACAGATTTTTTTTTGCAGATGGTCTCATTTGTTTATGTAGGTCAGATAAAGGCATCAGTATGAAATTGAAATTCTTGTAGTAGCTTTAACTGACTGATTTTGGCATGTCATCCCTTCAAGCTTTGATAAGCTGTAACCTCAGTGTTACAGTGACTAACATGGTTTTAGTGTCTAAACTATTTTATAAATGTTCTGTGAGCACTGTCTTTACACCCTAACTTGCGATCTAACACGTCCTGCCAGTGTAACTGCAGGTGAAAATAAAGTTGTAACTTTTCCCACCTGCACTAAACTCTACAGAGTCTGCAAAGGGGCCACATTACCATCAGGCGAGCTAATGGGTGAGGAAGAGCACATCAGATCCATAAAAGGCAAAGAGGTTCACAGGAAAGAGTTGGTCCTCTTCCCAGGGAGTAAACTTGAGGAGGGGAAGTCATCGATGCCTCCTGACCCCATGAAGCAGCACTGCACTTCAGAAGCTGGAGGATTCAGTGCAGCAGCAGAGACAGTGCTCGATCTGTGAGGTAATTTGGGGCAACACATTGAAAGTGATTCATTTTTATGCCCTATTGTTCTTTATATAATGAGCAGAGAGGTGTTCATTACAGGAAAATGGCTCCTTCTTCTGCCAATTAGGGGTAGATGATTAGCAAATAGATATGCTGAAATTGCAAATCCAATTCTCTTTCAGACAGAAGTGTATTGATAGTACTTCCCTCCTCACTATGAGTCCCGTGCCAACATTTGTCCTTGATGTCATTTTTCCCATGTGGCTAAGCAAAAACCCTTTCCTCAAAACTTTAGCTTAGGTATTGTATTGTTTCTCTGGACGCCTAGCCAAGCCCGCTATCCTTACAATTCCACACCTCGTGATTTATGTCCGGTGCTAACATTCAGTGACATTGCAGGAGGCAATATACCATTTATTTAAAGAGGCGAAAAGTAAGTGTATAGTAAGTCATTCAGGAGACTAAATGTTCAAAACTGTAATTAGGGCTGGGTACCGAACTTAGTACTTGTAGGGGTAACAACCACATTATATTGGTACTACTGAGTGCCAAAACATGTCATCAATCGGTGCCAAATTTTGGTTCTTGGGAGTGCATCTGGGTGAGAGAGTATCCCAGAGTATAGAGAAAAGGAGAAAGAGAGAGAGGGGGATTGAAGCAAGCAGCAGAAGTGTGGTTACACTTGACGAACAAGCAAAAAAACTAAAAGCTAATTGTCTAATCTTAACTGTACTTCACCATGTATTTGCCACAACCTCAATCTTTCCTGAACACACCCTGATGTTGCAGAAAAAAAATGAACTTTTAATACGTTAGCTACATTGATAACCTACTGGTTCGCATTCGCGTTTCATACTGATGCACAAGGTAGCCTTTAGCATCTGAGAGATGCTGTCCAAAAAGCTTTTGAACACATGGTTAACATACATGGTAAAGAACAGTTTTGTTAGGTTTAGGTGCCAAAATTACTTGGTTACGTTTAGGAAAACATCATGGTTTGGGTTAAAATAAGTAGATAATGAGTAGTAGATAGTGCTGACTTTTGGTTTCTCGCAGGACGTAAACCTTGGCCTCCTGGGTGAAAGTTCTGTGTTTGTTTGACCCATCCAACCGACCCCCCTCCTTCATACATGGACTTTCTCACTCTTTATACTACATCACCCGACACAGATCACCCCTCGCAGTGGGGCGTGACAAAACATCAGTATTTCATGACCTAGAAATGAGAATGGGCTGATCACATTCAACCTGCCACTAGAATTTCAACTTGTAAAAAACTGAAAAGCCAACTAAGGACAAAGATAATTTTATACAGATTACTTTTGTTTGGTAAGTTTGAGAATTTTTTTATATTTGAAGCTCAAAATCACATCACATCCAGCCCCAGCCAGTGAGAAGGTCAGTATGAATTTTTCCTTCAGATTTAATTGCTGTGTACTGTAAAGGCCCTGAAAGCCTATTTCCAATTATCCTCTCACAATGAGTGATGTAATCCTACAAGAAAACACAGTTTTCTGTAGAGGCTGTCTGTTTTAAACATGTGCTCTTCCCACTGGTTTAAAATGGTTTGGACTCCACTGAAAAAGGTGATGTCATGTTTTGCACCAACCAGAATTTAAGACTATTTGAATGAAAATTCGATGAAAATCATGGGAATTGTTCTTTACGTTGCCAGGCCAGCGTTAGTCAAATCGGATCGAAACAAACCACACATTCTTCATGAGATTTAGGGTATTAAACTCAACAGTGACGGACTCAGGCTGTCTGAGGGGCAGGGGCAAAAACAAAAAAGGCACCAGCTGTATGTGGTGGGACACCAGGGCACTGAAAGTTGTGATGCACTTCACCACGTCATCTTCACTGGAAGGGCACTCGGGAGGGCATTTTATCATGTTGTCTTTGACATTTAGGCCACCCTAGAGGACACTTTACCACCTTTTGTCCACTGTAAAGACTCTTTAGAGGACACTATCGCATTGCCTTGGACATTAGGCCAATCTAGAGGGCACTTTATCAAGTTTTGTCATACGGGTGTAAATTGCCCCCCCACCCCACCCTGCTTTAGTCCACCATTAACTCTTAATATATAATACCTAATGGATGCAAGGTTATTGCAAAATACTTAAGATGAAACCAAGTAATACTTCCTGCTGTTGACTGTGGCCAAAATATTGTTAACGTGTGCAGATACCTTCAAAGAAAACAGCACAATATGAAGCGTGTGATGAATTACAACCTCAGAGGTCTGTTCATATCTGGTGCAGTTTCACTTCACAGAGAGGATGTGTTTGTTCATCCACAGGCTGACATGGTGCCCAGACAGGTGACCTTTTTACCTCACGTCATGGCATGAAAGATGCAACCTGCTGCTGTATGAATTCTGGGTAACCTTGCCCCGTAGGCAGGACATGCCTAAGTATAGCCGCCTGCAGTGTGATAGGTCAGGAGGCGGCGTGCTCATCAGGGAAACCGACGCTGTGATTAAAGCATCCTCGTGTCCTGCTCAAACCTGTGTTTGCATCTCAAATATGCACGAGGGAACCGTCAGGAGAACCCCCCCTGAATTCATGCAAAGAGCGTACGGTCAGGAATCACCATATGATGATGTGATCTGACGTTAAGTGAAGCTGGATTTGGTTTTAGCAAGCTGAGAGGTGGAAAGTAGTGATACGGAGACGTGCTGGCACCTGAGCCTGAAGTGAACTCTTCCCGAGCTTTCGAGCTTCCCGTAGTGACACTCCTGCAGGGAGGAGTGTAATTCTATGATGGACAGCTCAGGATTCACCTCATGCACCATCTGTGTATGCTTCAGTCTTCAAGAGATAGGTAGTATTTGAATGAAATGTAGGTCTATTTAAAATGGGTATCTAATTATTTTTGAGTATTTTGTGGTTTATATTTTGCTGAGTAGAAAAAAGAGAGCTTCTATTTGTGTTTTTGAAAGACTTAAAGTGCATTATTTAATACAGGATTTTATTTTAAGACACATTTTTGTCCCCAGGGTTAAACTGTAGGGAAAAAAACAAACAACATTTGGCCTAATCATGCATGCAATATTGCTTGCATGATTAGGCCAAATGTTGTTTGTCAGGCTCCTTACTGATTGACACTAAAATACAGCAGTACAGCAACATGTGCTCTAGAACTGGTAAATATAGCTTCTCATACTTAAACAACCCAAACAGCATGTATGGATACCAGCGACAGGCACACCGAGCCTTAAACACGTGATTAATGTTGTGAAACAATAAAAGTTTGGATAGTTTAAGCACCAAACTACTTGGTTAGGTTAGGAAAAGACCGTGGTTTGGGTCGAAATAGTAGCTAATGTTACATTTTCTCATACGAAATGTAACTTAAAGGAGAAATCTGTAATATATTTGCTGTAATAATTCGTAAAATAATGATGATATGTCATCAGAGATTAAGGAAACATTCTAAGTTGATATACTTGAAATTTCTATTCCAGCCCATAAATAATCATTAATGCATAATGTTTGCCGAATCAGTCTGTGTCTTTTTATGAGTCGCAAGAAATCTTTTAGAAGGAGTAGATGTTAATAATGGTTAAATTGAGCAACCATACCTGCCAACATTCAGGTTTCAAAATGCAGGAGTATTTTTCGACCAGGGGTTGGGGGTTTGCTGTCTACAGCTGCGTTATACCATATAAAACATTTTCCTTCAGTTCATGAAATCCCTACAGCACCTGAAGGCAGCAGGATATGTTGATAAATCGGCAGCCTCTGAGAAGTGCCAGACGCCAGAACGCGGCGCTGATACGCACGGCTGCTCACTGTGTTTGCCTTCAATAAATCACACTGGGAGATGGCCATGAAGTAGAAGGAAAGTAGAAGGAGAAACCTGGGAAAAAACAGGAGTGTTGGCAGGTATGATGTTAACATAGTCTGGCAGGCAGTAAGGCAGGCAGACACTTAATTCCAACTCCAGAGTGTGTATTTTCGGAGTAGTGTTGTTGTTTTCAGGATGATGGGTTTGGCTTTACACTGACAGACAACTGACAGTTATAAGCTGATCAGAGGACTGGTTGTTACTTGTTTTGTATGAAATTACAATGTTGCGCCTGTCTCACACTCCAGTGGAGCTCCTGCAGCCTGCCTGAGCTTCCTTGAGTCTGCGAAGGAGGGGCGGGAGGAAACAACAAACTTCAACCAGAGATTGTACATTGAAAAGGATTTCAACATATTTTATACTCTAAGCCTGCAGAATTTGTTTTTGGTAATGCATATTGCTACAAATTGCTTTAAGTAACTTAAAACTTTAAATAAATCGATAGACTTTTGGCTTCACATGGGACCAACTCCAGCTGAAAGTCCTGTGTTTGTTTGATCAATCCCTCCCTGCACGGCTTTTCTCGTGCACACATCGTAATTGATACAGCCACCAGAGATCACCACCTAACCATAAATATAAAATAGCTGCTGGCACAGACAACACATGCGGCCATTTTGCTCTTGAGGATGGGCCGAAACCAACCAACATGCACCCCTGAATTTGCAGCCTTCCTCCTCCAAGATATTCTGATTGGTCACTTTGAATCAATGATGTTGGAAATTAGCAGAGCTCATCTTTGAGGTTACCTAAAATCTTCTATCAGTTTGTATTAGGGTTACAAATTTTCCGCATTTTCTTTATAGTTGACAACACTTACAATCGTCGAATCATTAATAATAATAATAATAATTAATAACTACCATTTATTTGAATACATTTACTGAGAAAGTTTTTGTCATTTGTAACGAGATACTTTTTGATGCATTTGTGCCCATCTCTATTTGTATATCTACTCCACATTAATAGCTTGAATAATGACATTAACTAACATGCATTGGATTTGATCTGAGTCAAGCTTGTGCTGGATGTTTGTCTTGCAGTGTTTAATTTTTTTAGGGTTCTGTACAACAGTTAGGTCATAAATTATAGCAGAAACAGACAGTGCATTGCAAGACGCTTTTCTGAGGCTGCTGCTGAGATACATATAGAGATGAGCAGGAGAAGCGTCAGAGAAACTGCTGTGACTTGCAGCATATTAGTTTGGACGTCAGCAGTTTGATTGTAATTAAATACCAAACTGTGCCCTACTTTTGCCCAACTTTGGCAGCCGAGCACATAATCGCAGCACCGGCGGGTTGAAGGACATGATTAATGACATGGGCGGGGTGAAGCCAAGACAAAAGTCGGTGTCATCGAGTGTTTTTGTTTGTTTGTTGATTTTTTTCCCCCCACCACCTCCTCCTCTGTGTGTGAGGCAGGGGGTATGTATTTATTTATTTATTTATTATTTTTTTTTTTTTAACACCCGTCTCTACTGTGATTTATCTCCCAGTTGTGTGTGTGTTTTGCACGATGGTCTAAAATTAATTTCAGGGATGGGATTTTTTTAAGAACACAAACTAGAACACAGGGATTAGGAGGATACTTGTTATTACTTTATTTTTTTCTTTATTTGCTTTCCAATGCAATTAGCCCTTTCCCCCCTGCTTGGTTGTCATTATCATTGAGGAATTGTACTTAATCACCTTAGAGAGCTAAATAAAGGTTAAATAAAGTTAAAAATACCTCTGTGATGCTGTTTCAGTGATGAATGAATTTCCTCTGCCAAATCTGCAGGAATTGTTCTGTTTTCTGATGTTCTGATGTCAGCACATACCGTAGCTTTATGCTTAATGGTGTGTTTGTGGCGTCCTTGTTGTCTCAGGTCTTATTTGTTATGCTGTTTGCTCTCTACACTTCCCAGTGTGTGTGTCCCGCCAGCTTCTGTCTGTCCTACTTTACTGTCTCCTTCAACATTATGATTGTTTTATTATATTGTCAGAAAGTTGTCTTGTCTCTCGCCGCTTCCTGCTGTCAAAAGGAAGCTGCTATCTCCACTTTTATGAAGATACAAGATGATAAACTAAGTCAGTGTTGGAGGAGTCAATGCTCGGCGCGTGGCTTGAAAGGAAAACAAATTTTTGGTTGTGATGGTTAAAAGATGTTGCTGGAGGATTTGTAAAAGCAACAAATAAAATCTTAAAAACACTCATGATTAATGTAGATCAGATAGCAAGTTAGTTACATTTTTGCTAACATTAGCAGTTAGATATAAATAGCTAGGTTAACTAGCAATGATTGATGTAGATTAGCTAGTTAGCTTGCATTTTACTAACATTAGCTAACTTAATATGTGAATGTGTTGCTTTTACACGCTTGTTCTCGTGTTATTGGAGCACAGAGCAAAAAGGGACGGGACTTCGGAGGGATCATTAATCAACAGTTTGCAGTTGCCTCAAGCTTTGCGATGCATTTTAGTGTCTTTCAGCTCAATATTTTATTCTGACACACAGCCCCACTCTACACTACTTGATCAGCACCAAGCAGCAGACAGACACCATTAGCAACTAGCTGGTGAACACAATGAAGCATTTAGCAGCTAAAGAGCCAGGCTTTTCCCTCAGGAGTTGGTGGAGACCAAAAACAGAGCTAAAAAAAAGGAGTGAATATTGGACTTACATTCGTCAGGTGGCCAGAAACACGATTCCAAAGGGATAATAATTCTGCTCCATGTCTGAAAATAAGCATCCAACAAGTTCAAACCAAAGGCGATCATATGTCAATGTTATGCACACACACAAAACAGATAATTTTCAGTTGTTTAAGCAGGGTAACAAGGAACATGATGAACTGGAACCAAACTGACAACTTGAACGGACAACTAGAAAGAGGACAGTAGCAGCTCAGTTATTTATTAAAGTAAAAATAAAATAATAATTTTAAAATATTTTTTTTACCTTAGTATGAGGCTTTTTATCAACAGAGGCTGCAGGTCCTCTACCATGTCCACCATGCTGCTGCCGTGTTTCTACAGTAGGCCAGAATGGACAAACCACACAGACAAGCCACAAACACTGGCTCTTGATGTGACATATCACGTTCTGTGCATGTTACTCGACCACCGTAGGCTCTTGGGAGGGGAGTGTGTGACGACATGCCTGCAATCTGCAAGCTCACTGCTATATGCCACTAAATCCTACACACTGGTCCTTTAACAAAAGTAAAAGTGCAACAGGTTTAAGGGGAGGATGAGGCAGGCAAAGGTCAGTACCAGAGAACGTCTTGACAAACATGCAAAGACAAACTGGCAATGAAAGGAGAGAAACACACACACTAAATACACTAGGGAAGGATAATGAGCTGCACATGAAACTAATTAGGGTGGGGTGAACAATCACAAAAGCAGGAAACACAAAGTCAGAAGAGGAGAGGAAAGACTTTCAAAATAAAACAGGAAACATGGCTGGAGAGGAGGGACGGGGAGTCTGTGACATTAATACAGGTATTAATGCAGTAAAAGTATGAATTCTGCGCTAAAATTACAAAGATATTTTGTATCCACAATCCCAGCTACTAGCTGTTGAATAGATATAGTAGTAAAAGATGAAATATTTGTCTCTGCCTCACCAGCCAGACCCTGTTCACCTTGCTACCTTCTGGCAAGAGATACAGAAGTATCTGCTGCAGTACCACCAAACACAGAGCAGTGAGGGACTGAATAATCCCTCACTGCCTGAGGGAGTGAGGGATCTATATATAGTTTTAAAGGAGAAATCTGTAATATATTTACTGTAATAAATCATAAAATGACGACAATATGTCACCAGAGATTAAGGAAACATGTTAAGTTGAAATATTCACTTCTCTGACATCAGCGCTGGAGTCCTGGTGTCCCCCTCTGAAATTTTTATTCTGTGCCAGAGTGACTGTTATAGTTTCATGTTTATTAGAGTCCAATTTAATGCCGAATGTTCACAGAACGAGTAAGTGTCTGCTTATGAGTCATAAGAAATCATTAATAGTCTTGTAGAAGGCGTAGATGTTCATAACAGTTAAATTGAGCATTATGTTAATGAACTTTGGCAGGCAGTGAGGCAGGCAGCCACTTAACTCAAAGTCCAGTGTGTCTATTTTCAGAGCGGTGGGCTTTAATTTTCAGGATAACGGGCTGAACTTTACATTGACAGACAACTGATAGTTATTAACAGCTGATCAACTTATAGCGTAGGACTTGTTATTGTCGCATATCCGTCGATCCCCAGGTGCTGCTTCAGACTGCAGAGCTTTCCACAAGTCTGGGGAAAACAACTCACTTCAACCATAGATGGCATATTAAATAGGATTTCGACCTATTTAATATAATGTCTATGGCTCCAGCTTGCAGTTTGGACTGCAGCACTCATTTTTGCACATATTGCTCCTTTAAGTTTTTTTTTTTAATGAATAGCAAAAAAAAAGAACTACAACTTAATGTGGCTATACATTCCGTAATGATAAATAAATCTACCACTCTAATCTCGTACCTTTTAGTAGAGTGGAGATTAGAAGTACAGTGTTAATGGAAATGGTAAAGTACAAGTACTTTTGCAGTACTTCAAGTAAATTAGTAAATTACTTAGTTTCCATCACCGGCTAAAATGAATAAAGCTGAGTACAAAACAGCTCTTGTTATTCCTGCATAAACAGTACAGCTCTTTCATTTAAATAAGATATACGCCTACATATCTTTCCATATTTTGTTGTCAATTTCTATTTATATTGATTGAACTGCAGTACTGGCTTTTATGTTTCTTCATATTTTTCTTTTTGCTGTGTTTATTTTTATGCACCAAAACACAAGACGAATTCCTCGCGTGTGCAAACCTGCATGGCAACAAACCTGATTCTGGTCCTGATTCTGTTCCCAGAGAAAAACATGAAAAATATTTCATCTGACAACAAAGAAACGAAAGCAACTTTGCCTGCTTCTATAATTACCAGACATCAAACTCATTTCTTACCTTAATTTCTAACAACACAAGAAACTAGTGACTTTAATAGTGTCAGGCTCTGATGTACAGTCTGTTTGTTGCTTATTAAAGTCCATAATTTCCTTGTGAAGCAGGAAAACAACACAGGCTGAGGACAAAACAAGGACACACTGCCAAGGAGAGGCGATTTTTGGGAGACATAAATTCTGGTGTTTCACTAGTAGAAGCTGCCAGTCTTGCCGGTGGCCTTGTTTGTTTGTGGCTTTATGCTGGTGTCTAAAATTGACTGTGGAGATTATTTATAGGATAGATACTGAGGAACTACGGACAGCTGACTCTGCCGATCAGCTTGATAAATAATTAGAAAACTTGCTCTGGACAGGCTGACGATGATTGATCCGAAAGAGTTGATTTGCTTGTTTTTGAGCTTTTACACCCAGGGCTTATTTCATAGTCAGGCTGACAGTTGTGCAGCACAAAACCTGCCCATAAACCAGAAAAATTCACCCTCAGCACTGACAGGAGTCCACAAATTTGGCCTCCCACTCACTGTCAATAAAGCCAGAGAAAGTCTGCGTGTGATGACAGCACACTTTGGAGTCTCTTCATCTAAACTGAACTGCCCAAAATCAAACAAGGAATCCTCCTCCGGGTTGGACTTTTTGCTTTGAAAAGCACTGCTTGTCGCCGCAACAGAGACATTTCAGGCCTTAATTTGCTATAATTTTCTTCCCCCAAATGATAGAGATTAGGAAATGTGAAGGCAGTCTGTAAAGTTGAAGACAAAAGACACCAAGCTGTCCTTTCTGTCTCGCACAAAAGCAAAATCACCTCAATAAAACTTGCTCCCTCTCCTCCTTTGAAGCCAGCCTCTATAAATAACTTCCCTGTGGTATTACATGGTGGGACTGCAGAGAAAACCGAGCTAAGAGTGCCCTCTACGTGCAGGCTGGAGCTTTGTGCCTGCAAATGTGGCATAAAATCATGCAAAAAAGCTCAAGATATGCACTGAATATCCAAAACCAGGCATGTGTGACAAATAGTAATTCATTTTCAGACAAAAGTAGTTCATTTTAAAAGCTAATTTCATTCTTTTCTTATTAGATATTACAATACTCCATGTTCAGATAATGTAATTTCATATTTGGTTCTATATTTTATTAGGAGAGCGCTGGTCCCTTTTTAAGCTGCCAGTGATATGAAGGAGGAGCTCAGATAACAGAGGTGGATCCTTGCCTGTGTCGGTTGATTATTCTTCAGTCTGTTGGTGATGCTGTGAGGCTCCAATAAGAGGATCGTGCTCCTCTCCCTCGTACAATACAGAGCGGCGAAGGCGAGACCCGTGTGTGTTTCTCCTAAATAAGAATTTAACTTCAGACAATTTAAGAAAAGCTTTCAACATCTAAAACTAACAATACCTACTGATAGAATATATAAAAATGTGCCATTGTAATCATCTTTGTTTAGTGTTCCCTTTTAAAGTTGCGTTTTAAGTTGCTCAAGCACTGGTAAGGTTTTTATTTTTCGACAAATACCTGCCAAATAATTTTGCTATCAGATGTGTCTCAGCCATGACATGTCAACTCTGTAGCCCTTCTAAATCAGAGCTAAATAATAACTCTGTTTTAAAAATGTGTGTTTTGATTAGCATTAAGAGAACTCTGCACAACTTCAAAAAGAAAAGGTTACTCACGACTACATTTAATGAAAAATCACTTGGAGTTTGACCTGTTCCAAGGTTTAATAGTCAAGAGTGTGATCTTTTAAAATATATTTTCCAGCCTAATTGAAGAGCAAAAATTGAAGCCCCTAAAAATACTGTTTTGTCATTCATAGGAATAATTAAAAAGGTTAAAAATGTAAAAGGTTTGAAATGTATTTGGTTAAAAATATATTTCATGATTGAATGTTGTGACAGTTTGGTTGAAAAGACAATATAAATAACTTGATTAAATAAGATAATTAAAATGATTTTGTTAAACAGATCATTTATGTAATTTTCAAGGTGTTAAAAAAGATACATTATGGTAACTGTGGTCCTGAAACTGAGTGTGTTCATTGTTTGGAAAATGTTCTGTATATTTTGTATTATTATGTGACTCAGTACAGACAAGTGAAGGCAAGAGCTGCATGTGGTTGTCTTACTCCATCCTTCTCCCTCACTATTCCCCTTTATTTATATTTTCACCGCTTTACCTCGCTGTCAGACAACCTTTTCTGACAGGAAACTGCCATTATATAAACCAGACCTTGCTCTCTCCAAACCAACCAAACTCCAGAGACTAAATCAAGAATTTTCCCTCACAGAACACCGGACTTGCTGGTCTATTGCTGCCTTGATCTCTTAGTTTGTTTGTGTTATTGTGTGACTTTGGTGTTTTGAAAGGTCAGTTCAGATTCACTGAAGTCACATAATGACACAAATAAACTAAGACGGTAGGCCAACAACTCCTGTGTTTTGTCAGGTAAAATGATTAATTTCTCCAATGGAGTTTGGTTTGTTTAGAGTGATTTTTGGCTTATATAACAGCAATTTAAATCTATAGAGTCAGATGGTTGCAGGCTTAAACTTACATAATGCAAGCTTTAATTCATATTTCTCTGCATTTTCATAGTATTTTTGTACATTTGTACTAAAAGGACTACATATGTTGTTTGCATTGTTATTAAGTGACTCAGTACAGACAAGTGAAGGTAAGACCTGCTGGTTGTTCCCCTTTATTTAAGGGCACAATACATGTTCCACAGGTATGAGCTGTTTGCAACTGTTTGCACAGAACGAGTTGGCTCAAATCAGGATTGGTGAAAGTTTCCCTCTCACCTGCCTCTTAAGCAGCCGCGACGCTGCATTTTTTCCATAACATTAAGAGCATCTAAGGTGAAAGTCAGATGCAAAGCTTCACGTTCCCGCTGCCCTCTCTAAGTGCAGTGTCATCAGAAGTTAAGTGGGGAGACAGGCCAGATCAAAGCGGCAAAGCAGATCTTCACTGTCTGACTTCATCTCCGCTAAAGCCCAAGAAACCCTGTCACAACCTCAGATGCTCAAAAAAAAAAAAAAAAGATTTTCCTTCTGGACTCATTATTCCCTCCAGTGCTGGATGATGCTACACACAGCAGTCACGCTTGTGTAACCCAAATCAAAGCGCTCCGTTTGAAGACTTGTTTGGTTAATAAGTCTATTACAGAGCTATAAAAAATGCAATTAGATGGAAAATCTGGAGTCAGTGTCAAAATCCCAGCTGATTTTCTCCAGTGAGATTATGCAAAGGCAAAGTTTGTCACCTGCACAGACTCACACTGATAAACTGATTGAGTCATAAGTTTCCTGTCAGAACAGGCTGTGTGATGGCAAAGTAAAGCACTGAAATTATTCTAAATATAGTGTATACCTGACCTGGTGTTGATTTTTTTTAGGTGGCTAAATACCTTTTGTTGCTGGCCCTGTGCACAGGTACATAACTTTACATAGTGCATATTAGAAAGTACCTCATTTAACTCCTGCATCAAATAATCTGAACTATTCCTTTCATAAACTCAGGGATGTGCACACCTGAATGTACAGAACATGATCTGTAGTCAGATAGTTGCATGTTTAAACATATGAGGCAAGTTTTAATTCACATTTCTGTACAATATTTGCAGTATTTTTGTACATTTGCACACACCAGTTTTTTCAACAACACGGTGATGCAAGGAATGGCCAAATGCTTTCAAAGCCATAAAACAGGAATTATCTTGTTAAATAAGTGGCCTTTAGCTGTAGAGGGCACAGTGTGTAAAAGGAGTAACAGCAACAAGAGAAATACACCATATCTCATCAAGGTAAATAACTGAATGATAGCACTCACCTTTTTCTTTACATAGCGGTGCATGTGGAGGTTTGCTCCTGACCAAGCGCTCTTCCCCATCTCTTGTGGTATGTTGTGTCTTCATCCCAAGAAACAGTGAAAAACACACAATCTGTCTGTTCAATGTTACTGTTTTTGTCCGTATTTGCTGTCAAACCTGTGTTGTCCCTCCTCTCCATGAGCCTGGTGGGCACAGCCAAGTTGTCGGGGAGATTCAGGGACCTCATTTACAAAAATGTTCTTATTATACACTTGAACTTAGTCTTAGTCTTAAGATCATTTTCAACAGTTTGCCAATGTTTGATTTATAAAAGATACTGAGGATCAAAACTCTGGCTTATACAGCGTCTTCTAAAAAGCCTGTTTGTAAGTTACCCACCTGTGATCTATAAATCTTAAATGAACTTAGAATTGAGGGCACCTGCCTCACAATCTGTGATTCCCCCTCATATAAAGCAGCACAAATTAAGGTTCAGTCAAGAACAGCCATGCGCCAAAAAAGAGAAAAGCACACTTTTTGGAGACTGAAGCCAACTGTTAGGGACCAAGCAAACAGGCAAAAGAAAAAAGGTGTAAAAAGCAAACTTTCTTTTAATAGAGCCAAAAAGATGTTGTCGATAAATGGCAAAGTAAGTTGGATCCTAAATATAACTCAACAAAAAGTAACTACAAAAATAGAGCCCAAAATGAAAAGGAAAACTAAAAACTTCAACATGACTGAACAGACCTCACTTACGAATGACACGAGGGGATTATATACAGGTGGACTAGTCCTTTAACAAACACAAAGGGGGAGACTGACAAACAACATTAAACATCTACCAAACTTAAAGATGCTGTATGTAAATACAAACTGAATGAAAAGGAACTATGTACAAGAAGGATTAACTCTAATGAATAGACACTTATGAACATTATATTATATTTCTGCTACATTCTGAGTCATATTGTCAGTATTTCTGACAATATGATCCCCCTAAATCTGACACAACGGACCTTTAAGTTGAGGATAATGTCTTTTTAAAGCGTCTTCCTGCCACTGAGCTACAATGAGCTCCAGTCAGTAAGTGGCAGAACACTCGCAGGAGAACGAACAGCGAGTTTCTCACTCCACAACCTGGCGCTGGAGCAGACAGATGTGCTGATATGCCATCTATAGCCGCAGGCCTTTTCTGACTTCTAAAGGCTTCCGCTGTCAAAGTGGGGCGCCTGGGAGTGCATGACACAAAAGTTAAATGAAGGTTAAATGGAAGCACTTCAAAGTGGGAGATCTCCACTGAAAAATAACGGAGGAAAGGTTAATGTGTGTCTTGTTGAGACACCAGAGCAGCTTGTAGCTTTTGGGCATGACGGTTTGAGGTCCAGTTTGGGTCAGAACGCCTTGGGGCCGCCGTTTATTGGTTTCATCCACACAGTTGCTATACGTGCAGCACGACAACAGGGTTTTACACTGATGCTTGGAGAGCGTTTCTCTTCCAAGTCACATTTTCCTCTATTATAGCTTCAGTACATATTCTGTAATACTAGAGGCAGGCGGTACTGAGTTTGTACATTGTGAAAATCAAGCAGCTGGAATGATCTACCTCTGATATGATGGATACTCCTCTGTGACGCTGATAGAAAGATACAGGCTGGAAGTTCAGCAGAAAAGCTTCATTTCTTAAATCTTTCATTGGTTCCGGTTTTGTTGCGCATGTCAGCTGCTTTGCCATAATGCGAGGTATGATTCAAGGACGTTTTCTTGTCAAGAGTAAAGGCGGTATTATACTTCCTCTGTGCAGACATCTGCATACTACAGACTCTGATCTACAGCACATGTGTGGAACAAGTCCTCCAAGCAGACTCAAGGATGTAGTACAGAACTAATAGGCGTGTTGATGTCAGCAGCTGTCCATGTATGCATCCAGCCCTAAGTCTGCAACAAGCAAGAAAATGTTCAGACAGACTCTGGCTGACTGTTTTTAATTGCTGCTGGCTTGTAAGCCTTATATACCATCTTCTCATCCAACTATTGGCGGAGACATTTAGGTAATCAGTTTGTATTTCAATATGTAGCAGGTCAAAAAATATCATGAAATATATGTTGCTGAAACAATGAAAGGTCTCCACTATTCAGCCACATTAATGGACAAAGAGTGTTTGAAACAAAGTAGATTGTCCAATTCTAAAGACAAACTTGTTTACATCTGTTCTAAAGGCTATACTCACGTTTGGGTCTCATATAGAGGGGTGAACCTCGATAAACTATACAAACTGAGACACCAACATGCATATTTTCAGACGCAAAAAGTGATGCTTGAAAGCAGTTCTGATCCTACTAATATTCACACTTCCAAACACCCGGCCAATTCCAGTGTGAACCGCCTCAGATCGCATGCTGACAGGTTACAAAAACTGTCAGATGCAGCTCGCCCAATTCCTGTCCAAATTGGACAAATGTGGGCAAACTTAGACAATCTGACATGTACGTCGTTTGAAGCAAGCTAATGACTTTAGCTTGACAAATATATAAATATGATATAAATATAAATATAATCAAAAATAAAAAATGCAGCACATAAAGAAGTTGCTGAGGATGAGGTGGTGTTCCCTACACTTACACCCATTAAAAGTCAACTAGCCACACAGCTGTGACTGAGCTGCTGATCGTGAAGTATGACTGAAGCAGCTTATACCAATCAGCTGATAAAAGATAAAAAAAACTTCAGTGTTCTGCCTGAAGCAATACAGTGCTTCATTTCTATTATTTAACAAGAAAAACTTCCCTAGAATTAGCAGAAAAGTACCAAAAAGCCCACATTAACTGAGTGAGCGTCTGTATGAGAGCATTCATACAAATTCAATCCATATTTAAAACATCAAAGGCTTTTCAAGTGTTAAACAATAAATGCAATCAGTAATTTTACTTCCCCATATTTTTACATCTGGCACATGGACGTAGGTTTCATTTCAATATTGGGGTGGGGAGGTCGTCCCCTGAAAATTCTTGAGCATCAAACACTTCATTTCTTGCATTCTGGTGATTTTTTATGAACCAGTTTCTGCCTTTTCTGCATCAGTTTATGGAAGGAAGTGTTTTTATTATGTAAAGGACAACACAAGATTCAGGCAACAGGTGGCAAATCAGAATATATAATGCAGTACGGCTCTCAGGCATTCAGTATAATAATAAATCTCCTGTAGGGCATATCCATCTATTTTTTAAGACTGTCATAATTTATAGGCTATTTGTAAATTCCAGTTAATGAAAGTCAAATTCAAATGTCCAGTGTTGTGAACAAATTGCATGCTGCCGTTCTTTAGACAGCTGCAGGCAACATTACCTTTAGATTAGTTAGCAAACTAGCAATTAGCTCATTATCTTCCATTACCGCTCACAGGTTACCAACTTGGCTGTGAGACTTTTGAGAAAAAATGTCCTAACATTGGACCTCCTCCTTTTCCCTTCCTTAAACTCTGTATAGTTGCCGCTTCCTCTCTCTGTTTTATGGCACGTTGCAACCATCACTTTTAAGGTTGTGTACCACTTTCACAGAGCTTACGGTACCTAAGGCATTGTTGCGTCTTCGAGTTATGTTAGTGGTTCGTCAAAATACAAAGTCAGGATGCCGTGTAAAATGTAAATAAAGACAGAATGCAAGTTTTTGCAAAAACTTTTTGACCTCTGTTCAATTAAATACAATACAAAGACAATATATTTAATGTTAGAGCTAATAAACTTCCTCCAAAAAAGCGGGGACGAGGACATATTGACCACTGTGTTACATCACCTTTTCTTTTAACAAGGGTTTAGGAACTGCAGGTTTTGAAAATGAAATTTTTTTTGACAGGCCAGTCTAATACCTGAACTCTTTTACTATAAAGTCACGCTGTTGTAACACATGCAGAATGTGTCTTGGCATCATCTCGCTGAAATAAGCAGGGACATCTCTGAAAAAGACGTCTGAATGGCAGCACATGTTGCCCCAAAACCTGTATGTGTCTTTCAGCGTCAGTGATGGCCAGATGGGACAGTTAGCCATGCCATGGGCACTAACACACCCCCGTACCATCACAGATGCTTGCTTTAGAAGTTAGCATTAGAAACAATCTGGATGGTCCTCATCATCTTTAGCCCAGAGGTTATTAAGTCCCTGATTTCCAAAAACAAGCTGATATGTGGACTTGTCAGACCACAGCACACTTGTCCACTTTGTGTCAGTCCATCTCTGTTGACCTTAGGCCCAGAGAAGTCAGCCGTGTTTCTGGATGTTGTTGATATTTGGCTTTAACTTTGCATGGTAGAGTCTTAACTTACATTTGTAGATGCAGCGACAAACTGTGTGGACCGACAACCATTTTCCTAGGTGTTCTTGAATAGCCTACAATCTATGCCTATGCAGTCACTTCAGCAAGGAAATATCTTGAGCAGCTGACCTCCAAAATAAAAAGAGATGAAATAGCTGTGTTTTCATGTTTATGCAGCCTGTGTGAAAGAGAAAGAGCGAGGGAAAGAAATCAGAGGAATGAGAGCGATTGGAAGCAGGTAGATGCAAGGCAATTACCAGCTCAATGCCACATCAAAAGAATGGTAACATGTCCACTGGGACGCCTGCATCCCTTCAGTATTTAACCTATTATCACAACATTGTTAGAGAAGCGTGGTCAGCCTGTGCGCCAATGTGACAGCTAATTGCCAACCGCCAGGACTCAAAGGCAGCCGACCTGAAACTCGGCAGCTTTGCAGGGAATAGACTTTGACACTGTTTTGAAGGTCAACTTCTTCTGCATTCAAACCCCAACAGGTCCCCCCCAGGGGTGCTCGGTCCTGCTGAAGCGCCTATCACAGGAAACTGGAGAGGCTTATTGTTCTCTCCTCTCCTGTTGACCCTCACCGCCCCATTAAAATCTAGCCTGAAACTCTGCCTGAGGGTCTCCAGCCATCATCGGCACGCGCAGCCTCAGCCAAAGCGCCGCATACTAATGAGAATGAGAGGGGGAGGGGAGGAGGGAGGTCTGGAGCGGTGGTAGGGTCCGGGTTTTGCATCTTTAAAATGTGGGCTGGCATTGGTTACCAGGCAGAATTAATGACAGGCTCGTGCTTGAGTGTTAGTGGGTTTGATGCAGGAGGAGTTGCACTTTGAGTGTAATGAGAGCTGTTGGTCCCATCCAGGTGATCTCGTGTGCTGACTGTTAATGGAAATACACACAGATATTATTATTCATTGTGCTGACTCGCTAAAGGATTATTACCCCCACCATGGAGGTTGTGTTTTCACCTGGCAGCTTGTTTTGTTTGTCTCTCTGTCAGCAGAATATCTGTAAAAAAAATCAGGTCAGCCACTACAATTAAAACTTTTGTGACATTAACCTTGACACACATTGTATTTGATTGATTGTACCCACATTAGTCCATTGTGTATTGTTGTATATGCTGCATTACCTGTTATAATTATTCACTTAAATATCTACATTTTTTCATCCTGCTCTCTGACCTTTTCTCTGTGGCAGTAATGTCTCTCTGAGATTTAGAAGTTTTAACAGTAAACCTGTAGAATTTGAAAATGTCCAACTTGTGCCACCCTGTGGTTTGTATTAAAAAAAGACAGACAGCATATTGTTGCTTTTAAAAAATTAACATTAAAGGGGCAATATTAAAGAATTGAAAGATTTTGGCATGTCATTCATTCTCCAAACAACAAGGGAGCAGCATATCGCCAGAGTAACCTCTAACAGCAACACAACGTTTTCACAACAGCCATATTGATATGGAATAGTAGTAGTCGTAATAATAGTATTGCTACTGATCAGAAGGTCTATTGTACCTGCAGTTAGCTAGTTAGCTTGGTTAGCTGTGCAGCTAGTAGCAGCCCAGTTAGGTGATTCTACTGGGACTTCGAGGTTGGAGCACTGGGGCTTTGGACTGCATCTACAAAAAAGTTTTTGAAATAATGTCAAACCTATTATTTCTTCACACTCTATAGATATTTTTAGTTCATTTCGAATGTTTTAAAGGTTCACAGTTCACCTCAAAATCAAAACTTCTTCTTTTTTTTTTTTTTTTTTGCTCTGAGCTATTTATCAGTTTAGATTGTTTTGGTGTGAGTTGCTGAGTTCTGGACATATCGACTGTTGATGTCTGCTGTCTCTGCAATATAAAAGAATTTTTGATGGTCAAAGTATCAGAAAATAAATCTGAAAAATTCAACAGTCATGTCTCTTTCCAGAATCACCACACGGCTACTTTCTTTCCAGTAGAAAGTAAGTAGTTCTGATAGATTCTACTTCAGAAAGAATACAGTTGTGGTAGATTCTACCGTGGATTAAAAAGAAGTTCCTACATGAAACTGCTCACTCAGCGTCTGTGGATTATCTTGAGTAAAACAGGTCATGATTTTTGGATTTTTTGGTGCTTTTAGCAGCACCTTCAGTACCTCTGTTCTGGTTTCAACACTTGCAACTTTTGATGTTTCGATTCACTTTCAACGTTCTCATCAGCATCATAGCAGGAAGCTGTTTTCAGCGAAAATGCTCCTGTCTAAATTGCAGATGTTCTAAATCATTGGTTCCCAACCTGGGGTCCGTGTGACCTTTACATGGTGGCAAAAACCACAGCGGGTCCCCAAGGCTTTATCTGCTCTGAGGCTGTCAAAAGTAGATTTACACATTAACTAAAATCAGAGTTTATACAAAGTCTGCGTACAAGACAATTCAAAAAGACATATTATTTTGTCCTCACTCAAAAATAGTTGGCTACATCTCTGATGTCTCAAGCTCTGTGATAATGAATCATAATTATTCTTTTGATAGGGATAAGTGTGTATAAGCCCACTCTGTTGGGCTGTTCAAAGAAAAATGTTAAACAAGAAAAGAAAGAGATGTTTACAAAAATGGAAACAACTACAACTGATGTCAATTTTTGACAATAAAGCTCAGGAATGACTCACTTATTCTGTCTGATCTAAATTATCACCTCTTCTCAGAAGAAAAACCTTTTTAATGCAGTGTAAAAATAAAATGATTATTTTCTAATAAATGGGAAGCTAAGGGGGCATTCATACTTTTCCATCTAAATAATGATGTTGATGTAATGATGCAAGTGACTGTGGGCCCAAGTGTGGGCTTTATATTTGTATTAACATCTGTAATAAAATCATCGGAGCGCACTGTGAATACTCTCTACAAAGACTTGACAGTTTTACACAATCTTTTGAAAACTGACTGGTATTCATTTGTTAGCTGAAGAAGGATGTATTTTGCAACATATGGACACTTGGCCGGGCTTAAAGGAAATTGTGTTAAAGTAAGTAAGTATTACTAATCTATGGGGCTCGTTCTTTTCTTTAAAGGTGCAGTCAGTGATTTTGTAGAAAGATAGTTCATTGTTGAGTCTCATTCCTGAGTCATCAAATACCAACGCTACACCAACAAAGAGCTTGGGATGAGGCTGAACAATCAACTCTTTTTATCCAGAATCAACTACATCACCTTTAATCCAACATAATTTATTACTTAAATATAGTCAGTGTACTTAAATAATTGTTTCTCATTGTCCACAAAAGTAGGAACAACCATAGTTCTTTTTTTTTGGCATTTTAATCAATTTTCTACATGCTTGTAATCTCACTAATATTAGGCTAATTAAGCCTTGATGAAGCACAAAAATAAAGTCAGATTACGCTGCATATTCTGAGCAGCAGCGCAAAATGTCAGCTTCACTCAGATTCCAGTCAAACCATAAAATTACAAACAGAGTCACGTGGCTTATTTGGATATATACTTTATTCTGCTACTGTGACAGGTGATTACAAAAACATAAATCAGTTTTCTATACCCGTGTGGTACTTTTCCTCACTCTGGCGTGACGGCTGCAGAGGTAGTGAAAAGACTGACAAATTCTTTAATGCCATACAGTAGAGGTTGCCCTGATGAGAAAGCACACAGTACGTCTGCTACTGGAAGGACGTAATGGACCGAGTTCACTGCTGAGGTCCAAACGTGAACACAGCTGTCCTCAAATGTGTTCACACACAGAATTATTTGCAGCATTTATTATGTGTACAAAGCCCTATAAACATAAAATATATAGCAAATATTGACAGACACAAAATTTCTAAATATTTAGACTATATCTGGTGTTACAGCTCATTTGTTCATATGTGTTGGGATGGTGAATTTTGGATGAGTAGCTACATAAGTTGATTATTTACAAAAAAAAAAAAAGAAAGATTGCAATGATTTGTAAACATACAAACAGCAGGAGCAAGGATAGAAATGTCCTACAGGTCTGAGCAACAAAACATCATTTTTACTGTGTTCACAACAAGCCATTTATAATGATCATTTCAGCACAATAAGGCACAGTTAGCTGAACAGCCAGAGTCCTTCAGCCTCCCAGTAGCAAACCACCTTGTATACAATCAACACCAAACACATGCTGATCTTCTTACCACATCAATATGAAAAAAACAAGACAAAACAAAAAAAAAAAAAAAAGATGTTTGTTCAAGAAGTTGCAAGATTGTTCTGCAGATTGGAATTTTGTTGTTTTAAAACACTTAATGGAGGCAGAAATGATGAGATTTTCTTATTTAAAAACGGTGTGTTTTCCAAATGGAGTTTTGAATGTGAAAATTCTGAATTCAAAATAACCTTGTGATAATTAATATTTAAAAAAAAAATCTGACACAAATTAAAAAGAAAACATTCAATTTCATCAAAGTACATCCAGGTCCAGAGCATACAATAATCAAAACAAAACTGAAATTCAGGAACACCTAATTAAGATTAAAGGTGCAGTGCGCAATTCTGGAGAAATATAGTTGATTATTAAGTCTCATTATTTTGCTAAGTGGCTCAGCCTGAGTCAACAGATGAGAAAAGATGAGACCTGGGAATGACAGTCAGCAATCAACTACCTTTCTTTCCCCAGAATCGCTTACTGCACCTTTAATTTAGCAAGCTAGCTACATACACCACACTTATTCCACTGTGTTCAACAAAAACTATGTTTTTCTCGACTTCTCGTAATGATTAATTCACCCAATTTCTGCCTCATTATTGAAATATGTGAAGGTCCAATCTGCTGTCATGTCTATCAATGAAACAGCAGGGACGCACCGATTTATTGATCGAATGTCGGTATTAGCTGATATTCTCTTTGTTGACTGCAATCCACCTGTCTGCAGATAAGATGCCATTCACCCATAGCAACAACAACAAAAAAAATCCAATCAATATTGGCATCGGACAAAACGTGATTTTAAACATTTTATCAGTATCAGCCCGGAATTTCACAATCGGTGCATCCCTTCTAAACACTGAGTTAGCTTCTAAGTAATCAGAAAGGAAACTGACATCTCATCACATCAGGAAAAAAAACATGTTATATAGTAGTTAATAAAATAACTTTCAGCCAGCTCATTTCCTAAAGTGAACAAGAATTATGTGCGTTTACACAGAAATAATACACGAGGGGTGAAAGTATTTTATACAGATTTTGTATTAACCTCTCTGCTAAATTTGGTCTTAAGCAAACCACCAAATAAACCTCTATTTCTACATACAATCAAATAGAAACACAAAATCTATGAGATGCTAAGCAATATAATAGATAAGGCTATCGGTGCACGTCAAATTCAATCAGTTATCTCTATCTGGATTAAATCATACCACTTATTTCCTTAGAACAAACATCATGAACCAAAATACATAGAAAAGTATTGCTTAAATTTGAACAAATAACATCATGGTTTTGCAGTACAGTCAGAGCAATACCATAACATTTCAAACATATTAATGACTCTATGTCATGACTAAACTCCCTACGAGCAGAGAAGCATATCAGGGACCTTGAATAACCATCTCGTTTTTACCGATTATAAAGAACATGGAGCATAATTCATGAACCCTACATGCATGATAAAAATGAAAGAGAAAAATTAATTTCAGTGATATTCCCCTTAGAACAAAGCACAACCTCCCAATGGTTTAATGGATCTATTTGTATATTTGAACATAAATACAAAGGAAGAATATTTATTCTGATAAAACCACCACCAAAAAAAAAAACCAAGAAAAAGTATGTGACATTACTAATGAAACTGAAATCTTGCTTCAAAAACAGAAAAACAGTGAGAATGTGTTTATAGTGAAGCTTGGCTTTCTTTACCTTTCGGTCTAGGTAGTGTGAAACCAGCAGGGGGCAGTGTTATTTGGTAGAAAGTGATTGTACGGCAGCCTGTTCCTCTCAGTGAGAGTCATCATGTACAGTGATCATAGTGACGCCTGATTCCAGTGAATGAAAGTAGGATCTCTTTCCTCTAATTAAGTGCAAGCAGGATAAGTTAACATTCATAAAGGTATTACTGTTATTTATTCATCAAAGCTATAAAGAAGGTACAGACATGGCAATATAAAAATACTGTCAATATCGGCATGAAATGCTGGTGAACTAAGTGCATTATGGGAAACCGAATCTGAACAGCTAAAGCTTACAGATGAACTCTTAGGAGAGTTAACTTCAAAACAAGAGACGTGTGTTAAAGGGACAATTCAGCACATAAACAAAAACAGATATTTTTTCCCTGGTCTGTAGTGATATTTATACATCTAGATTGTTTTGGTGTGAGTTTTGGAGATATAAGCCACAGAGATCCACTCTTGCACTTTCTAATATGGAACGGCCTGTGGTGCTAAAAGTGCCAAAAAAGAAAAGAAAAGAAAAATTGAAAGCAGTGTCTCTTTCCAGAAATAATGACCCCATTACTCGAGATAATCAGCAGACCTTGTTGTGAGCAGTTTCATGGAGGTTTTATGTATTTTTCTATTGAACTACATCAAGTACACAGCAGAAAGAAGTGTGCATCTACTCATGGAGGAGAGGCTTGTGCTCGTGACTGTACGGGATATAAACCTTAACTCCCCGTCTCAGCTGTAACATCTCCATGAGAAGATGAATGTTTCCTTCTGCACAGTTGGTGGGTGTAGTTCAGCAGAAAGAAAACCGTTCCTACATGAAACTGCTTACAACAAGGTGTGTGGATTATCTTAAGAAATTGGGTCATGATTTTTGGAAAAGAGAAGTTGCTGTTGACTTTTTCCATTGTTTCTTTTTATGTTGGCTTTGGGCACCAAAATCTCAGTGCATCTAGTTATCTTAGACTTGAAAGACAGCAGACATCTCTATGATCAATATCGCCAAAACTCAGCACCTCATACCAAAACAATAGACGGACAAATAGCACCACAGGTAAGAGGAACAAAAGTGTATGTTTAATTTTGGGGTGAAGTGTCCCTTAAAATAATGACAATCTGGGTTTATCCACATAATGCTCAAGCAAAATCAAGACTAGCTTGTCTAAAAATGGTCCAAAAGCAAGGTCAACGAAGTCAAGTGTTTTGTTAAACTAGGAAGAGAAGTGTGCAAATCTTTCAAAAATGATCTTATTTACAATAAATGGCATAACAGATTTTTTCCGCATTGTTCCAGCCTCTGAATTGACTCTTCCTACCTGCCCCTTTTCGCTCAGTGGAACCTCCGTCACCTTTCCTGCTTAGCTGGCTACTGATTGATCTACATTAACTAGCTAAAGCATTTTGCTACGATTAGCTATCAAATATAACTAGCTAGCTTACAAGTGATGTAGATTAGCTAGATAGTTAGCTGTGTCTTGCTACGGAGTAAAATGCTACTAAACTAGCTCTCTAATGTTTGGTGAAGATTAGCTAGCTAGTTAGCAAATGTTTTGCTAATATTAGCTAACTTAAGCTGTGACTATATGTCACTTTTACAGGTATCCCAGCAACATCTTTTAATAATCTTGAGAATTTGGTTTTCTTTTCAACACAGACAATCTTTGCACATAGCATGTCTAAAGAGGACTGAGGACTGAGACTAAACGTTGGACTGAGGTTCCAAAAGGGGAAAGGAAAGGGTCAATTTATCCAGACAGACACAACAATGGCTGGTTCCTCAAAATTCATCATAAAGCAGAGGAGGTTTGATAGAAACATAGTGTGCAGTTGCCACTGCTACACAGCTGGACATCCATTTTCATGATTCTGAACACACATTCAACTATTCAAAGCATGGAAAAAAAAAACAGGACAATAACATTGTTCTTTGTTCATGATTGCTTTGAAAAATTAGTTATTAAAATGTGTTTGGCTTTGTTAGGACATCTGAGACAAGAGGACACCATTTTGGTCAGCGTTTGGGACCAAAGCTGGAGGGAGGACATTTTACACAAACTAACACGTGGAATGGATAGAATATTGGACAATATTGACATTTACAGCAACACGTGATATGTTCAAACCAGTACATCTGTTTGCACACAATACGAACAATACACTTGATTAGTATTAAATCATTAGTAGTATTCCTTCAGATGTTTCACATGGGTGTGGATGTTAGTGAATTAGTTGATGGAGAGACTACACAGAACATTACTTAATCTCATAGCTTTAGCATTTCAGTACAGACATGTTAGAAGACAAATGAAGCAGATTAAACTGATTTCTTGTGAGTTTTAAAGTTAATCACAGCGAAAAAGATGGTCACATTTACACAAAGGGTTATCAGGTTTTTATAATACTATCAAGTATTCACTATACAGCCCCCCTGCATTCATTACGTTACATTTAAGGCAATGTATCATATAGAATGGACTGACCACAAGACATACATCACCCTGTGTGTCTGCATTTAAATATAAGAGATTATATTGCTCATGGGCTCTATGTGAAGGAAAACCACTATTATGCAGATGGTTTTTGGTCATTAATACCTTATTAAGGCCCACAGAGGAAATTACATTCAACCATAATTAAATTCATTGAATTGCAGCAGTTTTATAAAGATGTTCGGGGTGAAGTATGGCCATTTTTCTTTTTAGTGCAGCATACTGTATATGAGTGCAATATGGAACAATAGACAACTTACAGGAAGCATTTTATGACTTGATCGAAAGTATTAAAGTGGGACATTTGTGCAGGTTTTATGACACAACGTTACAGTGCTCAGGCGGGCAGCATTATACACGGGCACCAGCGTCACCAGCTGTGAACACATCTGTTCTATATTTATGGTGGTGGGAATTTCAGGGCACCCAATTGCCATATTAAACACACTGCAATTAGGATTTTGCGTTCTTGCTTGACACATTGACCATCTCCAGCGCACTGGGATTGCTAAGGCTGCATTCACGCTGCTAGCAACACAATCAACAAGTCATCAGGACTCGCTGCTTCCTATAGAGCTGGCCAACCAGGGGAAATCCAACCGGCCAACCTGGCTTTTTAGGCTTAACAGCTGCTACATTTTGATCCCTTTTGATATGATTTCACAGACATTAGCATAAAACTATGAGCGGTTGATTCCAGCCTTTTCAAATCTACCCAGTTCTTCACAACTTTGATATGAAAGACCACTAGAAGAGGCATCTTAAAAGGTTGATTTGTGGAGAATGGGTGCATATTCATCATTACGGCCACTGATGATTTTGGAAATTGTTTCATCTTTTAGTTCAGTGGTTCTCAATCTAGGGGTCGAGGCTCCTGGAAGGGGTGGCAAGATAATTTTCCGGGGGTCGCCAGATGGTCGTGGAGAATAAAATAAACTAACACTGAAAAATATGCAAAATACAGTGGGCCTCAAGAAATGTAACAGACACTGATGATTAAACTATAAACCAGCACAAAAATTACAATTTCCAACATAAACCACCATGTTGGAAACAGACACAAAAAATAAGATTTGCGTTTTGCAACATAAGATAGCAAACCTAAACTACACAGCAAGCATGATGGGAAATGAGGGACGTATTTTAGACTGGGGAATGTTTTTTTTTTTTTTTTTTTTTACATCACATTGCCCTGTACCAGTGACATAATTTGCCCTTGAATAAATTTCATTGAGTGTTTGAGAGTCATGAACACCAAAGCAATTATTTGGGTGGCCGTGACTAAAAAAAGGTTGAGAACCACTTCTTTTTAGTTATCTATGCTAACAAATTAGCACCTCCAATTGTTGCATGTCTGATCTGACTGTACAACTGGCATATTCAGAGCCTCAAACTGCCAGCAACCTTTCAAAAATGAAACTCATACACCAAGTTACTTGTGGTGTGAACGCTCAGTTAGGGATCAGTGTTACTCAGAATTTTACCAGACTGGACACTGGCTGTTGCTAGCATCAAACGAGTGAGCTCTCACTCACAGACAGGTCCTTCTAACCACCGAGAAATCCTTCCACTGCTCTTACTTGTTAATTTAACCTTTCCTCGTTTACGTCATTGCGTTGAGAAGATGAGAGATTTCATTTTGAACATGAATTAAGTTTGCTGGTGCAGTTGGAACAGTGACAACACGCTGACGCTGCATTCACGTCTTATCGGAAGACACAGCAGGAAGAACGGAATGATGGCTGTTGCTACCTCTTGGAATATTTTATCTTGTTGGAACGAGCGAGCAAACAAACTTCAGCAGATAATACTTTTCTTAAGCAGAGCTGACAGTCTGTGAAGTGAACTAATTTTCTAATTATCTGCCAACATATGTCGATTTGCTCCTACGTTAGTTCTCAGTTGACACAATTTGGGATACATACTACATAGTTCCTACTGTAATCCTGATTTTAATTGCCACTAGGTGTCCTGAATGTACTTTCCCCCAGTTGCAATCTTGTATTTACAGTAAATCTGATATGAGGTGAAAGTGGCAAAAAAGAAAATACAGTTAGTAGTACACTGTTTTCCATTTTCCATTCTGTTTTCTGACTTTTAACCCCTTCACATGCATTCAGTATCTTACACTTTTCTCTCTGGTTAATATTTCTGTTATCGTCACAGCTGATATGCTCTTTGACAAACAGACGAATCACCTCACAGCTTCCTACAACACAGTTGTTGCTTTGGCAGTTAGTTTTAGAGAAATACAGAGGACCCCGAATGGAGCCTGGTGGACCACCCAGAGGCACCTCTTGTCTTGGAGCTCAGTTTGATCATAGTGGAGGGCGTTGTGAGGCTGCCGTGGAGGTGAGGGTAAGCTTTTGGTGTGGCAGAAGGATCTAGATGTTGGTTTCCCGCTGCATAGGTGTGTCATCTTTTTGAGTTTTGTCAACCAGCTCCTCAGACGCCTGGGCTTCCCCATCAGCCTCCTTCTGTTCCCGAACTTGGTCCGGATCTTCCGTCTCAGTCCGTTTGTACAGCTCTGCAAGCTTTCGCTCACGATCCAAGAGTCTGTAGTTGATGAAGTTTCCAATGAAGAGCCAAATACTTGCCAGGATCACGACAGCTCCACAGCAAAAATACATGTACTTGTAATTTTTTGTGATATCGACCAGTTTCCCTGCAAGACAGCACAAGGTTTGTAAATGTTAGAGTATCTGCACAGTTATGAAAAATGCCAAGTAGAAGTGAGATATAATTTACAGAAAATGTGTCTAAATGTCAACTATTATCAATTCTATCCATTTGGGTAAAGGCCTGGTCATACCCGTTTTTAAAAATCTAAATTAAAAATCTATTAAGACTCTAATATCCAGAAGCGCTAAGAACACTTGCAAGTGCAGACAGTAAAATATGCACATGTATGTGAATGAAATATCCTCTTAGACGGACAACTGTACCTGCTAGAGGTGGACCAATGAGGACCGGGCAGCACTCCACAATGGTGGTGAGTCCCACAGCACTGGAGAACCTCTGAGCCCCAACCAGGTCCATCAGTGTTTCAAACAGCACTGAACTGACCATGCCAAAGGCAAAGCCGAAGAACATCGCATACGCCACCAGACCCGTGTAGCTTTCAACAAGTGGGCAGAGGATGTGGCACACCCCATTGTACAGCACAGCAAAGCTGAAGAAGTACTGGATCCTGGGCCGGATCCAGCGCGAGTTGGCCAGCAGCCCCATGGAGGGCCTAGCAAACATGTCGACAAAAGCCAGAATGGAGAGCAGAAAGGCAGCCGAGTACTCATCCACACCCATGTCCTTAGCGTAGGCCGCAAGGAAGACAATAGGTGCAAAGAAGCCCAGGAACATGATGACATTGCCTGACAGGTAAATGAGGAAACCACGATGCTTGAAGAGCGTCAGGTCCAGGTATTTGTTGACTATTTGCCAGAGAGTACGCTTCTCTTTTGTAGTGGCAACAGCGGCTACCTCTTCGTCCTTCTTGATCTTGCCGGGTGACGGTCCCAGAGGCCTCATGAGGGAACCAGCCACACAGCAGTTCAGTAGCAGGCCACCCAGGATAAGGAAGCTACCTCTCCAGCCAAACTGATTGAAGAGGTACTGGTTGAGAGGAGCCAGGGTGCTGAGGAACACTGGGCTGCCAGCCATCGCCAGCCCGTTAGCAATGGGACGCTTCTTGTAGAAGTATTTGCCTATCATTGTCAGTGCTGGCTGCAGGTTGAAGGCCAGTCCAAGTCCTGAGGAAAGATTACAGAGGTACATTAAACTTGGAACAGTCATGCTACAATGTTAATAAAGAGGGCTATGGAACACTGGTAAAGAAAAAAAAGTCTATTTTACTTCTTACTGAACTAAATAAGAAACCAAAATGACACTCAAAAGTAACAGAGTACCTCTAAGCTACTTAGTTTAAGAACAAACAAGTACAAACAAAAGTTATCATAGCTTGATTTTTCAATGTTTATAATAATATAATTATAATCTCAAGAGTTGTTACAGCAAGAAATCAGAGTATTTTTTTTATTAATCATATTCATTTCCCAAGAATGTAGTGGGTGGAACCAAAAAGGCTTTTTGCACACACTTCCTTTCAAATGAAATGCCATAAAAGCATCATTAAGGAATGCAGTTTGTACTATTGGTGAATTAATTGAGTTCCTGTAATGTGAAACCAGAGAGCTGCCCATAAAAGAGTCTTGGTGGAACAAGACACAGTTATTGGTCTGCTCTCTACATGTGAGTATTGATTATTAGATGGTGGATTCACGTCATTACATGAGCATTTAAAAGGGCAATGGATTGATAGTTATCCTGCATCTATAATAGATATCTGAAATATGACTAAAAGATCTGATAAAGACAAATAAAGGAAAATGTCAGCTTTAATGAGGGAACAAAATTATTTTGGTGGAGGTAGTGTTCCATTTGTTAAACCTTCCTAGCATAAAATTATGTCAAAACCCAGCATGATAAAATTAAAGCAGGAATCAAAATAGATCAAGTAAACAAAGGAAATGGTCTTCCTGCAACAACAGTTTTATTTTTAACCTGCTACGTAGAAGTAGACGATAATCAAATTAACTCCAAATGGACTTGAGTGGATTTAGAGGGACTTACCACCGATAACTCCTATACAGAGATAAAGCTGCACCACGCTGGTGCAGAAGGAAGCTAAGATCATGCCAGTGGAACAGAGGCAGCCCCCCATCATGACGATGGGTCTGCAGCCGTATGTGTTGACCAGAATGCTGCTGATGGGACCTGGAATTAAAAAAAAAAAGAAAAAGAAAAACATTTAATCAACCCACACATGTTGCATGTTTACACTGGTCAGGATCACTGAAAGTGAGTGCTTAATGATTTAATCTCATTAGGGCTGCACACCAGCGGGAGCCCAGCGTCTATTAATAGCTGCAACTGGGCTGTTTCAATTTTTAAACACGGCACTCCCATCACCTCCTGTCAGATCGGCTTAAGACTAATGACTGACTGTGTGTAGAATGCGAAGAGACTTGTAAATAAGTCATTTTATATTCTATATGATGTTTTTTAACATGCAGTGTTTATCATGGATGCATCAAGTAATATTTTATTCTCCAGCCTGTGTTTTCAGAGACACAATGTGCAAAGAAGGTTCACTACACATTTCATTCACGCACGAAAAAAGCAAATGACAAAACACTTCCTTATTTGCTGAGGGTGTAGTGTTTGTATTCAGGCAACTGCAAAGCTGTGCCAGAGCTGTTTCTGACACTAAGTTAGTCAGTGAGAAAAAGTCTTAACTGAGGTTAATTAGGATGAAACCCAATCCACAGTTTAACCTTGTTATCTAAATGACTTCATTACAAGTGGAAAAAAAGGTCACTCGTAATATTATTACCCAAACTGCCCATAATGAATGTCCATCAGGCCATGCACAGACACCTCCTGTTTCAACTTTGACAGACTGTATTTTACACCGCCATAGTTCTATCATACTATGGTGTGAACTGTAAATAATTTCTGAATCACAGCAATGAACCTGGCATTTAAAATCGCAGTCCATTGAATTTTTTGATCACCTGGAGGCACATTGTAAACACGTCTGTCATATTAACTTTACTAATTAATAATATAACAGTGACCAGAACTTTTAGCTCTGCTTTGGTCTCCACCATGATTTGAGGTTCATATCTGGCCCTTTAGCAGCAAAATGTCACACCACAGACAGCAATAAATAGTGATGCAGTACCCATGACGTCACCCAGCTCATAGTACGGTGGCTCTGGCTATTTTGGCAGTGTCTGACTCGGCCAATCAAAAAATGGGCAAAGACGTGTGAGTGGAGCTGATGTGGCTGAATGAAGCAGCTATCTAAGGGCTAGTCATCTGTGACAGTACACACCTGTCACTCAAAATAGGCATATATTTTCCTTAAGTGAAGAACTGCAATTTTTGGCTTGATTTTGAGTCCTGCTTATGTCCACCTGACGAATCTTCCAATATGTACGTCCAATATGTACGTCCAATATGTACTCTACATTTGGCTCTGGTTTTGGTCTCCACCAGCTCCTGAGGGTAATAGCTAGATCTTTGGGTCCTAAATGCTACATGACAAGTTCACTGGATGACTTGCTGACTGGTCCTGTTCAAAATAAAGTTGATGAGAGCAGTGCAGTTAACACTAAGAACCAAAACAAGGAGCTGAAAGATGCTACAACGCTCCGTTAAGCTAACAGGCACTAAAGAGTCGGGTGCAAATTCTCTGTGGGTTCAACACTATGTCATTTGGTTCACTGTTAATATAAAATTAGCAGCTTTAAAATGATAGCTTGACTGGTAAGGATGCTAATGACCTTTGTTGTGATTAAATTTCACTTACTACTAACATTAAACGCAGCTACAGAATACAGACAGAGGAGCATTCCCATTCATTTGACAATAATGAAGCATATCCTCTGTACTGCTAACTCAACATCTGTATTCTCAGTCATCTCTATAAATGTCCTTCATTCCTCTAAATAAAATCATAAGTAAAACTTAAGAAAAACCAACAGGTTACTGAGGTGAGAAAAGTTTTTATGATTTTTTAATTATGTCTCAGTTCACTGAATTTGTAAGTAAAAGTTTTATATTATACTATACTGCTGCTGCATTGATTTATGTTCTTTTGTTTTTCCACTTCAGGTATATGAGAACATTTGATTTGTTTTATATATCTTGGTAACATCTTATGAATAATGTGGCTGCTCAAAGCACTTTTAAGGAATCTATGCATCTTATAATTGACACCTCCCCCCTATGTCTTTGCTGAATTTTAAGTACAGGAGGTGTGAATCGAATAGGGAGAGAGAAAAGTAATGAAAGATGTATTTTTTTTTAAATAATGCTCTCATTACCAGCAGGAGGATGTATCATATTTCTGCCCAGGCCGGGTGCAATTTAAAAAAGCCACAACGGGCGAGGAGTCATCTGACTTAATTTGCTCTGCATGAATCTTTTTCCGACCTTGAGGAAAGTTCCCCTCATTTGCATCCGCAGCAGTGATCAGTATTCTCAGGGGCTCGGCGGGACCCGACTCGGCCGAGATGAGGAAGCCCCTGAGCCTGCACATTACCTCCCTTGAAAAAGGCTTATCATCTCCTGGCCAGACGCGGCGTGGACTTCATTACACAGTGGACAAAACCCCAAACTAAATATAACCACCTCGATCCCAAAAGGGAATGACACATATAGAAATGTGTCTAACAGTTTTTTCCACGACCCTTTAATGTGAGCTGCAGCGAGGAGGCTGGTGCAGCTCATGATGTGAGGATGCCGGTTATCCATCACACTTCAAATAGGATAAAGTCGACAGAAATGGAAGCAAACAACTTTTAAAAGCTGTTCTGCTGTGAGAGGACACAGACACGGTTTTCTGAAGCGACTGTGTCTGGCTGCCGACCCATTACACAGATATTTACAGGGACATAATGGAGGGTAAACCAGCCTAAAGCTAGTGTATATATGTGATAAAACTTTACACATATTTTGAGGTTGACATGAGGCTTTGAGGTAAAGTTTAGAGCTGTGGAACAGTGAGCAGCATTAAACTTGATGATGTTAACATGGCGGTCTAAACGATAGAGAAGTGGGCTAGTGAAAGGAAGGTTGCCGTTTGATATCCCAAACTCGTGAGACGAATCTGGGTAGGAAATATCACCACTGAGGCTCTGTTTACACCTGGCATTAAAAGGAGTCTTGGGTGATCCAATCACAACTGGAGAGCTTGGACCACTAGAAACCGGAAAGTGATCTAACCCTAGAGGATGTGTTGAAATCCGATCACTCAGGCCACTCATTCTTTCAGCAGTGTGTATGTGAACGTGTCCACAGCCGCGCTGAAGGACCGCCTGTTCAACTAACGTCCTGTAAGTTTACAGCTGTCTGAATTCCATTTGATTCGCTGTGATGCAAATTACATGGTTGAGCTCTCTTACCTATCAAGATAAGCAGCCGATGTTTGTAAACACACTGAACTCACCATCGAACTAGAAATCGCAATATCCCTGGACCCCCTTTAAAAATTGCGATATTGAGACTTAATAAACTTTGTTGCACTGCCTCAGTTTCTCCCAGGTCTTTGCAAATGAAAATGATGTAGTTACGTGTAATTTTTCACATTGAGTGGGGAAATGCGATCTGAGCACAAGCCGTCACTCACGACGCATGTGGAGACGCATTCTAATGTCAGGTTTGAACTGACGTGCTTGGACCTGTCCATGTGTGATCGGATCACCCAGGGCCTGAAACAGACAGCAATGCTCCCGGTAAAAACATCTCAGAGTTAATAAAGTGGTAAACAGGCTCTGACTTGCAAATGGGGCATTAAAAGATTGCCGGTGGATACGAGTTGTAATCAATAGTAATAAGAGGCAAGTGCACTTTGGCACATCAAAAGTAAAGCTATGCCCTCAAAAGGAGAAAAAGGACTAATTACACACATTTTTGTTTGATGTGCATTGGTTTTAAGATCTTTCTGTGAGATAAGTGAGAAATTACATTTAAACTTGCATCAACAGACTTTCTGGTCACATGGGGGCAGTGAACGCAACACTGATTATCCTTAGTGCAACAAGTCTGCCTTGTGGACTGGCGGGCTTGTTAGCATCAGCAACATTAGCATTCATTTGGAGTTGTGTTGCAATACAATATTCACTCTCCTTTTAAATCTTTCTGTTTAGCTGCTGTACATAGAGTTTTCAGAGCTTTTTCACTTTCACTACCTGCCGTAGCCAGAATCAACAGCAATGAGAGCAGCGAGAGTCAATCTCTCTGACTGGAGGAGCCCATATAAATGAGCAGAACTGCAGCTTCAAATTATTTTCCAGGAACAATATCTCCATTACTCTGCACGATTCACAGACCTCACTGACAACATTTTTCATTTGAATGACTTTCTACTTAAGAAATAGTCCCTTTTGCAAACCGGTCACAGCATGCTCTATGGATTATCCAATCTACTGTAACATGCACACTAAAAGACTGCAGGCAGGCTGAGCGCTCAATCAGTTTCACACGTAGTAAATCCAGGGAACCTCAAGGTGCTCTTGAAGTGGAAAAGCCTTGAAAAACATTCAGGGATTTTTCGGCAGAGAAAACTTGTGTTAAAAGCCTTTATTTAGTGGAGCATAATGGCTTAAAGGAAAGAGTGGTTTTTCATCAGGGTGGAAATAAAAACTAAGACACCTGGAACTCTTTAAATACAACCATGAAAAGTATGTAATGGTTTCTATTTTCTGTATGATAATTTAAAAGTATTGCCTAAATGCTTTCCTGAAACAAAAGTGTTGTAGCCTCATGATAAACCACTTACTCTACTGTATATCTGGCTTCCTACCATCTATGTGTCTTTATGACTGACAGTGAATGCAACACGGGTGTGTCCATGCCACCTCACCCAAGGTCAAGTCTCTCTCTCTCTCTCTCTCTCTGTGTGTGTGTGTGTGTGTGTGTGTGTGTGTGTGTGGATTAGCGACACTGATCCAACACAGACACACAGCCTGCAGCTTAAACACGTCATCACAGAGCGACGCTCGCCGCGCTGAGGGGATGAGGCGCCTTGCTTCACAGCTGTCTGATGTAATACTGCGAAGGATTGTGCTGTAGAGCTAAAACGTGCCCAAGCCTGTTTTCTTTTTTAAGAACGCATAGTGAAACTACATGAATACTGTCATTAGACTTGACAGAAATTTCCCACAGCTCTGAACCACACCCACTTCTACTTAATTCACAGCCTTATAATTAATTTAGAAAACAAGGCACTTGCTTCCTCCTCTTTCACAATGATACTAATGCATTAAGACATATAATAAAGTAATATGCTTATTGATTTTAAAAATTTGTTATACCTAAAAATAGATGTCTGTTTGCCTATTGATTTGCATGGCCAACTAGGCAAATGACTATGCAAATTATCAGAGAAGGAGAACAGTTTTTATTTCAGGGAACATGCTGGTGGTTTTATATTCCATGAGGAAGTCAGAGACAAAAGTACACAGCAACACAATATTGTTAAACTATAGCAACAGTTTAGGAATCAGGTTATTATCTCATAGATCATGGGAAGTTCCTAACTCTGTGAAACTGTTCCCACATTTCCAGTTTACACGGACAGTTAATGAAGACTTACAGGACGGTTGTGATTCCTCTGATCCTTTATAAAATATCAACAAAGAAAAATCTACTGCAGGCCTGTTCAACTGCCGGCCCATGTGCTATTTATATAATTTAATTTAATCATTTCATATAAATAAGCTGTTAACATTCTGAGTTTATGGGTGTTTGCCTTGCTTATTAGAAAATCATCAGTCTATTAGTAGGTTAATGAGCCCATTCATCGGTTTTGTTGTTCATCACAGAGACAATTATGTAATTAAAAAGTTTTAACTCAGGCTGTTTAAGCAGAGGGAATTCAAGAGAGTCAAACAGAATTAAAACAAAGGTGTTAAATGCAACACTGAGTTAATTAAAACAACAAGCTACTTCTCATTGAGGATTACAAGGTGAATTATTTTCCCAGCGGTGAAAACTAATAAAGTGGAGAAAAAAATCACAAGGTGCATTGTTTTACAGATTTAAATTCCAAATTTTACAGGTCAAAGATGCGAAACGTAAACGTCTGGCCCCTTTGCACTTTATTTCAATCTGTGCCTTTTAAAAAAGTAACTGAATGGGCCTGCTGTACTCTAAACACCAGCAAAGATGCTAGTATTTATCTTGTATTATATAAATTATTAAAATTTCAAATGTGAATCAAACTTTTTATGGTATGAGAATAATTACATCAGTTCCCTTTTCAGTCCAGCAGATGGTGCTGAGTTTTTTTTTTACTGGTGAGGTCACCAGAGGTCACAGTCAGAAGAACTGGAAAAACTTAGTTGTTGATAAAGTTTTCTTTTGGGGACAAAATCTGCAGTTGAAAAAAGTTAATAAATCACAATAAATACAATATAATTAATCACAATACTCAGCATATTTTACATACAGCATTTGCAAAATGTTTGAAAGCGCAACAGTGTCCTATTGTGGCACACGTATTGTGATGACATCATACCTGTGAAAAAGCCTTGCGAGGCACAGTGGTGCTTCAAGCTAAATGCTAACATCCTCAAAATGACAATGTCAACACGCTGATGTGCAGCAGTTATAATGTTTACCTTGGTCACCATCTTAGACAAATATTTGCTTATAAATAAAGTAATGACGTTGAGATTTTACTGAAGACGACGCTGGCTATTTGGTCATAAACTAAAGTCAACAGGATGGATGACGGCAATCCATTCAACAGTAGCCGAGATGTTTCAGGCTGGACCAAAGTGGTGGACCGACCAATCAACTTTGTCATCTGTAGAGCTAAGCTGCTGGCATGTATGCCACCATATAAATTTGTGAGGTTCCAACAAGCAAAGGTGTGAATATTGTTCAATCTGGAATTTGATTTTTTGGTTAACTGATAGAAAACCGTTAAAACTTACTACTCATTAGCAAAAACATTATGGCTTCTTACACAAAACCTTTAAACTTGGTAGCACATTACAGCTTGGTAATAACATGGTAATACTGGGGCTGTAGTTGATAAAGAGGTAATTGTTAAGTAATACCCCCTATTACAATGTTATTACTGATCTCTAATGTAAAATGCTTCATCATGCTTTTACATATATGTTTAATATTAAACTTTGTGCCTGTTGATTGAAAATGGCACCCGTTTTGGATAATGTTCATGTCATTATTAAACTGAAGGATTACATCAGAGCTGCAACAATTAATCAAATCCATTATTAAATTAATTGCCAACTATTTTGATACTCAGTTAATTGGTTTAAGTATTTTTTTAAGACCAAAAAGATAAAATTCACTAATTCCAGGTTTTCTGTCATTTTTTTTTAGACCAAAGAACTAACTGACTGATCAAGAAAATAATCAACAGATTAATCGACAATGGAAATAATCGTTAGCTGCAGACCTAGATTACATACTCCTCCACTGGCCAGTGAAACTCTGTCAAGCTAAAAACTAGCTTGTTTTAATTTTTAGTTTGTAAAAGGTCAGCAGATTGCAGACACAAGGTTGGCGCTGAGCAGCAGTGTCAACTAAAAGGTCATTTCTGCAATTTGGAGCGATGGGATTAATATTTTTGGGCGTCTGAGGCTGTTGCTCATCATCAGGCAGCTTCACAGTGATGACTGAGCTGTGTAAACACCAACAGGCCACACACACACAGCGGTGGGAAATTAGAAAGGTGTTAAACATTCAAACAGTGATTGCTTCTTCAGCGTGAGAGGCAGAACAAGAGAGCAGATGTTTAATGAATAGCTGATGAGTGCAATCAATATGAATGAATGAGTAACAAGAGCCGATCGCTTAGTAACGGCACATATTGACGACATTGCCACATGATAATGACATACAGTTATTGTGAGGCTAAAGCAGCAGTCCGCAATCAGCCAACACAAACACTTCATGGTAAGTGTTGCTCTTTTCACAAGGTCAGAGGATATCCAATATACTTTTTCTATCTCCAAAAACAGGATACTAATAAAAAATATATATATATTCAAATGGATCATTTCCTTTCTAGTTTTCAGTGCTCTTTTTTTTGCACAGACGCAGAAGTGAACAATGTGAAACAACAGCAGACAATACAAAAGAAAATTTAATATTATAATAACTGTTAGTTGCTTAATAAGAAGCGCTGTATGTCATGCTATATTTTCATATTTCTATATGTCTGTTGGCACCTTGGGCTGTGAGGAGCAAAATTTGGTTCCCGTATACTCTCTACGTGGAAATGACAAATAAACAACATGAATCTTGAATCTCGTTATAACCAGCAAACTCATTCCCCTTAAAGTATAATAAGAAAACAGACCAGTTTTTAGATTAAACAGCCTAAAAGGTAACATTCAGAGGGCTAACAAAGAGCCTTAAAATCCTGACAATATGTTTTTAACAAATACTACTAATACTACTACTACTTTAATGTAGCTATTAAAAAGATGTACTCAGCAATACGTTTTACAGTTGGAAAATGTATTGGATTTTGGGGTGAACTGTCCCTTTAATGACCTAAAGGGAAAACTCTCATACCCTGGGCAGCCCTGCAGCCAACCATCTTTAGCATTTATTTACTGACCTTACTGATCTTGCTACATATTGGTTGACAATATTAATTTATCTTAAACAAGCTAATATTGACCAGGGAGTTATGGGTTTAATTTAATGAGATCATTTTCAGAGAGTGTAGATATTAAATATACATATCTCTATTTTATTCACCCGTGTTTGCTGCTGTAATTCATCTTTGTAAGAACATCTTTGTATTGTATTATTATAATAAGATAAGATAACGAAGCATCCACGAAATTCTTTTACTGTTCTTGCTGGGAGCAGCACTTGACAACGCAGACAGAGGAAATGAGCTTTCCAGGCCTGCTGTTGACCGGTACAGATGGTGACAACAGCAGTAGATCGAGTGACAGGAGGATTACAGCGTGGACAGATGGCAGCCGTGGCACTGCCAAGCAGAGGGCCGCGGGGCCGAAGCCAAAGTGGGAAATACAGCAGGTGATCAGAGCAATATGGTGGAGAAAATGACCCGCTGGAAACACACTGTGACCCTTCCAAAGGTTCCTTTTTCAAGAAGAAAAGCAAGACCGGCTGTAGCATTGGGTCAGTATCTCATACAATAAAAGATTTGCCTTTCAACCTTGAAATAATATTTATGTACAGCAGCTATTACACATAATTCAACATCCCTTTTCAATTTATACACTGATTTTTTTTCCTTTGCTGCAGGCTTTTATAATAAACAGCATTTTTTCATTTTATCTGCAACTTTCTCTTCCCCTGGTTCCACTTGCTCCTAATTAATTATTTCCCAAAATCAACATTTTAAATCTGTAAAATACACTCAAATTAACTCTCATCTGTTGCTTTATTTTGGCAGAAAATGGTGATTTTCTGGTCGCTTGTGGAGGCTCAGCATGTGATGCTGTGCCTACATCCTGTGATGCTGCGGTTTCAGATCCAGGTCATGATCTGATGACACAACCGACTTCAGTCTCAATCCTGTTATTTCCTGCTGAATCTTGAGGCAGAAAGAAATCTGAGCTACGGAGCGTCATTGAATCTGACGAGGATTTAACAGGACCAAACACTTGGATAAATAATTACAACACGAATCAATTGTGCTTCCATCTTTTCTATCATAATTTCTGGCCTTTTGAATGGAGCATCTGCTCTGGAAACACAGCACCACCTCCTTGAAATGAAGATAATCCTTCGCAACATCAACAACATATGGAACAAAATGAAATCCTAAAGCGATTCCCCCAACAGCAGGTTAACATTGAGATTTTGAGGATCGTAGTCGAAACAGTCGAACTGGATTCAAGCTCCTCTGCCCTTCAGTGGTGAATAGAACCATAATTCTTATTATTATACAACAGGTAGTAGGAGTTAAACTAAAAATAAGATTACAGGAACAACAGGAGCGCCACTGATGTGACTGATCGCTTTCCAGTTATTAGTCAGACCCCATGTGTTTCCAGGGAAACAGAGATAACACTGGCAAAAAATGCATTTTGAGACCAAAAAGCTGAAATTCAAATTCAATTTGGAATAACAGTGCCTTCCACATTGGCGTTCTCTAGTGTTGGGTTATTTAATCAGCACATCATAAAATCTGATGATTATATCTCTTAAATGAACACTGCTACACAGGCAGTTAACCAGCCTGGGGACCAGTGTTGTTTAGCATTGCTTTGTAGACCCATCTGTGATTTGAGAGCATTGTGCATTGCTTTGTGACTTTGTACATCTTCAAATTACTGTGTAATGTAGGTTACTGAATGCTGATGCTACAGGACTATTTGTTGCTGTGAATTTTGTCAGTTTAGTCATTTGCCGTCACCACAGCTGGAGTCATTAAAGTGAGGCAGCGACCAGCTAGCTAGACCCCCTCCCTTGTATTATGTGGAACAAACAAAACTGAGTGCGCAGGAGTTGCTTTTGACTCAGCAGGTGTTGAAATACCATGAACAAAAAGTAACGTCTCGTGGGAATCCATGCTAATGTTAGCACTTGCGATGGGGTATCAAGAACCAGGACTAATTTCCTCCACAGGGTGGAGCAGCTTCCCAACAAGACTAATTTATTAATGTAATCCATCTAAAACCAAAGACAGACACATGTTGACCCCAAACCAACCCAGCCGAAGCTAGCCAGCTAGTGATTTAGCTCCCAAAGACGTGCATCTTCCATACTGCATCAGTTGCTGTGATGTTAGCAGTTAGCATGCTAGCTAACACTCACATCTGTTTCTGTAATGTTACATCTATGTTTCAAATGAAGCAGGTTTACACAGTCAATGAACTTATGTCCGGCTGCTGAATGAATGACAGTCATAGATGAAAACTGTGAGCCAGGCAGAGGGAACTATGGGATAATATTCACCATGACAGCCGTCAGTGTAGTGCTGCAGCTAAGGGGCAGCGTCAGACAGTCAACCCAGGGTTAGCTCCCATGAGTCAGAGCGCCTGTGAGTCATAGGCTATGACACTTGCAACTCTTTCTCACAGAAATGGACTGGATGCTAATGCTTCTTTTATGGTGTTAAAAGCTGCACTTGGTGCCTGCATTAAGCACTAAAATAATTGTCTCCCATCCTGATGAAAAGGCCTATGGTGCGGACACTGAAGGGTCCCAGTGTGAGGGGTTTGAACATATGGTCACCATCGATAAAGGTCAAACCAACCAGTGACTCACCTGCAGCATACATGACCGCGAGCATGATGGAGGAGATCCATGCGATCTGGCTGTAGGAGGCACCGAAGATGGCCTGGATTTCTTTGAAGAAGACCGTGATGGCCTTGGGGAAGGCGTACGAGAAACCTATGGAGATGAAAGATCCAAGCACCACAGCCCACCCCCAACCGCCATCTGGTGGGGTCACGGCGGTGGGATTCGTGGCTGGGGGCGGCATGGCTGGCCCACCTCAACGCTGACTATTCACTGCAAAAAAAAAAAAAAAGACAGAAAAGAAGAGGAAATTAAGATTCAGCAAAGACAACTTACCACTTGTGCTTTTACTTCATTTTGTCCTGTGATTGATTATTGATCAGTCAGATGTAGGCAGGCTCTTTCTTATTCTCTCTAAAGTCCTTCAGGTTAGAAATAAATAAAGCTGACTCTGAGCAATTGTTTATAGGAAAAAAAATCACAAATCATTACTGAAAATTTGTACATAAATCAGATCAACAGCTGCAGCTCATACTGACAGTATACAGCCGACTGTGGGATTATGAAGGAGGTTAAAGATTTGTCCTCTGTCATTTCAATGAACCACTGCTGGCAGTAATATGACACGTGAGGGAGAAGGACATACCAGAGCTGCGTATCCTGGAGAAGACATGTGCACACACACCGTCACACACTCACAATGAACCACTCCAGAGAGCATGCACTCACTCTACCTGAGAGACCAGACCCGCCCCGCCCAGTATTTACCTTGAGCCCGCCCCCGCCCCAGCGCTCACGCCGCAATGGAAACAGGGCGGAGGTGGTCGACACAGAGAAGTGTAGTAGTAAAAACAGGTGCTGCCGGTGCACAAAGCAAACACGCCCAAATTACAAGAGCAGCAATCGTTCACACTTCACTCAGATTTTTTTTTTTTTTTTTACAAGCTAACTGACACAGCACACACACACACACACACACATTCACACACATCACAGTGCACAGTATGTCGTAACTCTGTCTGAGCTCATCAGCTTCACCTTTCTAATCAGGCAGGAATAATTTAAAGCTGTATAATTAACTCGTGGTGCGCGGCGAAATGATGGCAGCCGGTCTGGTTTGACCAAAATGAACAGGCAGTGGAAGAATCAACACGTTTCCTCATGTTTGCACTGCAGAAATGACTTGAGATTTACGGTTACATACGGTTGTGAAATAATTACCAGTAGAACAAAGACTCTCTTGAGAACTGGAACAAATGATAAAAAAATAAAAAATAAAATGTCAGAAAATGGTGATCAGTGTTTCGCAAAGCCCAGGATGACATCCTCAAATGTCTTCACATTTAAGAAGCTGCAATCAGAAAATGTTGACTTTTTTGTTAAAAAATTACTCAAACCAATTAATCGCTTATCTAAACAGTTGGCGACTCATTTAATAATTGATTAATCATTGCAGTTAATGTCTGGCTTTCAGTAAAAACACTTGTACCAGTCAAGGACTCGCAACTTCAAACAAATATAAAATGTGTTAAGAGCCTCCAAGAGCCTTGTTTTAAAAATTAAATGGCCACTCACTACACCTATGCAGTGAAATGAAAAAATGTAACACCTCCGTATGATGTCGACTCCATCAGATCTACATTTAATAAAAGATTTAATCACAAGGAGGTTTAATAGCCAAAACTTTGATCTTTTAAAATATATTCTCCCAGCATAATTCAAGAGCAAAAAAGCTCAAAATATGTTTTTGTCCCAACTCTTAAGAATGAGTCAGTGGTACTATTCAGTCTAATAAATACTTTATAGCAGAATATGTTCTGTGACTCTGAAGGGAGCTTTTCCCCCGATGACATCATCATCAAAGCAGCCTGATGTCATCAACATGGCATTATGGGAATTTCTCATTTGTGGATCTAAAAGTCAGGATATCTCAGCCTCTGCTACTTCAATTTTGATCAGTCTTTCCTGACATCCCTCACTGGAATAACTGAGTAATCCTTTTTTTTTGTTTGTTGTTTATTTATTATTATTTTCTAATATTATGTATTGTTTTTTTTGTGATATAACTCACTCTTTACAGCAACATTTGGATGATGCTTTGCATGCATCTCTGAATCTACTAACATATATGTATGCATAGACTGCATGTCAAAATTAATCAGCACTGATGTAAATCATGAGTCTCGCTTCAGTCAACACCAAGACGAGACAATCAGAGAAAGACACACAAGATCACACCAAAAGTTAAACAAGTGAGCTAAATGCATGCGGTCAACAAAGCAACGGGTTCTTCATCAATCTTTTAAAGTCTGAACAGCCTGAAGCTGCAGCAGTCTGTCTGTACAAATCAACTCTTTGACTCTTCAGTCAGTCCCACTGATAACATCTTCCCGGTGGCAGCTGACAGGTCAGACCAAGCTTTTTTTTTCCTCTGCATTAACACCTGCAGGCTCACATACCTGTTCCAGCACACTCAGGGCGGTTCTCACAGCCTCGTCTATAACGCTGCCCTCCCACTGTATCAAACAACACCCTTCCCCCAAACTCTCAAAGAAACCGCAGTATCACCGAGTTACACTGATACCTCCCAGAGCAACATCCTTATCATTAGCGTCACCAAATAGTTGGTTAAATAGGAACCAACACTGGCTGATGAAGGTGGAAATCTTCATTTTACAGCAATAAGCTTCATTTCAGAGCATCAGAGGCTGAGAGGGGACACCTCAGTCCTCAGAGTGTCTGTACATGACACGTGAAACAACATCAATAAATGATGTCGCTCTCTCTCCTCGCTGCTGCTCTCGCCAGATCAAGTTGCAATGTTGCAAAGACTCACACATACTGAGCTGTACGGTGAATCTCAACAGGAAGCCATTAGCGAGATGACTCATCACTGTGAACATAAACACATTTGCTAAGTTCTCAACAACATTACCACTAGAGAGTTTTACACATATTGAAGAAACACAGAAAATATGGAGTAGCTGCTGGCCTGTTCACTTGTTCATGGGTCTGAATCAATAACTCATTAATCAATGATTCTGATTACTTTTTAATAGTTTAAGAGTGTGTTCACTGTACAGACTGTACAGCTGCATGATGCAATTAGCTATACTGGGCTATATAAATAAAATAAACTAAATATGAAATATTATATTATATTGAAATCTTACAAGAAATACACCAACATTTTCAGTATGTTACAGGAACCATTACTCAGATCTGTAGTCTGACCTTAAATGACAGCAGTGAAATGTGACAACAGCCATATTTAACATGTTTGTGTTCAATTAGTCCACACCCACATTCTCCAAAGAGCACAGATAATTTAGCTTAGAGCTATGCACAACTTACCCATCACAATATTGTATGTCTATACAGTATAGCATACATTATTTATATGTCTTTTCCTTTAGAAATTATGATTTTTTTCCCCCACAAAATTACTTTTAAATCCATATTAATACATTTTTGGGCCACCTGGGGGTCACAGAACATAATATTGTCTGTGAAGTTGTTAAAAAAAATATGTTGCTGCTATAAAACATAGCATACATGAAGTCATGTTTTAGGAATTCACTCTCCTTCTAGCGCTGCTTTAGTCTTCAACTCCTGCAGGAGGTATTTGGCTTTTTAGCAACTAAATGTTCATTAAGTTCACCAGTTAGATGCTAATTTAGTTTTTTTTAGTGCTGGGCAGAGAGTGTAAAGTGTTTTTAACATCATGAAATAACCTGTTTCCTGCAATAAGTGGTGAAAGTGAGTGAAAAGTTGTCATCCAAAAACTAACACAGTGAGCTGACAGATGCTAAAAACACTCAACATATGCGAGATGAACTGCACATTTGGGTGATAATTTTCTACAAACAGGTTGATGCAGTCTATTTCATATCACATAGTCATTTAGTCGATTGATAACAGACAAATATTTATTAGTGCAGATTAAAATATTCTGCAAATCATTTACACTTTGTGCAGCAACTGAAATCTGTACTCAAATCACAATATTTAAGATTGTATTTGCATAAAAAAGACATTTTTAAAAAAATGCACAGAATGAAGGGTGCTCAAATCAGTTTTTGCGGCTGATCACAGGAAGAAATATCAGCTGATGGCAATCACCTGTTTGAAAACTTCCTTTCTTTATCTATGTAACTATTCATAACAACATTGTTCACATTCAAATCTGCGTATGTAAAAATGAAGGGGCAACTATTATCATAAGATAGAAAATTTACCATTTTAAACAAACTGTGTGGCCATTACAATATATTTTTAGTTTATAAATCCATAAGGTGCCCATATGCTGTGCCATACAAAACAGATTTCAGAGTTTATGAGGTGCACCTGAATGCACCATGTGGCAGATTACTTCTAAAACACAAAATCTACTAATGTCAGATCCTGCCACCTCGTCATGTAATTGGCTCATCTGATCTGCCTATACAGAGACCACCAATCAAACAATTTAAAACAAATAATGATAACGGTGGCTGATCAATCGCAGCACCCTTAAACACAATGATTAATAAAATTTTAATGAGGATATGAACTTTTTTTTCAAACTAAAGCAAGGTTTAACAACTAATACAAGGTTGTTTGGCTCTTTTATTTTGTGATGGTGACTACCACCTATACATTACAGAAATAACATTAATACTAGTAATTATAACTGGTCTTAACTGGGTGGGTGACTGAATACTAACAAAACATCAACAGCCTGGTGAATGGAAATATAATCCTCCATGTATATCCCCTGTATTACCCCTTTAATCAAAGTTACAGATTATGCCTTTTTTTTCCAGAGTTCTATACAGCGGGTCTAATCCACGCTAATCAGATTACAGGCTGTCCGCAGCAGCACTCGGCGTAGATACTGCTTTTGATTGATTGAACGTGACGACAATGCACGAGCGAGCCTCAGAACTCATAAGCAGCTTAAGTTGATGGGTTTGAATATGAAGCTCCACAGTGACTGACCATAAAGGAGCAGCTGAGGAGACGTAAAAACAAAAAAAAGAAAGGCAAATTTTCAGACGAATTTGGTTATGATAAACCATAAAAGTACATGAGAAGTTAAACAAAGCAAAGTTTGAGTCACTACAATGTCAGCACTTCCTCTTTGCTTTTATAAGCCTAGATCCTCATCGTACGCCGGTTCTGACGTGTCCTTCACCTGACACCGCTGACAAAAAGAACAGCTGACAGAGGAATGAGTGACAGGCTGCGTTCACAGCCGGCTTGTTCTGAACAGCGCATTAAAACACATGTAAGTGCCAAGTTAACTGAACTCCGGTGACACTAAGGTGCTTGGGTTCAGTCTCACTTGAAAGACAATTCTGAGCAGAGTGGACAAATCTGCAACTATATGACAGTCAATATGTCTGGTAATGTTAACATTTTATTGGCTCCAGTAAGAATTTTTTTCGTCTTCTCCACATTAGAGTTAAAGGTCAGCAGCTACATGCCAGCACACCTTTATTCCACCCCTCATTGACCAGCAGTCCTGATGGGTATTTGTTGTATCACTTTCTACCATAATTAATAGGGGTCGGATCACTGTTTATCATGAAATATGAGTATAGATTAAATATTAAGTACTGACTATTTTTTCATCTTACACAACCTGCAAAGCAAAGTGCTCTATCTGTGTCTACACAGGATGCATTCAGGGACAGTGCTGACTGTAGGCAGGGTTCGCACTGCTTTTAAGAGTAAAATTCAATCACTTTGAAGGTACCTGAACCAAAAGACTCTCTAAGTGCTTCATTGCATCTAAATTGTCATGCCGGTGGAACAGACAAAACAGGAAAACGCCCCCTATTCAGCACCAATATCAGTCAGTCTAGCTCTGCTCCAAGTCTGGTGAGTCTGGTGCGAGACACTGAGAGACAACAAACAAATACGAAGTTATTCAGAAACACAGACGTTGTTGTGAGTCGTTTCTTATAGAAACTACTTTCCTTCTGCAGTAGAATCTACCAGAACTACTTTCATTCTATTAGAAAGAAAGTAGTTGCCACATGAAACTACTCACAATGTCTTGACTAACTGTGTCATGATTACTGGAAAGAGACATTGCTGTTAAATTGATGATGAGTGCCAGCTATATTCGGGTGAAGGCAAACATCTCTACGGCTAATATTGCCAAAGCTGGGCAACTCACACCAAAACAATATAATTGGATCAATAGTACTACAGACCAAAGGGGAAAAATATGTATTTTTGATTTGTGGGGTGAGCTGTCCCTTTAAATATTGTCATGCTGCAGAGATGTCCTGGCCTGTACATAATAATATAAAAAAGCAATCCATCCAATAGCTGTTCAGATAATTCATTCAAGTCCAAAAATGTCAATCTCGTTCTTTTGTGACCATGAATTAAGGATGCACTAATTGACCAGCCAGAGACCGGAACCAGCCGGTTTTCACCTTGACCAGCCCTGACCGGTGACTGGCTGGTCAGCGTCACATATCTGATTCCATGACAGTCATATTCACACACGTTCTGCACAATGGTCACATCCTGCATGCAGCAGACAAACAGCTACACACAAACAGACACATGCCTGCATGAAGTCAAAGTTAGGACTTTTGGAAAAAATGTAAAATAGCATTTAATTAACATTTAATAGCCAGTGCTTTATTATGAACATCCACTTTAATTTGCAAGAAAAGTTGAAGGGTGTCAATTATAGGTCGGCAGGTCAGACCCTTAAAAAATCGGAAATCAGAATCAACCAAAAAAATTGAATCGGTGCATCTCTACCATGAATGTGTGTGACAAAAGTGTCACCCTGAATGACATTGCCATGCCTAGAGCCACTTGCATTGCTAAAAATACCAAAACTCATCACAAGCAACAGGAATACAAAGTCATGTCCTAAATTGCTCATCTGACCAACAAGAATTCACTGAATGAAGGACGGCAGAAAATCCTCCCATTTTAGGAGCTGGAGAGGAAGGTACAAAGAAGCTCAGTCAAAAACACATGAACCATGAAGACACACACACACACACACACACACACACACACACACACACACACACACACACACACACACACACACACACAAACTACCGTTTGTCCTTGTGTGTTGCTGGGCCAAGCTCACAGATTGTTTTGGTCCCCTGCATGCACTTCACCTTGGTGAGCCTATTCAAACAGCGGGGCTGCGTAACTGAGCAGCACAGAGAAGGCGGGAGTCCAGGAACCAAAATAGTATTTCTATAATCAAATCATCCATCTGGTAAAAGCTCATCACAATGGGTTACACAGTACTGGACTGAGAGAGTGCAACTGTGTGTGTGTGTGTGTGTGTGTGTGTGTGTGTGTGTGTGTGTGTGTGTGTGTGTGTCCCCTCTCCAAGGACTTTACTTAGTACTTTGGCAGAAAGCCTAAAAGACTGCCTTCTTTGTAACATGGACAGACCCAGGATCTCAAGTTTAATTCACAACAAGGGCCCAGCTGAGACCCCAGTGTTGTATTTCAGGTGAGTTTCAGTGAAGGAGGTGTAGACGGGTTTGGCTATCAAGGAGAGAGGCTCAAGGCAACCACACCTTCTGCACGTAGAGATGTTCTGGAAACCTGAATTAGGATAAGCTTCTATCCTAATTACCAGCATCAACCTGTGCTCCATAAATTGGCACATCCCAGATACTGTACTGTACTTGGCCCCATTTCCAGTGTGTGTTAACAGACACAATGCTGCTGGTGTGTGTTGTACTTAAAGCTGTGGGCTGTGTTTTTTACCAACTTGGCTGCTGCACAACAAGCTGTAAACACATCATTGAAATATTATGACTCTTAAGTTGATATGGCTAATGAACCATCAGACATGGAGAAACATTAGCATTAATTCTGAGCCATGTTTCTGTCCCATTTTCACTTTTGGCTCCATTTAGGTCTCCACCAACTCAAAATATCTGGGTAATTAGTCCCTAAATTCTACTCTGTGTTCACCAGCTTGTTGCTAACTTTGTCTGTTGTTTAGTCAGATAGTGTAGAGAGGGTTTAACCAAACCTTTTTGCTCAAAACAGCTGCTGACGTCCAGAAACAATGCTAATGAGAGCCGTAAGACTCAACCAAAACAGCAAAGTTGGAGTTGTTATAATGTTAAAGTTACAATATGTAACATTTCTGCATTAAGATGACTAAAATGTTAGATATATATTCTAAAAACAATGGTCAAACCCAGAGAAAGCTGCAATTTATTTAAGGTAATGGTGTGTTTACTAGGTAGGTAGCTAATTATCTAACTAGCTAGCTATTGGGATAATGAACATAATGTTACATACTAAACAACTTCAACTTTGGCTATTCTGGTTGAGCTACTTAGCTAACAAGCTATCTAGCTGCTCAAACTAGTTAGCAAATTAACTAACTAGCTGCTTTAACTTCAGGGAAACATGGGATAAGTCATGTAAGCAAGGAAGTCGGCCAACGTGACTGAACATAATGTGAATAAAACTTTAATATTAGCCCATCAGTGAACATGGTGGTTGTTTAAAATTGATAATATCAACTCCCATGATCCCACTCCGCTTCACAAACTCATTAAACTACATGTTTCGTTGCGGTTTTACCGTGAGAGAGACCCCAAGTGGCAGAACTTAAGTTTGCGCTTGCATTTAAGCCTTCATTTATCTTGAACTCAAGCAATAATTCTCAAACCCCTCTTAAATTTGTAAAATCATATGATGGTTGATTATAAACGCTTAGGGTGGGAAGATAACCATCTTTGTATTTCAAGAGAAATTTGCATTTTTACATAGAATTCAGTTAAACTTTTTGGAGCCAGCCTTGAATGGCCATTAAATCAGAAAGACAAGTACTGCAAAGGTACCACTCAGAGGAGGAATCCCTCTCCTTTCATTCCCCCACTAACAAAGCTTTCTCTTGACTAATTGCTGAGCAGGATTAGTTTTTTTCTACTTTCACAAATAGTCAAAGGTCAAGCAGTGATCACTTTATAAATGTTTTTTATTAGAGGCTTTCTAAAAGCCTGTAGGACTTGAACTGTAGTGAAGGACAACAGAAGGTTAGTTGACTGACAGGCGCTTGGAGTAAACATGATTAAATCAGAGTTAGGGAGCAAGAAGACATTCCAGTTCACCCTGAAAAAGATATACAACATGTACAGCTATTATTTAAAGCATAATACATGTTAAAACCTTGAGTATTCAATAGTTCCAATTAAATGTTATTAGATAAGCAGGTGCTGTCACACTGAAGGCAACTTGACCTCTACAGTCAGCGACTGCCAGCATGACCCTCACCACCACACCTGCCCCCACCCCACATGAGTCTCATGGGACTTACAGTTATGGCAACGCAAGATTAGCTCTAAGGTAACCTTCGAGTAACACCGCTCACTTTGTTGTAGAAATAGTTCATCATTAACCCAATCAGCAACTCTCCAAATGTTGACCGAACCACACACACACACACACACACACATTTCATTCCACCTATCAACGCGACATCTAATCTCACCACCACATGATCCAGTAAACACACTCGCCCTTGGTCTTGGGCGCATACAAACAGGAGAAATACCACAGAAACAATGGCCTCCTCTGAAGGCTGCTCTCTGATCAAAAAGGCCACCAGGCAGGAGGTCTTCCCATAAAATATACCGTGACTATAATACCCTTTCTACTTGATTGCCTGCCTCTGCACTTTGAAGCTAATTCCAGGGGAAGAACCTTGATTAAAAAAACTTTCAAGTGGTCTATAAATTTCCATCAACACACCTCTGACCGCTTAAACAGGACGGCAAACCTATGTCACTATGCAAAGCTGCAGACTTAAAGAAGCACTATGTAGCAATTGTGTGTCCCAAAATTAATACAGCAGTTCAAATACACAGTTGGTTAGTTGCAGCCCTAATATTTTCATAGTTGATTATTTTCTCAATTAATTGATTAGTTGCTTGGTCTATCAAATGTCAGAAAATGGTAAAAAAAAAAAAAAAATGGCAATCAGTGTTTATCAAAGCTTTTCCACAACCTAAAGATTTTCAATTTAATGTCACAAAATGGCAAATAAACCAGAAAATATTTAAATTTAAGAAGCTGAAATCTGAGAATTTTGACCTTTTACTTAATGTACAATCTATAGTTGAGTTACCCCGCCCCCTCCTCTCCAGACTCCAGGAAGCTCAGGCGGGCTACAGCAACACTACAGGAGTGCAAGACAAGCGCAATATTGTAAATTGACAATAACAAGCGACGGCGAGTCCTCCATTGTAAGTTGATCAGCTGTTTGTAACTGTCAGTTGTCTGTCAATATAAAATTAAGCCTGTTATCCTGAAAACAAAAGCCCACTGCTCTGCAAATACACACTCTGGAGTTTGAGTTCAGTGGCTGCATGTCTCACTGCCTGCTCGACTCCATTAACATATTGCTCAATTTAACCATTATAAACATCTACGCGTTCTAAAAGATGATTAATGATTTCTTAAAACTCATAAACAGACACTAATTCATTCAGCAGACATTTGGCATTAATCTGAATTCTAATTAACATGAAACGTAAAAAATATCAAATGGAGGGCACTGCGGTGTTGTCAGAGAAGCGAGTATTTCAATTTAGCATGTTTCCTTAATCTCTGATGGCCTGCCATTGTCAGACTTTTCCTTTAATGTGCTAATTGTGTCATTTTAGGGTTTGCTTTACTGACAGAAGAAGCACACTGATGATGTCTGACATAAGATTTGCCATTGCCATTGCAGCATGACAGGATCATCAGTCAGGCATCACCTGAACACAACTACACTTCTGTGGACACAACAGCATGCTGGGAAGTCCTTCCAATTCACTTTTCCATGTGAGCTGCCAACACCCACATTCAACATCCAATCCAGAGCTCCCGCTCCGCTACACTCCTCCAAACACGTCAAGGTCACAGGCGCTGATTTCTACTCCATCTTTGTTTCAACACGTTGAGACTTTCGTGACTTGAGGCAGAACAGTATAGATATTTGCATATATAGGTACTAAATCGTACACCTGTACATTGCACAGATTGTTCAGATTGTGGAGATTAAAGTGCTGAACGCCACCAAAAATAACACCCAATCTGCAGCCAAGTTATAAAGTCAATATATGCAGTATAAAAACCAGCAACATATATTTTTTTTTTACAAACATTTTTTAAAATTAAGTTGTGATCTTATGTATGTTTTGGCTGAAAACCACATACAGAAACATCATCAACGATGAATACAAGGATGAAGGCTTGTTAAAGTTATCCACACAGTTTGATTGACAAGTGATCTCTGGTTCGTAAAGTGTTTAATTAAAACCCTGTCAATGACCAATTAGGAACTTCCCACTGCATTTTTAAAGTGTGAAATACTTTGCACCTACACCTTCTAATTATACCTTAACAGGACTGCAACCAATGGTTATTTCCATTGTTGATTAATCTGTTCTTTATTTTCTTGATTAATAAATAAATTAATTAATTAAAATGTCCAAAAGCCCAAGATGACATCAAATGTCTTGTTTTGTCTACACCCCAAAGATATTCAGTAACTGAGTAAAGAAACCAGCAAATATTCACATTTAAGAAGCTGGAAACAGAATTTTGATTTTCTTTTGAGAAAAATTACCCAAACCAAGTAACTGATTAGCAAAATAGTTGGCAACTTATTTAAAAAGTTAACAACTAACCAATACATCACTGTAGCTCTATACCTTTATATCATTTCTTAATGTACTTTTTGTACTAATACTAAGCGTGGGATTTCACTGAGTGTAAAGTTGACACTATTTGTAAATGAGCTCAAATCTAGTTTAGCATTTCTGCACTGCAATTTCTTGTTAATTATCTTCCTAAGTTTGAAAATAGCTGCTCTAATGTGTGAAATAATTTCAGTCTCTGTTTTTACTTATTTTATTTTATCCATTATCCTTCTAAGACATGGGGTCAGATTTGGAGGGAACTTTGTTAAACAAATCTTTACACTACAGGAAGAGGGCGCTGTTCTTCCAAAGCAAACACTACACAGTTTGGGAGTGTAGTAAAGATTGCCATTCATCTCAAACATGACTTCATTTATTATGATACTTAAAATAAAGTCTGAAAATTATGGATGTTTGGTTTTGTGAAGTGTTTCATAGGAGCATATTATGTTCTCAATGTGGAGTACAGTGCTTTTTTCTGTTGTTCTGTTGTTCTGCACACAGCAAGTTTGTGTCCACAACAAACATCCCCCAGGGAACATGGAAAGAGGTCTTGATCTTGAAACCTGAGCCAAACCTAAAAAAAAACACCCACAACAGCCACAGGAACCCAACCCTGACAGTCAAGTGAATGTAATTATGAGAAAAATGAAACAGGGTCATTAGAAGAAGGTTTGGTGCTGACGTTTCTGCCCACATGATCTGAGAGGTCTGTGCTTTTGAGGGAAACAAACAGTGTGGACAATGACAACTAAAGAATGTTTGGGTTACCTGCACACTGAAACTACATGCAAACAACATTAAAAAAATAAGATGGAAACAAAACTAGAAAAGCTAGAGGTCACCTGGAGCGATCTTGACTTAAAGGGATAGTTCACCCAAAACACCTCATGCCGATCAAGGCTGAGTAAAATGCCTCCATACTGCTCATATGGCGTAATCCAAGTCTCCTGAAGTCCTGACATACTGTTTGCACACCGTCACGACACACACCCAGTTCAGACAGTGTGCATGCACATGTCAATGTGGCTCCAAGCTAAGGATCTACAGTGAAAGAGCACAAGAACTGTATAGTTTGGAAACTATGTTTATTCACTTTCTTAGCAAAAGTTGGATGAGAAGATGATGATACCTCTACCATGTGTGTATGGCAGCCTTATTATAAGCTGCCACCAGCAGCGGGTTATCTTATCTCCAGGAAGTGACTGCAGGTGGTTGAAAAAGAGTCCACCACAACCCCCCCATAAAACTACAAAGTGTAGTTTTTACAGCTCAGCTTGTGTACAGATTAAAAAGAGAAAATATAACACGTTAATTAGTGAGTTTAGGTGTTGGGAAATGGGTTTTGTTATCTTTCAATTCAGCCGAGTTAGCTGTTTCCCCATTTCCAGTCTATGTGCTAAGATAAGCTAACTGGCTGTGAGTTGTACAATCATGAGAGTGGCTTCCATCTTCACATCTACCTCTTAGCAAGAAAGAGAATAAAAATATTTCCCAAAGAAAGCCAAAACTATTCCTTAATTGAAACTCTAATTATTATTATTCTTATTTTTTTATAAATTAAACTAATTTTTGGGCTTAGACTAGAAAGAAAGTTTCTCTACTCCAGCTAATCCTCCTGATAACCTACTTAATTAGTTTTTTCATCATATCTGATTTAAAGCTAATTGCAAGCCATTACTGTAAAATCCTGAGAATAAATCAACTCAGATGTTTAGGATGATGAAAGGCATAAATTCACCTTCTTTGAAAGCAGGACTCTGCAACTTTTGAGAGAGAAAAAAAATGAGGCATTCTTCCTCTGACAAAGTAAAAGTTTAATTCATATTAAATAAAACAAACCCTGACTAATTTCAGTACATCCAAGGGTTCTACAGCTTTACATGAAAATTAGCTTATGGACACTGATGTTAGCCAGCATAAAGTAGATAACAGGCTACTGTTTACCTGACATTACTGAGTCAGAACTCTGATTTTATGTCTCTTCTCTACACTATGTTTTAGCATTTTAGCCTCCTCTTAACCGGCATTTGTTACTTTTGGCCTCAATGGCAGCTGTTCAGTAGTATGACCTTGATTTCAAGGACCAGTGTAGGATTTAAGACAGTATTATACTTTCAGTCAGTACAGAGGTCAGTGTGATGAAAATTTCGTCATACCTGCTGATCTCTGTGCATTGTGTGGAACTCATCCTCTGAGTTTACTCCCAGAGCAAACTAAAATCGTAAGATGAGTCTACAGCTATCTGTGTACACATCAGTTATGGACTATAATAGATCCCTTAGTGGCATTTGGCAGGTAAGCTTGCAGATTGTAAAAAGCTCACCCTCCCCTTCTAGGTATGTAGGACAGGGGTCAGCAAACTTTACGGTCAAAGAGTAACAAAAAATATGCTGGCACCACAAATATAAAGGATCTATTTTCCTCTTAGTCTTTTTTTATTTGGCACCCATAGCTGGCCTTGGCACTGAAAAAATTTAAAGAAAAGGTTGCAAGCTGTAAGCGTAGGCAATGATGCACATTTTGGTTGCCAAATTGAAAACATTTAAACATTTAAAACATTTTTTAAAACTCAGTGTATAGGACGCACATTTTTATAACTGGAGAATGTGAAAGAAATCGCTTTAGGCCTACAACAATGATAAATGAGAGTTAAAAATGTTTAAAAAAAAACAAAAAACAAAAACAGTTACTCATTTCCATAGATTTGTTTCTCAAAGCCAGGTGTAGCCACTGGTACAGGAGAGCCTGTGGTGGCCACGAAATTCCCAAATAATGTCAAAGCCCCCTCCTAGAGCCAGTGTTTGGGTTTTATGTTCAAAGTTACTGCAGAAACATAGTGCAACAACATGGTGACCACCATGGAAGATGACACTCCCTCTGTAGATAGAAAGGACTCATGCTAAGATAACAAAAAGTCTACAGTTCTTATTTTTAGGGGACTACACACAAATAAAAAAACATACTTGAATACTGTACCGCATTTCTAAAATATTCTGCAAATAAACCCCATAAATCTTACACACTGGGCCTTTAAATGTGGTGACAACCAGGACTATTTGGTAGCAGATGTTGAAGACAGGACATTTTAGTGTAATACAGATATTTGTCAGAACTGGGGACACCAAAAGGCTACTGTTTAACTAACATGACTAAGTCAGTTCTCTGGTTTTATGACTCTTCCCCACACTATGCTTTAGCATTTTATCCTACTTTTATCCTGTATGCTAGCTGGCCACAGTGGCTGCTGGTCAGTATAAACTTTCTGTGAAGTGACTGTGATGCTCCTCCACAGCAAACTGCAATGAGAAGAATAAAAACTGATGGTCTGTCTCTGTCAATTTCAACATCTGACTGTCTGACTGCAGGCCTTTATTCATCTGTTCAGTATAAATAAAACCAACACAATGTGACATGTCAAGTTATTTTTACAGCTCACCAGCTGACCAAGAGTGTGAAACGTCCTCTTCTTGTGCCAAACCTACTTAAGAAAAAAAAACTCCCCATCACATCCTCGGGTAATAATAGACCCGGCTGTGATGTGTCATTCTCAGAAAACCTGCAAAAAGTTGGATCCCTCCATCCCATCCTTAGCTGACAAGATGCAACAGCAGAGCGACTGTACAGCACTGCAGACTAATCATATGATGTTGCTGATGTAAGGATAGGGACCGGCTGAGACCAGTCGAAGTGCCCAGGGCCTACATGCGCGCTCCAGAGTCACAGCAGCTCAGAAAATGTTACAGTCAACCTTAATCAATTATCTCCATGGCAGCGCTAAAAGTGATTTCCACCTCTTGCCAAAGGCTCCTGAACGCATCACAACATGTATTCAAACATCCTCACACGTCCTTTCTGTTGTCATGTTTCTCGTTCATCGCAGCACATGCTCATCCCTGCGCACCGCGGCGTCCCGAAAACGCCGTTTAATCCTCCGACTCGTCCTTCAGCGCTGTCAGCGATAAACACGCATTAAAATGTTACTTTACCTTTGATGAATGGAGGTGTGTGTGCGTCCCGTGCAGGCTGGCCGGCTCGTTGACCTTGGAGCACAAAGATGCGCGCGCGCGTGTGTGTGTGTTGTCTCTGTGTTTAAATTTCCTGAGTGAGCCGCTGCCTGACGTGGAGCTGAGCTGCGTGCCGCGGGGCTGCAGAGGGCGGCGCTGCTGCTGCTGCCGCGGCCGCCGCTGCCTCCCTTTCTATTTTAAACCCGCTCCGTAGGATTGACTCATCAGCCAGTCAGTGGCCGCTACAGCCACCGCTCCTCCGCCGTAACCCCTCCCCTCCGTGTGGGGCTGCTGTAGTATTTCTCTGAGCTCTGATGTGTCCCCTGCAAGCCGGTGAAACCGCTGGCAGTTATCTGATAAGTGCTGATAATGCAGGAGGAAACACAAGAGCTGCAACTGACTATTATTTTCTTCTTCAGTGAACAGCTTGGTCTACACTATGTCAGAAATCTGTAATAAATAAACACAAGATTACCACTTCCCAGATTTAAAAGATTTATTTAATTACTGATCGCATAATACAAGGAAAAACAGCGAATTGCTATTGGGATGCATGGACCAATTTGTCCTTGAAAACAAATCTTGCTTTATTTTTGTATTTTCAGGGGCGTGTCCAGACTTTTTACGTGTTTTACGTTTCATTAAATGCATGTGTGCACAATAATTTACCATTTGTCATATCTACTTTAGTTGCTAACATTACAGTAGACAGTTTTTTTTTACATTCTTGTGTTTAATTTTTTTATTTGAACGATAAATAGTCCCACCAATTACAACAAAGTGTCACCATATAAATGGCCTATATTATAAAACTTCCATTCTTTAAGTCCTGAAAAAGAAGTTGTGCCTCCATTGTAAACCTTTCCTCAGGCTGTGAGACTCCATAATTCATCTTCAGCATCCCAAAATTTGATTTTTATCATTTATTTATTATTTATTTACCCATTTGTTGTATCACATCATTTAAATAGTGAGATATGAAAGCAGTTACAGTGTCAGTTTAAAGTACCTGTGTGTAGGATTCAGTGGCATCTAGTGGTAACCTTACAGATTGCAAACAACTTGCTTCACGCTCCCCTTCTAAGCGTGTAAGAGAACAGTCAGTTTTGCCAGATGAAAAATATAGCAATATATCATGGCTGCTGTGAAAAATGTCTATTTTCAGTTTCACTTAGAGCATCGAATGAATCTGAGGCGTCAAATTAAGTGTGAGTGTTAAAGCATCAGTTGAACTGAAAGTCCTGAAAAGAGTCAAATGTTCAGTTGAATTTGTCACTCGACATTTGAATCGACAGTTGAATTGATCAGTCAGGGATTAAAGCAGTTGACATGTGAGTTAACAGGGAGGAGGTGAACGCACTTGTGTCAACCAAAATAAGTTGCAGATAGATTTTCTGCAAACTGGCTTTTCTTTCTTCAGCAGATGTAGTCTTTATCCTAAATGTTCTTTGCGTGCATAAAGCCGCTGGCATCACAAGC